>NC_135307.1:185624390-185927420 GCF_048772815.1 Callospermophilus lateralis | reverse complement strand
GTGTTCTTGCTGCTGCTGGGAAACTGTTCCCTCTCCGGGTCTGTTTAAAATACAATCTTGGCGTAATTCAGGGCAAGCCACCTGGAGGAATTGCGCGTGAGAAAGTCTCCACGTTGTTCAGGGGGCAGCCAGGTGCAGACCTTGGCCAGGGACCAGTCAGCGTGGCAGAAACGACGTGGGCTCGCCAGAGGCCTCCAAGGAAATTCGCAAAATGACACTAAACCTCACCAACTCTGAAAATGTCCTTGAGTGCATGGAGGGAGAAAGGTGTTTCCATCAATTCACCCAGCTTTCAAGTAAACAGGAAGTTTACCTGTGGGCTCAAGTCACACTCAGCAAGGAGCCCAGGAGCAATTAACACTTACAAACAGGGGCGGGGCGGAGGCAGGCAGAGGAGAGAGGGGAGCCAAGAACCACCTTGGAAAATTCTGTTGTTACAAAAAAGAATCAAACCTAAGCTTTGAGATACTTTCTGAAAAGAAACTGCAGTCAGGAGGAATCTTTGCTTTGGAAAGGCATTCACATTATAGACAATTTTAACATACAAATTGTAAATAAAGGTTAATTATTTATCGGAGTCCCTAAGGGCCTCACAGGCACCTTGTAGTTCAGCATGCAAATTCTACACCTCATAACACTTGTAGAAGCTCATTTTTTTCCCTTAATGGTAAATTAATCTCTGTATAGAATACAAGATTGCAGTTGAATAACTGTATTTAATACTAGATTAACAGATTTTAACAACATGACAGTCTCACTTTCTGAGCAATAAAAAAAATTAAAGATTGCTTGTTACCAAAGAAAAACAGTATCTCCAAGATTTTTTTTTTTTTAATATGTGGCTTCTGATTGTGATTAACTCATTCTGTCAAAGTTGCCTAAATGTCACCTGGATTACAAACTAAAATCTCATACGTCTTATTTTCTTTGGCATGGTAGGTATGGATTCCTTCTATTCTTCTCTGAGAACCAGTTCAATAGAATTTGGGGATTGGGAAGGAGGTATCCTTTATATCAGGAAATTCAATGTGTAGCTTCAGAAATTTTATTTAAAAAAAGAAGAAAAAGACATACAAAAAAAAAAAAAGATCAGAGAGGAAAAGAGGGCCCTTGGCAGCTGGTTCCTAAATCCCCCGTGGGCTACTCTTCCTTCTTCTCTGGGCCCATTGTTGAGAAGATAAACAGAAAAACAAGAACAATGACATATGCATGCAGAGTTTAATCAAATGTTTACAGAACCTTGAATTATTAACTAATGAAAAAACTGTTTAAATTCTAAAGCATTTGAGTCTAAATTTTAAAAGCATGAAATCTAAGTTCGGTGTACTTACATCAATTTGAAGAGTACATGATTTAACCCCCCAGAATCACTGGTATTTGTGGGCAAGTTCTGATCAGAACTATGGTTTCCTATCTTTTAGTATTCCAAAGCATGAAAGTTGATATCCATGCATCTCAGTTATCTACTTCCCTCTCAAGTTCTTAAACGTCGACAATGTATCTGTACAAAAATGAAAAATCCTTCAGCTTTACACCAACGCTATCTTTGTGAGGAGAGTTCCAGGAAGAAGCAGAGGGTGAGTGCTTAAGAAGTCCCAACCACAGTAGTAGAAAGCCTGCCATAAATCATTCTTAGTAGCTTTGTCACATTTTTCAAAAGTAAACAAACTGGGCTATGTTTGCAGCAACTCAGATTGCAGCATAAATTTCAATGATATATTTGTTCAGTTCACTGATAGGAAGCTAATATTACATTCATATATTTTCTTCCTGTCAAGAGCTATTTACAAGCTGGGCATGGCGGTGCACGCCTGTAATCCCGGCTGCTTGGGAGGCTGAGGCAGATGGATCCCAAGTTCAAGGCCAGCTTGAGCAACCATGAGATCTTATCTAAAAATAAAAAAAGATATTTACATATGTACAATATCTCAGTTAAAAACAAATATAACACCATAAACTATATTTTATATAAAAGCAAAAGGGAAACAAATATGCAAGTCTAGTAAAGATTTCAGAGCTTCTAATAAGCGATCGGGAGGGGAGACACGAATATTCTGTCTTGAACAAAACAAGTTGCTGGCAGGCCTGCACCCTGTCCACAAGGTGTCCTGGGTCAGGCCTGTGGGGCTGGGGAATGTGGCACAGGCCTAGCTATCTGCACTGAAGACCCTACTGAGATTCAGTCTGGGAGCCTCAGACAGGAAAGGGGTCTGTCATTTGGGTGCACAATGTGGAAGTTTCAGAAATCTTTTCTTCTTCAGCAGATAAAATACAATCAGTTCCCCTTCAGGTCAGAAGCCAAAGGTGCCAGGCATGAAACAACCTTCCCAGAGGAGTCCATCCTGTTTTCCTGGTGCAGTAGGGTCCAGAAGACTCTGTCGCTTGGTTCTAGGGTGGCAAAAAGGAAACATCTTGGTCCTGGTCAGATTGCAAAGCCAAGACGGTCTCTCCAGCAACTTCAAGATGAGGGTTACTTGCATTTCTAAAATACCCTGAGGAGAGAAATCACAAGTTCGTATCACATGTGCCATGAACTGTGTCTTAACACATTCTCTAGTTGCTGCTGCTGTTGTTAAACCACATCAGGATAACAAGTCATTTTAATAGAATAGTCATACAGACGTCCTTTCAAATGACAAAATGCCTTCATTAATAAGTATCTAACTTTTAAAGATGGACTCCCAATAGTTTTGCATATTTAAAAAATTATAGTAAGTAAAAAAAATTAATATTACTTGTTTTCCCTGAAATACAAAAGAACTGGCACCAGGTGGAAGACAGGAGGAGGGCAGTTGCTCGTGGGTGGGGCAGAGGTACAGGTATAGGGAAGGATATAACCTCTCCCTATATTGGGGTATAGAAATAAACCATTCAAAGAACACACAGATTTTATTAACTTAGTCTTGCTCAGGTTTAAAATAACCAACCAGGCTGGCGTAGGAGTGTCTTCTTAGTAAACACACACCTCCGCTGCAGTGGAACAGAAGTCACAGCATAAGTCACTAACTTTTACATCATGCCTCAAAATTTACAAGTGTCCCTCCTTTCTAGAAGACCACGTGATATTTTGTACTTTAGCATATGTTCATCAAACATAAAGACTAATTGCATTTATATCCTTAGCTGTTTTATAAATAATAACTGTTAGGCACAAAAGTTGGTCTATTAATTCACCTACTACTTTGGAACTGTGTTGTCACACGACTTGCCATCATTTCCTAGAGGAAGTCCAGTTTCCCCCTTTAACAACTGATGGTTTATTGAAGTGTGTAAGTTTGGAAAAGCGCAGGGCGCACCCTTGTCCAGCAGTGTCCACCGCGGAGCTCTGGCCAGCAGTGAGGGATCCTAAGCGAGGCCCCGAGGCTGGGACGCAGGGGCTCTGCAAGCTGGTCCTCCTGCACCACTGCCTGTGGCAACAAGCAGGGAAGCCAAAGGAGCGACTTGTCCAGCTGTTTTCTAAAAACTTGTGTAGTGCCGAAGAATTCAGAATCTGTAGGTTTAAGGTATACGCGTGTGTGCGCGCGTGAGCTTCAAAATCCCAGCACTGAATGTGGTTAGAAATACCATTAATATTTCAGCCTCATTCAGCCACTGACCAGCGACATGGCCTGGGTTTATGGCTTAACTTTTCCAAGCCTCACTGTCCTCAACCGTGCAGTCCTTTGCACAAAGCATGGAGCAGGGTGCTGCCGCACTGCGTGTGGCTGGCCACGAAGGGTTCGAACCCCACCTCTGCTATCCACCAGGGCACAGGCTCTGATGCAGGGTGTGGCTCTCTGCGCAGCAGGCTCCTCCAGCATCTCCAGCTCCTGCGCACTCCTTCCCCGGCCAGCTGTATGTATATCCCCTCATTTAATCCTCAGGACTCCCCTAGGAGAGCAAAATTAGCCTAGTATTAGAGTGAGAGAATTCTGATCCAATCTGGTGGTGACATCTGGAGGTCTCATGACAGCTGGGTGGGAACATGCCCTGAGATCTTCCTGCTGCAGGGCATCTGGACCCTGGTGGGTGGCACTGGAGCCACAGCTAGCAGACAGGCGCCAGGCACTGTCCTGCCCAGCTGAGCAGCCCTAGCCCTCTGAGCCCTTCAGCAACAGGCACGGGGGACACAGTGAGGCTGCTCTGCCCCAGGCCACTGGTGCAAAGTCGTAGACCTGGGCTTCAACCAGAGGGTCTTGCTCCAAGTAACCCTCCCATCTCCCTAGGGACACTTCCCAAGAGCTGTGCTGAACAGTCCTCTCAAGACTCCCAGAGGGACAATTGGCTACAGGGTACCCACTGCCTTCTGCCACTTATCAAAGGCAATGGAGGCAGCAAGTGACCTTATAGTGAGCCTTTTGGGTTGTGCTTTTGTGGGTGCTCTAAAACCTGAATAATTAATTAGTTAGAACAACAACAATAAATCTCATTGATTTTTCTTGAACAAAATTGGTTGGTGTGATGTCCTTTTGTTTCTCACTGATTTTCTAAATCCAGATAGAGAATTAAAAAGCAAAAGCAAAATTATTTATGCTTCTGCAGTTTGGGAGTTGGCATTTTTCAAAGCAAATGGCCCAGTACCCCACAATTCCCTTCCAGTCCTACAGGGGGCGTTTATGAGTCCTTTGGTTGGGGATGATTATGAGGGAGGAAAGGAGATTTGTGGTTTGGGGTCAGGTAGGGTCCAACCATGGTGTGAGTCACTGTGCTATCAGTGCAGCTGGGTGATGGGCTCAAGGAGATGAATTACACCATTGTATATGCTTGAAAAGGTACATGAAGTAAAGTTACAATGCTTAAAATAACACCAGCAGAAAACAAAAATCATGAGTTTACACTTCCTGTGTGATCTTGAGTAAGTTACTTAACCTCTCTGGGCCTGAAATGTATTATCTAAAACAAGAGTGGAAAGGCAAATTGACTCTAGCATGCTCAGTACACAGTAGCTCTATTAGAGAATCTGATGTGATGAGATGCTTTGCACTAAAGAAGTATTCAATAAATGGCAATAAACCCTCATCACTGCTATTGTCCCCAGCCAAACACATGCCCCCATTTCCAACACTCAGTAGAGCACGTGGCCTAGGAGCCTGACAGACTGACATGACCTTCAAGTATCTGAAGAGGTGAAACAGGCTCTGTTCCTACCTCTTGCTCTGCCCTTTCACCCCCTCTCTTTCCAAAGCCACTGGCTACAGTAAGGTGCAGTGGTGGGCATGGCCCTCACCTGGCCAGATGAAGGGAGTGGGAGAGTCAGAGCTTGTTCTCTGCTAGCAGCCACAGGATGTCTGGCACACAGTAGGGATTCTGGCCATCCACAGGTGGGTGAGCTCACTGGAAGGTGACCCTGGGTTGGTGCTTCCCGTCACTGCAGGATAAGGGTCCAGGCAGAATGTCCTGGAGCTCCCAACTAGGGCTCAGGGGCTGGGGTTCTGTGCTGAAAGGATGTCATCAGGTTGCAGAGCAATACAGGGGTGGATTCTCCCAGGGCCTCACCTACCCCACCCATTGAGAGCAGTGCAGGAGCCCCCACCAGCTCCCGGGGGCAGGGGACTAACCCCAGGCCCCTGAACTGTTCGGCCAGAGTGCACGCAGAATCACCACGGCCTGCGAAAACACAGAGGAGCTCCTGAGAAATGCTGCCTTGTGCCGTCTCTGACCGTGAGACAGAAACCAGACATCTGTCACCCTCCCACCTTTCTCACGGATTCACAAGCAAGAGAAAAAGTCGGTTTTGTCACAGTAATCATTAGAACACAGAAAAAAGATGTTTAAATGTATGGCAATAAACATATAGACACACATATAAAAAACCCTTCATTAAAAATGAAGAGGAGAATGGCATTTGAAAAATGCATTAGCAAGCTTGGGGGTCTAAATTTTAGAACATTTCTTCTTGCATCAGAACTAACTACACTGTTACCTCTTAGAACATGTCACTTTTCATAAGATTTTAGAGCCATCAGAAAATCAGTATTTTCAAATGAGATTTCTCAGTCGGTATTCAGCTGGTACGAAGCCCATGAGAAACAGGACCGGCTTTCCAGTTTGCACACTGAGCACCTCACAAAACCATGCCAGAGTATTAAAAAAAAAAAAAAAGAAAGAAAGAAAGAAAAAAAAAGAAAAGAAAGAAAGAAAGAAAAGAACAGAAAAGAAAGAAAAAATAAAAAGAAAAATAAAAAGCAGCAGCTATTACTTAAAGGGTTTCACATATAAAGTGATCTTTCCACAAATTCTATCACTGAGGCACATAATTTTTTAAAAAGCTACTCCAAAAATTGATAAAACTATATATAACACAGTTCCTAATTTCAAAATTTAAAAGCTGGTTTTATAGGTAAACTGACAAATTCACCCCATGAAAAATACAGATGTTAAAATGGAAGATAAACACTCCTGCTTTTTTTTTTTTATTG
The DNA here is from genome assembly GCF_048772815.1 of Callospermophilus lateralis. Lineage (NCBI taxonomy): Eukaryota > Metazoa > Chordata > Mammalia > Rodentia > Sciuridae > Callospermophilus > Callospermophilus lateralis. The sequence goes on along the minus strand of NC_135307.1, from coordinate 185,921,022 downwards.
ATGATTTTTAATGGCATTGCTTTTTATTTTTTTTCTGTTTTTCATTTGTTCTAATTAGTTATACATGACAGCAGAATGCATTTTGATTCATTGCACACAAATGCTTTTAATACTCCCAAACAGAAAAGGCCGTGTTTCCTCCCTCGTTGGAAGGAGAGCCACCAACTTCAGAAATCTCTCGGCATACAACTTCAGGGCAACGTGCATTTGGTAATCACAGGCGCCACAGGGGCTACGGAGGTCCAAAATCAGCTTCAGCTGTGTGAAATTAAAACAAAACCAAAATAACAAAAAGCAAAAAAACAAAAACAAAAACAAAAAACAAACAAACAAACAAAAAACAACCCAACAACAAAAAACTTCTTTTGGTCCAAAAGAACACCTCACTGATTTCTCCTCACTCTCATTTAATCTTATGCATAAAAACAGCCAGGCTGAGGAACGAACAGCACCAAGACCTCGCCAGCTCGGTCAGTAAAATGCAAACAGCAGAAGGCCGCGCGAAACGGCTACGCTAAGAAACGTGGAGGCAAAAATCAACGCTCACAAACCAAACTAAAAGGAAGCAGATGCAGCTTCGCACCACAGAGGCTGGGAAACGACGGCCGCGGACCTAGTGTCCAGCCGGTACCGCTCGAGCGGCCCAGGACACCCGCACCATCCGACAGCGTGAACAGCGGGTCGGGCTCCCGGGCCGCGGGGGAGCGGGGGGCGCGGCCCGGAGACCCGGTCGGGGCCACCAGCCGGCGACCGAGCGGAGCGGAGTGGAGCGGGCGCAGCGCGCCGCGGCGCCCCGCGGCCCGGGCGGCTGCGGAGCCGACCGCATTATTTTCACCAGGCAGCCAAAGGAAATGAAAAAGCGGCGGGGAGGGGGGTCGGCGCCGCGAGCCACGGGCGCAGGTGCTACTTTCATATGGAAAGCACTGTGCTGGGGAAAATGACACCGTATCGCGGGCGCGGGAGCACAGGATCCTTATCAGCAGCTCGGGCTGCAATAAGCGCGGCGGAGATGGAGATCGGCGCTGCGGAGCGATAACGCCGGGCGGCCAGCGCCGCGCACCGCCGCGCACCGCCGCCAGAGGGCGACGCGGCGCCGTGGAAGCCGCCCGCCGTCCTCTGGCTCTGCACAGCGCGCGGGGAGCGGGCATAATGACTGAGCCTCAATCTCTCAAATTAAGCATAATGATTAAAGCTCGCAGCAAAGAGAAAATCTTCCAGCTCGCCCCTGGCACCAGCCAGATCATATCCTGAATGGCTGCAAAAGCCTGATGAATTTCTTCGGGGAAGACAATGACTGGAGAGATTTCGAGTTGTGGATAAGAAAAATGAAAACTAAAGATACCAAAATGAATCTCAACAAGGCGTGAACTAAAACCCAAACCCCTGCCAACACAAACAAACCCTCTCCACATCACGAAAAGCGCATTATACACCTCGGGAAGGGGGAGTTACTTAAAACGATGCTATCACCCTTTCATAATCACGAAAACCCAGCACATTCCTACTGTCGGCACAAGATGGAATCGAATAACTCCTCCACACACGAAATGATGCACAGATATAAGCCACCTTGGGGGACATTTTTATTTAATAATCTTCTCATCTGGGTTAGACCTTTTCAGATCTCGCTGTCGCCCCATTTTCTTTAGCAGCTGAAGTACATAAAGCATGTTGTACCCTGCAGAGCCGACAGCACTCAAAATGCTCAAGAAAGCTTTGCAAAACCTGCTCCGATTAATAGGGAAATATTGAAGAGTGGGCAATTCATCTTTTATTTGGTTCAAACAAATTACCTTATAGAACAGCAGAACACTCTAATTCCAGGGTGCCTGCAGCCCTGGCTCTGTGTGAAAATGAATGTCTCCCCAGAGATTGTGATATTTGTTACTTAGAGCTTTGGAATTCGGTTATACCTTAATAAAAACATAATCTCTTTATCCAAAAGAACATTATTACTGCTGGTTTAGAAATCAATTATAAGGTAGGAAAATTAAGACTTACTTCTTCTGATTTGCCTTCTCATTGCCCTGAACAGGTTTCTACTTACTCTGCTAGTTAATGTCAAAACCTCCAATTCCTGCTGATATTGGTCACTACAAATTCTTGAAGCTGATACAGATATTCTTTCCTCTTGTCTTCAGGAGAAACTATTTTTTTAAAATGTATATGTAATTAAAAACATATAAACCTACAAAATAACCCCAAGTGCCCCCTCTTATTTTGTTTCAGATAAAGGTTTGGCACTGGAAGAACCCTGCCTTTCCCTCATACCCTAACTCCTTTCAGTTGTCATCTATGGCCTGGTGTGTGTGTGTGAGCTGGCATCCCAGCCAACTGACATCAGTTCGCCCAGGACGCTCCCAGTCTTTCCCTGGTGGGCGCCTATGCTGTGTATTCCTAAAAGCCCCAGGGTCTCTTCCTTCTGCCATTTCCCACCTAAACAATCACCTCGGTGTATGCAGCTATACCGGACAGTGCTGCTGCTGCCTTCCTGCAGTCAGCTCAGCACCAGCAAAGGGGAGTCTGAGAGCGCACTCCCTCAAGGGCAGCTCCGGGTCAGTGGATGCAACTAATTAGTTTCTCTAGGCCATTTCTAAACGCTTGTTTTTACACTCATCATTTCTTTACAGCAAAAAGAAAAAGGAAAAAGAAGACAAGACAAAAGCAAGACGGGAAGCAGCAATATCCTGCAGAGAAAGCCCTTCATGCCGACCTGAGGTCAGGCCTCGGCCCAGGCTCTCCCCAGCTGACTCTAGGCAAGTCAGGCCACACGAGGGGCCTGGTTTCTTCTTCTGCACCCAGTGTGTTCAGCTGTGCGTCCATAACACCCTACACAGAACTGCAGCCCTGAAGGACAGGAGCTGGGGAGGAAACACGCTAAGGCATTGCCCATTGATAAAACAACATCCACTTTACGATTTGGGATGGTGCATTTCAACAGAAGAAACACAGACAACTGCACTATGAATTTTTTTCTTTTTGTTTTTCACTGATTCCAGACATATCCAGGGCTTAACACGACTGACTGGAAAGAGGGAGCTTGTTTTTAACCCTCCTTCCTGCCTTTAGAAAATCATAAAGATGCTTAAGAACTCCTGTGCACAAGATCCTTTAAAATCCACTGAAGACAGGTACCGGGTCAGCTGCCATCAACTGATCCCCAAGAATCACAGCCAGCTCATGAACGGAGAAGGCAAGATTCTGACGGACCTTCCACTAGGGGTACAGAGCAGATACACAGATCACAACAAGCAAATGTAATTTAATGTTCCCAACATCTTACATGGCATTTCTGGAGCAAAATGAATGCTGCCAGGTGTCAGCCACTTAAAGCTCTATTTCATCAGAGACCAGTAAACACGCCGATCGGCATCCACAGGAAATCCAGGTCAGCGAGCCTGGCCGCAGCTTCCCTTTGCTTCCTAATTAAATAACCCTCCTCTTTCTGCACCTGCCTCTGAAAAGGCTTCCTTTACCTGCATGAAGACAGTGTTTTGTACGTGTCCTTCAGGCAGTGCCAATTCTCCCTACCCAGGTCACTGCCACCCCTGGGAAGCTGTCTGCACAGTGTTTGGCTACGTCTGGGCCTGCACTTGGTCAGTCATCGACACAAACTGATTTAGCAGAAGCTGAGGGATTATAGCCTGGGAAATGAGAGAAAAAGGAAAATATTACACTTTAGGAAAGAGGGTCAAAGGGGAAAAAAAAGGAAAACAAGCAATTTGGAATTTAAAGGTGAAAACAACAAAGCAGAAATTTGGGGAGGAACAAGAGGCCTTCCCAAAGTCAAAGGGCTTTGGGGTAGCATCCTGTTTTCTCCTGGGAATGGGTTTTGGCTTTGGAGGAAGTTCAAGTGGTGCCCACAACTTATCTGCAATCACAAAGAACAGTCTAGGTAGCTGGCTGCTTGGCATGGTTAACCACCTTGAGGTTGGGGGCTGTCTACTCTCTCCCACAATCACCCAGCAATCGAGGGCCCACAACCAACACCTAGGTCATTACTGTCTTCCAACAGATGGGTGGTACCCCTAAGATGCCCCCTGCATACATTCATTGCTGTGAGGGCAAAGCTCCACCATAATCTAGAACACGTGTGAGAACTTATTTGGCACCAGAAGCTAATCCATGAGAGAGAGAAACTGAATATACACAGTTCAACCAAAGAAGCTGTTGACTTTTGACCAAAAAAAAAAAAAAAAAAAAAAAAAATTATTTGTATTAAACAGAAACCAAATAGTAAGATGTCAAAATATTTCTTACATTAACTTTATTAAAATAATATTATAGATTGTTCAGAATATTTTAAACACTACTTTAAAATTTCTCTTTTTAAGTTAGAGAGAAAATGTTAACAACACAGGTTATGAACCAAGATACATACTTAATATTGATAGAAGAAAATTATTTGGTTTCAATGTCTATTCTTAAACTTAACTTTCAGAAAATAAAGTTTTGAGTTGCTCGTTCTTTCTTTTTCTTTTCTTTTCTTTCTTTCTTTCTTTTTTTTGAGGAACAAGCCTATAATTTAGATTTGTTCTCCTCAAGGGGATGGGTTCATGCCTCTGCTCAGTCTCCAAAGGGTCACTGGTTCCATTTCTGGGGTTGCCAAGATCCTACAGAGTTGTTTGGGAATATTTATCAATTTGTACCAGACCACTCCCCCTTCAAAGAAATGAAAGAAGCCAACCTAAGCCAAGAACATTCTCTGAAGTCAATGATGTCTCTCCAGAGGTTACAAACTGCTTTTGTACAGTTAGATATCATGTGGTACAGGCCAGTCATTTTAAGAGCTAGAGAAAATTGATTGCACATATTTTAATTCCAAGACTGCTTGTGGTCCTTACACAAAACAAAAGCTACTGTTAAAGTTGGTGAGTGCCAACCATGTGAGCCTACTTGTACTAGTCTCTGAGCCCTGAAAACCTTCCCCGTGTGGCTTCCAGCACCCTCCAATAACATTCACATGTTAAGGGTAGACTGCCCCAGAGGAAGGATGAGGTTTGCAAGCCACAGAGTGGCAAGCACCTCAGTTTTCTGGGGAATAGCTACTGCAGCGCCAGTGGACCTCTCAGAGGGCAAGGGGCAGTGAACTGAGTGAAGAGGTATGGCGATGACAGCGAATGCGCCCCGTAAACTGCTTTTAGTTTCCACGTGGACAAACATTGTGCGTGTTTGCTAATGAACCTTTACATTAGGTTAACAATTAAAATGAGCAAGAACATTCACCAGTGACATATTGGTCTCTGATCATTGATTAACATTAACTGAGATGGATCTGACCTTCTCCTTCAACCATGACGTGGATTTCTAGCTTGTACTTGAAATGTCATACTGTCTACCAGCTTAATGGATTCTGACAAATCAGCTCAACATATGATCCAGGAAAGTCGATTAATACAGGGATAGATGCTTCGTTCATTCTGAGGCATGCCACCAGAACTTTCAATGCCAAGGTTTTCACTGAAGTACACTGTTTATTTTAACAGAATACGAGATAAAAACAGAGGTCATCTGGTATGACAACCTAAGGGTTTTTTCTCTAAGTTAATAAATTCACATATACTCACAATGTGTGTGGCTGGAATTATTATTATCCAAAGTCCTCGGGGTCCTGTTGAGTGTAGCAGTTACCAGGAGCCAAGTTGGGTGCAAGCCAACCACCAAAGCCAGCCCCCAACAGTGCCTGAGTTCAGTGCCCTGCACCAGCGCAGCAACAGGCTAATGGCTCCTGAGCACCCCCTTCCTTGCAGAATCCTGATGCTTGAGGAGATGGGTGTCTTCTACACCATCCCCCATTCTGTACCCACAAATATATGGTGCAGCTGTGGCCAGAGAGGGGCCCTTGAGGAGAGGGCAGTGAGGTGGGTTTCTGGCATAGGATACCTTGCTCTTCTGAAGAGACAAATGGGAGACAGGCAGAACTGTCACAAGCACCTGGCAGAGTGGACAAAGATACCGAGCGGCCAGTCCTAGAGCTTTCTGTCCACGGCACTGCTGTGTCTCAGCATCTGGCGTGAAGGAGCTCTCTCCTCACTGTCCAAGCCTCTCAAGAGTCTGTTTCCTCTTCCTTCTTTTGCAACTGGCAGCTCTGGCTGGGCCCAGAAGAACCTTGAAGTTGAGCTGAAGTCCACAGCTCTGGCTCCTCACTACAAAATGAAGGCACAGGGGCACAGGGGCTTTTCCATCCACCCAAGAGCCAACCTGAAGCGCTTGTTTCTTTCCCTTTCCATGTCTGTCTCTAATGGAGAAGCCCAAATACTGTCACATCAAGGTCAGCATGGTCACACCTTTCTACTTTATCCCCATGATCACTACAGTCAGGTCACAAGGTAACAGCATGAGTTTTCTGGCCCATTTTTTAGGAAAAAACAGCAACCCAGTATACCATCTCATTTTTTACTAAAGATAACTATGACCAACTCTTAAACATTTTATAATCAGGTTTTATGAATTTTGTTTTGCTTTGCTTTACTGGAGCAGGTCTATGGAGTATGAGAGGTGGTAAGTCAGTTTAATCACTAAGCCAAAATTAAAAACTGTGTGAACAGAGAAACAATTTGCACTCAGGCACTGAAAACCATAAGTCTGAAGAGCCTGCCCACCACAGCCCACGGTGAAGAGAAGGCTAACATCCCTGCTCCTTCCCCGATCACAGACCCCTCCCTGGTTTTCAGGCTCCACTCTAACCCCCAGGCACGGGAGAGCATATTTTAAAGTGGTCGCAGTGAAGTTTAGAAGGATTTAGGGCGGCTCAGGAACCCCAGTGGAAGAGGGTTAGAAAGCTTCTAGAGACTCAGGAAGAAAGACATCCAGGCCCTCTGACCTGGCTTCAGGCCCTGGACTCCAGGAGGACTCAAGCTCTATGTTCCAAGCAGCAGGATGCCAGCACCACTGCCAGGACACCCTGGACTAAGGAGCCCTGTGCAGTGAGGGGCTGGGTGCACTGATCTTTCCCTAAAGCCTCCATCAACTTTAAATTCTAGGAATTCCATGAGTCCACCCTCCACTATTATGAAAAGATGTAAATGACTGTCAGCAGTGACACAGACATTTATATCATTAATGCCCCCTCTCCCAAGAATCAGTTCTTGTCATCTTTGGAGGAGAGGGAAGGTACTTTCTGGTCCCCGCCCTGTTTCTGTGGAAGAGAATCAGTGTTATCAATCACCTGATTGATTGGATGTCTAGTTATCCCAAACATGACCTTAAGAATGAAATGAAACTTGCCATTTATCTTCTCTGCAGGGATATATTAATAAAAGAAAACGCAACTTTGTGATTTCTGTCACATCCTCAGTGGCTGAGGGATAGGGCAGACACTTACTGTGCTTTGTAATATCCTGGCCACAGAGAGCTCATTCCGAGATGATGAAGCTGGCAGGGGGATGTGACTGTCAGAGGCAGAGCTGGGATCTGCAGCGGACCTTCTCTTCGACCTTCTGTTGGCCTATGCTGGGGTCATCTGCAGAGTCATACTGCGTGGCTCAGAGTAGCTGACGACACCTGAACTCGAGCTGCAGGAAGAGAAGTGTCAAGAAGCCGAATAGCTTATGTGACCTGTGGGGGCTCACTCCAGAGAAGTGGGCACCGCATACACACACCGTTCCCAAGCTGAACACGTCAGAGTGACAAGGTTCTGGAGTCTCAAAGTGAGTTCTCAATAAGATGTAATGGGCCGCTTACAGTAATCACTTCAACTAAGGGCCAGCCCCACACACAGCATCCAATTTGAACTCAAAAGCCTCGGCCAGGCAAAGCCAGAGTTGGACTCCATCAGCTTTCACAGAAAGAACCCAATGCTACTGTGCAGCAAGCCTGGGAGGCCTATGCCACGCAGAGTATGCTCCCATCCTCTGTGAGGCCTGCCCCTGGCACGCCCTGCACACCCGCACTCAGTGAGTTGGTGTGTGAGCAGATGAGTTACGACCTGCTCACCAAGCCCGGGCTTCCCCCCTTTGTCCATAGCATGACTAGGAGAGACCTCCTAACAGTAAAGATGATATATTTGACATATTTTTCTATAAAAATAAAACTGCATGCTTCCAGTGTCCAGCCTGCCAACACACACACACACACACACACACACACACACACACACAACTTCCTGTATCCTGTTTTCTATGAGTTAAATTTTATGAACCCCAAGATTCATTAAAATAATTAGAGCTTGCAGCTGGCTCTCCTCTGTGCCCAGGGCAAGTCTCCTCTTCTTAGTGCAGCACACCAGGCCCTTCCCAATGGCCTAAGGGACATTCCTGTTATGGTCAGTTTACAAATAAAACATGTCATTTATTCCTATATCTTTGGGGTTACAGATGCCTTGGAGAACCAAGGAAAGCTAAAAGTCCTTTCTTACAAAGAAGTTACACATGCCATGCACACAAGATGCCACAAACAATGGTTTCAGAGAACTGAAAGAATCCTCTGGAACTCACTCCTTGACCTCCCTGGCTGGTGGATTCCCAGCCATCCCCCACAGCTCAGGTCAAAGTACTGGTGTACTCTGTAAGCAACTCTCACAGACATTTCCTCTGTCCCCAGGAACTACACGCTTTAAGCTGGCTAAGTCTCCTCCTCAGCCAGTCCTCGCCATGTTCCACATGGGGCTGCCTGCATAATCCCCTGAGCAGATTCCAAGAGCTTCAGGTGCCCAGCCTCCAGCTCAAGCTCCAGTGCTGGGGATCAGGGTGGGTCCCATGATGTGTTTTCTAAACAGACCTCTGCCTGCACCTGTTAGAAGTGACATGTTACATGTGCTCTTTCCTTTAGAAAACTTGATTTAATACTCTCCATAAACTTAAGGACAAAGACTAATCACAGGGCTAACTGGACCTTCACATTTCCCTTCCTGAAAGCTTCACCAATCTTCACCCAGCAATAGCAGTAAGTGGTGTTTTTTTCCAATTCTCCAACTCAAGGAAGAGTATAAATATAGCAGCACCATAGAGAAAGCAGAGTCATGATAATGGATATAGACGGCAGGGTCTGACTCTCAGATCAGATGCCAAAAGGAGCTCTAGTCAGAAAATAAAAACACCCCAAGATGAAGCTGTAGTCTTCCAAGGCACACAGAGACAGACACCTCAGAGTGCAGCCAAGGGCTGAGTTAACAAGCTCCAAAAGAAGCATCACCCTTAGCTGCCTGTAACGAGAAAGGGCATCAAACAGGGGAAAGACATCAGTGTCCATGCACTGTCCTTTTCTTATAAAACTGCTTCAAATGATGCATATGTCTGTCTGCAGAACAAGGAGGCTCAGTCCTTGCAAGAGTCCCACGTGGAGACCTCCAACTGTCCTGGCCAGGGAAAGACCAAGCCGATCGGTTTTCTCCACATGTGCATAGTGTATGTAAACTCAGGCACACACATGCATCAATATGCAGGCCTGAGGGGGAAGGAAGGGGCCACATGCAATGCACAACACAGAAACATCTAGTATTCTCTTTAATGACAACAGACCACCTTTATGTTGAACATCTGGACCATTCGTCTTATGCTCCTGCAAACCAGGGAGGACTTCCTGACTCTCACATCTAGCCTCGGGTCTGCCTCAGCCCTCTTCCTGTGGCCAAGCCCCGCTCAGAAGCTGCTTTACATCCTGGCTTATATCAGGGACAGGAGTTTGCCAATAAAGAACACTAGAGAACACATCCTTTGAATTCCTTGGGCAGGCTGGCTGCTGATGGGAGGTCATTAATATCAGAGAGCTTTGGGAAGGCACTAGCCCCGAGCAGGGTTTGGGCAATGCGGCACTAGTCACAGCAGGGCCTTCCCCCAGGTTTTCTGTGGGGCTGGTAGAGGGGCTACTGATCGGCAGGAGACACTAGTTTCCACTGATGTCCCTTCCATGAGTGGATCTGGCACTATCTGCATAGGCCTTATTGAATCGATAGGTTAAACTGAAGGAAGCAAACTTGTAGTGTCATGTGACAGACTGGAAGGGACGTGGAAAAACCTGAGACCTACCTCCTCACAAGCCCAGTCCTTCTCCTTCTCCTCTAACTGGTCATCCACCATTCGTGTGCCTCCCAGTGTCAGATTAAAACGTAATGAGTAGGTAAGAGGCCCAATTCACTCCCTCTGAACCACTGGGAGTGTGGCGGACATGAAGAACATCATGTGACAGCCAGGCTGAGCCTTCCCCTGCATTCCAGTGCAGAGTGTGCCTGACACTGCAGAAGCACCTCAGGGACAAGTTGTACCCACTTACTGCTCATGAGTACTTCCACTAGGGGGCAGGCACTAGGAAAGAAAGCATGTGGAAGCTGGCAAGAGCTGGCTATTTGTTGGCCACTGAAAATCTTGATGAGGAAGATGCGGCACCTGGGCCTGACATTCAGCAAGTGTTTCATGAATTCTGATGGAGCAGACTGGTGGGGAGGATGGCCCCATCTTCAGATGGATGACCTGTGTCAGCTTAGGGGTAGCGTGCCCACTAGCGCATGCCTGCAGGACGCTAACAGTGGACAAACACTGGATTACCTCAATGCGTTGGGTTGGTAGGCACACTTACACCACAGAAAAGATGGACACTCCCAGAGACAGCATTGCAGGCCTCAGAGGTGGGCAAGAATGCCACCCTTATTTGCACAGAACACCTACATCACCAAAGCACACTTGGAAGACTTTGCATTTTTCCTGTGTAAACTATCCAAAGAACTTCATTAATCAAAAAGTAAGAGAAATTTTTCTTTATAGGTTATTTAATCACTACTCTCAATGAATATTTTATCTAAATTTAGGAGACATGGTAGCTTCATTATTTATAACCTAGTAGTCATGTTTCAAAATCATTATTGCAATTACTTTTTGCTTCTTTACATAATTAAAGCTCTAATATTCCATCCTGCCCAGAAGGTCACTGTCACTAAACTCAAGACAAGACAGTAACTGCGGGGATTTTAGGGGAGTGCTTGAGGTGCGACTGGATCCTGGTGTTGACCCTGGCCAGGAGGCGCTACCTGCTGGGACTGGGCCAGCCAGAGGCAAGAGCAGTCCTGCCTTAGTGGAGGGGGCTCAGTGTGCCACTCTCTGGAACATGCAGGCCAGCCCTGGAGGGGTTTGCAAAGATGGAAATGAAGGGGCACAGGCACTGGAAGGCAGCCTGCCACACCTGAAGCCAGAGTGCAGTACAGTGAACAGGGTCAGCCTGCGGTGGAGGCAGGCTTGCTGACAGCTGACCGCCAGACATCTGCTCCACTGTGTCTGCCGGACTCAGCGCTATCCAGAGCATTAGACAAATCCCCAATAAACTAATTTCTAACAGAAAATAAGCAAAAATTTAGCCCTATATAGTTTTTATTTTTTCTAAAATATTAATTATAAAACAAATAGTGACAGATCATATAAAGTATTTAAGCAGAATGCATTAACCATGGTGTACTTACAACAGTAACAGAAATGGGAACAACTAGGTTAGTATTTCCTTCTTGATTCTGACTTCGACAAGAGTGAGCTCATTGCAGATAATAAGGTGTGCACCACTTTCTTAATATTCACTCCCAAACTTTTGATACTTCAGGTGCCCTAATTTTGACTTCAGATGGTCTAAATCTGATTATGCCACCAACCAGGGACTATAAGGACACAATACATAGGCACAAACCCTGAGGCTGGACACAGTGAGACAGGCGGACATAGCACTGTCAGCACTCACCATCCACAGGGGTCACTGACAAGCCTGATGAAGAGGGGAGAGCTGAGCTCTGCGGACCCAGGGCGGGGATGGGTGGGGTCATAGGAAGTACAGGCTTGCCGTGGGCCCCACCATGTTATCTAAGCAGAGCTCAAAAAATCTGGGGATCTAACAAAGCACACACACACAAAATGTAACTATTCAACTCTGAGTACCCTGGGGACGGGCAGAACCTGTCTTACTGCACAGTGATGGCAGATCCCAAAGTAGTAACAAGAGGGAAACAACCCTGGTCTAAAAGGAACCCCTGGAGACAGGAGAAAGTAAGAGAAGTGGAAGAAAGAAACACATCCTTCACCTCCTGACTTCACTGTAGGACTTGGTTAAATTTAACAAGATACAAGGGAAAGCTCAAAAAAAAAAAAAGTTGGGGGGATATAACTGATATTTGTTATAAACACAGAGAAAGACTGTACAAAACTGAAGCTTAATGGTGGTTCCTAAGCGGAAACTAATGGCAATGCAAGCGATTCCTATCCACAGAAGATCAAGTGTGTCCCGTGGAATGCAATCAGGTATCACTTTGGATATTTATCTCTTTTGAATCCCTCAAAGTTTACGTCAATATTCCTTGGTCAGACTACAAACGTGTGCTACTTTGAGTTCTCCATTAAACTGGTTGTACTATCTTACTGGTTTCCATCATTAATCAATGAGTTAAAAATATAATCTTTGACATATGTTCAGTTATATTTGGTGAAGGTCATGATTACATCTTCTTTTAAAATTTATCCTTTAAAAAGGCTTTGATTTTAATATCATAATGTAAAATAATTAGCTTAAAGTGTTCCACAAAGGGGAATATGATACAATCATGGAACTATCTGCCTACAGAAAGATCAGCATTTTGGCCACTGCTGCTCCTCATTCAGATACATTAGGTGGAGAATAACACTCACTGTATTTTCAAAGCAGCAAGCCCATTAAAAAATTGTTCTTGGGTTACAACCATGGTGACATGGCTTATACTTCAAATAAAACAAAGTGAGTTTCTAAACCTAAATTTAAAAATCGATTCAAAAATTATAGTTTCTAAGGTTAAATTTTTCCAACCACCCAGGTAGTCCACTCTGCCAAATGAAAGTGAGTGCCTTCTGAGCACCTGGCAGCTCTCCAGTTGCCAGGTGGGCACAGTGGAGACAAAGATTAACGGATGTGGTCCCCGTCCTCAAGGTCCCTCTCCACAAAACCTGCATGAAGTGCTCTGAACAAAGTTCAACAGAGGGCTGCCCAGGGAGAAGTGAGTGGGCTCTGGCACAGTGGCCAGGTGAGTCTGGACAAGGAAAAACACCACAGAGCATACCCAAGCTGTGTTTTAACTGTGCAGAAGGTCCAATCAGGCAGGGAAGACCCTTGTGGGAGAGCAGAGGCCCAGAGGGCAGAAGAGCATAAAGCCTCAGGGAGCTGAAAGTCACCTGGCTGGCTGGTGAAGTGGCTCTCTGTGCTGTTATATACCAGGATCACATGGGGATTTATAAAAAGTATAGATGTGTGGGCTCTCCTCCTTCCTCCAGCTTCTCCAGGATTCAGATGAACATCCAGAGGTGAAGCCCACCAAGGCCAAATAGAAAAGAGCAGGTGACTGCAAGTGAGGCAGAAAGTACGTCTGTGAAGGGGACTGAGGCCAGTAAGGTTCTGGGCTTTCAGCTTACACCAAGAAAAAGTATCCATGGTTTGGAGGCCCAGAAGCAAGGTGAGAGTGAGCAGAAGAGCAGCGAAGAGGGGACAGAGAGTGACTTCCATGGGGAGAAGAAACAGGAAGTGCGGCCCGAGAAGAAGCAGCTGCCACATCTTCAGTAGAGGCAGGCTGCCTCCATCACTTCCAGACCAGCTGCCTAGTGCTCAGGAGTAAGAATTTCAGAAGTCGAGAAATCTGAAGTTGATGAAGGCAGAACTAAATTGCCATTCCAGAATAACAGACTCATAAATATAAAACTTTACAAATGATCTGGAAAGTGCACTAAGAAATGAATCAGCAATTATAATTGGCAAAACTATACGTACTGAAAATTTCTTGTGGCTTCTTGTCCAACAGCATGACAAATAACACCAAAATTTGTAGCGCACACCTTAGAGAGGCAAAAGGCATCCACATTATTCCTATCTTTTTGTCTTAACAAATTTAAAACTAACAAGCAGGAACCCTGAGAGCAATCATGGCTCCAGTCAGGGCACTAACAAGCACTTACCACGCCTGCCGCCCACACAGCATCAGGCTAGGGCCTCTGCTGCACTGAGAACACAAGAGCTACGAGAAGATGCCAACTTCTAGGATTGTTTGGCTCCTAATTGATCTTGATACATAATGTATTTGGTTAGCAATAGGGCAAAAAGAGCCCCTTCACATTCTCTGCATGGTAAATGAGACCCGTTGTCTTGCCCACGCATCACGAGGACGGGCTAGAGGAGCAGGGCCAGCAGGCAGCAAGGTGAAAGCAGAGGCTATTGAGAGAGGGGCAATGACAGCTTCCAGGAGGAACCTGACACCAGGTGACAAGAGACCAAGTGGGAAGCTGGAATTGGGTTTGGAAGGTACAGCAAAGAGAAGAGGGTTCTGGCAGGAACTACCCCAGGAAACCTAAGACCCCACAAACCTGGGCAACGGAAGCACTGGGTGGCGAGGCCTACACCGCCAGCAGGCGGGTCCCATCCACTCCCACCCCAGGGCTCTGTGTACTTCCTATCTGCAGCAAGAAGTGGAACACTGCCAAATATTTCCCTACACAGTTCACACTGGCTACATCTTTTCTCCAGATGTGCATCTACTGAAGGAGTAGACAGAAACTTTAGAGAAATCAATTCTGAATTTTTTGATTTTTAAAGAGTTTTGAAACTCTTAGGTTCCTACCTTCTGAACTTGAAAGTGTTTCCCATCACCACACAGTTCACAGAATCAAGGGAGGAGCAGGTGTTCAAGTATGTCTTTGCTCAGATTATCTATAAATAAAAAGAAAATCAGAATCACTTGAAATACCGAAATATCTAAATTACATGTACCAATGACAAGATAGTTTCCAAAAGCAAATATTTAAAATATTGCCAAAATAGCCAAGAATGATAAACACAGAGCATCTTCTTTTGAATTTTATCAAATTATATGATCAATAGACAGATATTTCTCCACTGTCACATAAGTGTCTGTCTAAAGCTCAAGCCATCATCTTCCAGGTACACACCATGTGCCCAACACGTGAGCACACGGTGGAAAACGCCATAGTATGGATATTATCCCACTTCTCCAGATGAAAAAACTAACACCAACAATGGCTAAGTAATGTCACTGAGAACAAACGGTGGTAATCTGGGACATACAGGCATAGCAGGTCACGGCATATAAAATGCTACATGGGCTCTGGGGAATGATGAAACACTAGAGGAAACTAAGAGAGGGACCCTTGCCATGAGAAAAATGCACTGGATAAAGTGCTATTTTTTGTGTGAGGGCACTTCTTAGGCTGCATGGCCATATAAGGTAGTCAGGTCTCAAACAAAAGCAACAATTTAACTGTTTTGAAGTCAGAGGTTGAGCCTGCCATGGCAGCTAGAAGTGGGTAGAATTCCTAGGAATAAAGGAAGGCTACAGCTAGAGACTTTTCTGTGAGCCCCATTATCTGTGATTAGATCCTAACCCTAGAATGACCTCTGACCTATGCATGCACAGGGGAGATGCTAAGGCTCAGAGAAAACATTGGTAACTTGTGGTTTAAAGAGTGAGTACTTAGAACTGCTGACTACTGTAAGGAAACACAAATATGAACTGCTGCCCAAAACAAAGTCAACACTCTTCAGAAGAAAATAATAAAATCCAGAGTTTTTACAAAGCTTCATCAATAAGATACAATAAAAAGCAAACACACATAAGTATATCCCAACCCCACAAACAAACCAAAACAAGCATAAGCATAAGGACAAAGAGGGTAATGTGATTCATATCCAAGAAAAATGTCAGTCAGTAGAAGGAAACCCACAAAAAAATTCCAGATATTGGAATCTGCAGACTTTAAACTGAATTTAAAGTGACTATTATATATATGCCCAAGGACTAAAAAGGAAAAGACAGTCACACTAAATGAAGACCAGGAGTCCCATCAAAGAAATAGAAACTATTTAAAAAATCCAGTAATGATACAGAAGCTTAGTTGTACTAACCTTCCTACAGACAATAATGAGAGAATATTAACAAACATTAAAAACAGGCATTTGGAAGGAATGGATAACAACCAAAAGGCAGAAACTGGAGGGCAGCCTGCCCTTAAAGAAACTGTAATGGGAGAAATTAGTAAGCAAGGTCCAAATCTGCATATAAAATCTGCTTCTATCTTTGGCTGTCTGCTAAACCACACACATGGGGCAGATTACAGAGGACCCAGCAGGCAGAAATCAGACAAACTGGGCAGACATTAGCTGATGCTCATCAAAGGGAGACAGTTTGGAATTAATGACCAGTCAAGGTAACTGCCTGCTAAGGCAAAACGACATTAGAGAAACAACACAATCCAGAGCAATTACCACTTATAATGTCCAGTATTCAACCAAAAACTGCTATTCAGGGGTTAACATGAGAAGGTGACCCTTAATACAAGTAGCCAATGGAAATCAACACTTAAGATGACACAGTTGTTGCAATTAACAGAAAAAAGGCTTTAAAGAAGGTGTTATAAATATATTCAAGGATTAAAAGAAAACAAGTGTAAAGAAGAACAGATAGGACCTCCCTATATCACACATAGGAACTCCCAATATCACAGCACTGAGACTGTAAAGATTCTGGAAAAGATCAAAATGGAAATTTAAAGCTGAGAAGTAAGATAACTGAAAAAAAGAAGGGGAAGAAGAAGAGGAAGAATAAAGGGAAGAAGAAGGGGAAGAGGAGAAGAAGAAGAAGGGGAAGGGGAAGAAGGGGAAGGGGGAAGGGGAAGAAGGGGGAAGGGGAAGAAGGGGAAGGGGGAAGGGGAAGAAGGGGGAAGGGGAAGAAGGGGGAAGGGGAAGAAGGGGGAAGGGGAAGAAGGGGGAAGGGGAAGAAGGGGGAAGGGGAAGGGGAAGGGGGAAGGGGAAGAAGGGGAAGGGGAAGAAGGGGGAAGGGGAAGAAGGGGGAAGGGGAAGAAGGGGGAAGGGGAAGAAGGGGAAGGGGGAAGGGGAAGAAGGGGAAGGGGAAGAAGGGGAAGGGGGAAGGGGAAGAAGGGAAAGGGGGAAGGGGAAGAAGGGGGAAGGGGAAGAAGGGGAAGGGGAAGAAGGGGAAGGGGAAGAAGGGGAAGGGGGAAGGGGAAGAAGGGGGAAGGGGAAGAAGGGGGAAGGGGAAGAAGGGGAAGGGGAAGAAGGGGAAGGGGAAGAAGGGGGAAGGGGAAGAAGGGGAAGGGGGAAGGGGAAGAAGGGGAAGGGGAAGAAGGGGAAGGGGGAAGGGGAAGAAGGGGGAAGGGAGAGAAGGGGAAGGGGGAAGGGGGAGAAGGGGAAGGGGAAGAAGGGGAAGGGGAAGAAGGGGGAAGGGAGAGAAGGGGAAGGGGGAAGGGGGAGAAGGGGAAGGGGAAGGGGAAGAGGAAGAGGAGGAGGAGGAACAACAACAACAACAACAACAACCACCAAAAGGCCTAACAACAAATTGAAGATGACAAAAAAGAGTTATTGAACTTGAGATAAATAAAAATTATCAAATCTGAACATCAGAGAGGAAAATGATTAAAGAAAAACAGAGCCTCAAAGACCTGTGGAACAATATCAAGGGTCAAAACCTCATATAATCTAAATCCTAGACTGAAAGGAGAAAAAGAGAATGGCAAAGAAAAAAGTATTTAAAGGAACAATAGTCAAAAACCTCCTAAATTGTGTGCAGGGTATAAATACACAAATCCAAGAAATTCAATGAACATGAGCAGAATAAACACTCGGCTAAAATCCAAAGGTAAGAGTGAAAAATCTCAAATCCAGCCAAAGAAAAAAGAATAATTTATATATGAGAGCATAACATGAATAGCAGCTGACTTCCATGAGAAAAAAATGAAGGCCAAAAAACAGTAGAATGATTCTTAACATGCTAAGGAAAGCAAGCAAACCTGCCGACCCATAATTCCATATCTAGCAAAACTATCACTCAAAAAATGATGGCAAAATAAATACACTGTCAGATAATCCAAAACCGAGAGATTTCATTGCACGAAAGTACTAAAGGAAGTTCTCCAGGCTGAAAGCAAATGATACCAGATGATAATTCAGATCTAGGGGGAAAAAAAAGGAATGACGATCACAAAAAATGGTAAAAATGAGAGTATAAAAGCCATATATTTTTCTCTTTTATTAACTTCTTTCAAGGATATAACTTTAAAAATTATGAAACTATTTTCAGATTCACAATGTAATACAGATGAAAATAATAGGACAAAGCATGAAACCAAGTGAATGTAAATACAACTGCACTATTGCTGTATTTTCTGAAAATCCTTATCAGGGAAATTAAAATGCAATGCTAAAAAGTATTCAATCAACTTAATGGAAAGAAGAACAAAATTAACAAGGGAACAAAAACTGATGAAAAAGTGGAAATCAAAGAGCAAAATGGCAGAAATAATTCCAAATATAGAAATAATCACATTAAAAATAAATGGACTAAATACTCCTTTTAAAAGGCAGAAGCCCAGCGCGTTGACTCACACCTGTAATCCCAGCTGCTCCGGAGGGTGAGGCAGGAGGATCATAAATTCAAAGCCAGCCTCAGCAACTTAGTGAGGCCTTAAGGAACTTAGTAAGACCCTGTCTCAAAAGGGGCTGGGGAGATGGCTCAGTGGTCAAATATCCCTGTGTTCAATCCCTAGTATTAAAAACTAAAAACTGTCAGACTAGATATAAAAGATCCAACTATGTGCCCAAAGCAGAAACACTGTAAATATAAATACATATAGGTTGAGAATATAAATAAATGTTATAATAAACAGTAAGTATAAGAACAGTGGAGTAGTTATATTAATATCACAAATAGAAAGCAATATATAGATTACTATAAGAAACATTCCTTAATGGGACAATACATTACAAACATGTTTAATGTTTTTATATTTATAATGGGAAAGAAGTTAGGAGTAAAAATGCTTCCTCTTCACGAAGCTAAAAAATACACGCAAACTAAGTAAAGTAGAAGAAGGAAAAATAAACAGCAGATATTTTTCACAAAGAAAAAAAGTAACAATGAAAACCAATAAGGCTCAACATTAATAAAATTGACAAGCCCATAGCAAGACTGATTAAGAACAAAAAGAGAATACAAAGTACCAATACCATAAATGCAAGAAGATAACACTATTGATCTTACACTCATTAGAAAATATAAGGAAATATTATGAAAACTTAGATGAAATTAATAAATTCTCTAAAATATCCAACTTACCCATTGACATGACTGAAATAACAAAAATGAAGCCCTATATCTGATTTCAATCTGTTATCAAAAACCATTTCATTAAAAAAAAATTCTAGAACCAGGCAGATGAATTTGAACAAATATTTACGAGGGACAATAACTCCAATCTTAAACAACTTTTTAATCAGAAAACTGAAGAGGAGGGACTACTTCTCAACTCATTTTTGAGGCCAGAAAACTCTGATTCCAAAACCTGACAAAGACATAACAAGAAAATTACCTACAATGGCTCTGTTAAATATAGATGTTAATTCTTTAACAATCTATTAGCAAATAATGGAAAGGGAACAACTAGAATTATCCACAGGTACTAACATTCATGAGTGAAAGTTTAATGAGGAAGAGTATACTCACACAGCCTTGAGGAAACTCTCCTGTAAAATTGGGCAAATACTGTCTCTATCTATGAAGTCAACAAAATTAACATCCCAAGTATTAGCAGGTCTTATGCCTCCTGCCATGACACACTGAGAACATATCATTTCTATGACACTCAGCCAGATGGACAGACTGAATCCATTCATTAAGACACATCAGTCAAATCGGGAGACGTTCCACAAAAGAACCAGCCTGTACATATCAATGTCACAAAATTCAAAGACTCAGTAACTATTCCAAATTGGTAGAAACCAGACCAGATCAGTGGAGACAACTTGACACAATGAGAGATCCTCCACAAATGGCACCGGGATGTGAACTGCAAATGACAGACATTGATTAGCACAATATCAATGCTAAAATTCCTCAAATTTGATCACTGTGCTGTAGTTGTACAAAAATAATTTCCTTAGTTTTAGGACATACACTGAAGTATTTAGATGTAAAGGGGCACAATGTCTCCAACTTACTCTCGAATACTCAGGAAAAAAAAAATGTGTGTTCATGTGCACGCCCATGTATATGTGCTTAAAGAGAGAAAATGATAAGAACAAATGGAGTAGACCATGAACTACTAAGGAAGTTGGATAAAAGGTACAGGAGTTTGGGTTATTATTCTTGCAACTTCTCTGAAAATGTTAAAATAAAACAAATGAAAAGTTGCCCTAAAAATGTTTTTTTTAAAAAAACACTCTCCCAATCTTGCCCCCAAAATAAAAGGGAGTGGCTGGGCACAGTGGTGCACACCTGTAATCCCAGTGGCTTGGGAGGCGGAGGCAGGAGGATCGCGAGTTCAAAGCCAGCCTCAGAAGTTTAACGAGACACTAAGCAACTCAGTGAGACCCTGTCTCTAAATAAAATACAAAATAGGGCTGGGGATGTGGCTGAGTGGTCAAGTGTCCCTGAGTTCAATCCCTGTAACCCCCCAAAAAATTAAAATAAAAGGGAGTGAAGAGGGAAAGGGAAGGGAGGAAGGAAGGGAGGACCTTCTGTCTCTGAAGTCTGCCACTCTCAATGTATACTCAGCACTGCTGCTTTTCAGTAGGAAAAGGTCCTGAGTAGGTAATCTACCCATCACTCTATTTGGAATTTGCAGACAAGCAGGCAAGAGAAGAAAGAAGAGTAATCAGAGCAGGTAGAAGCAGAAACTCGCTCCATAGCACAAAAAAGGAAAAGGCTTGTGTCTTCTAACTTAGGAGGCACATATTTCTGATCTCACTCAGCAAAGTTGTACAGTTACAGCCACAATAAACAGAGACATTAGGCTTCTGTTTCCAGGGTAACAGGCAACTAAAGAGTTCCCAGTACCTCCTTCCATTCCCCTCTGCCACACCCACATGACCTTATTATCACACAATATAAAACAAAGCAAGAATCATTAAAAGTCAGCACACTGAGTGACAAGAAATGATTTTTCCGGTGGCCCCGGGAACCACGTATATAAAATGATGATCTGCGCTTAGTTTGTTGGAACCAACTATTCTTTATGGCGTATAACCACAGCATACTCTTTAAATAAATGCACAGATAAAAATGAGCTTAAAAAAAGGAATGACGACAAAAAATGAGGAAGCCTTAATGTGAAATGCATTGCGAGAGAGAACAGGCTTCTGACAATTAGTTATAATTTCAGAATGCTAATGGCCTCCCTGCAAGCAAGAGGAATTATAATTGGTCTCCAGTGGCCTGTTTATCCTGTCTAGATATAATTACAAGATACAGCTCTTGCCGCCTTGAACCAATCCATTCATCCAACAACTAACATTTATCCAGGACCGACACTGGGCCTTGCACTGTGCTGCGTGTTGATGGTGCAGAGATGCCGGGCCCATGTTTGAGGAGTTCCTTGTCTCAAGGGAGAAAAAAACAGAGCTCACAACTCAACTGCCGAGTGACAGAAGACAGATATGTACAAACTCTAAAGTCACTAATGCTGCTTGGGGGGTTGAGAAAGACTACATGAGCAAGAAGCACATAAGAACCCAGGAATTTATCCTCATCCTAGCAGTTTCCTTAGGAGTGAGAAGCCATTCCTCCGAACAGCACTGTTCTCAGTAGGTATGTATTTTTACCTGTGCTGTGGCAGTGTTCACATGGTTGCAAAGATAGCCCTAGACACAGAGGGCACTGGCCCCAGCCCAACTTAATTCTTTTCTTCTCGATCATCCTGCAAACCATCAGCTCCCCAAACCACTTCTAAACAGAAACATGCTGGTGCCACAGTGCTGAAGGTCCCTCACAGACCAGCTGAATCAGAACCTGCAAAGCACACACATGACTTCCTTGAATAATGAAACCCACACTCTACCCACAGTGCCATTTCCCAGCTGACAAGAGGTGAGCTCTGTCTGCACCCCACAGCTCCTGGGGGCCCAAGGGGCATGTTCTCTCTGAGGTTCTGGGGAGGAACTAGACCAAGACTCATGAAGGCCATACAGCACACTCCACAATCTGTTCCCACAGGAGCTCCAGGGAGAAGCTCAAAAACCCTCTAGAAACACTGCGGGGACAAAGGCATGTGCCTGGCCTAGTAGTGGGTAGGGGGTCCAAGGCCATTTCAGTTCTTGCAGCCACAGCTCAAGATTCAAGCCATGATACCAGCAACTCACTTTGAATGAGAAAGAAAATTTATGTGAACTAATTTGTTCTGCAAGTGATTTGTGGAGAGAGCTTCTGAGAGGCCTGTTATATTTTCCAAATGTTTCAAAGAAGAAAAAAGAAGAAGGATATTGCTGACAACAATGGAGCATTTGGAAACAAAACAAAATAAATATCATGCAAAAATGCCTTTAGCATTATTTTTCATGGTATTATCAGTCCTTAGGGATAAGATATTTGGTTGTCGATCGTAACCTTGGAAACTCACCTAATCAACTTCCAAATGAAGAAGATCTAGTTGGCAAAGTTCACTGCTCAACCGCCAAATACCCCACTAAATGTTATTATCCAGGTTCATTTTGCACAATAAATTTAATTTCTTGTAGAGAAACTTGAAATTTATAAAAGAACCCTGAAGAATTTGAATTTTAACAATCAATTATTCTTCAGGATGATTCATCTTATAAACATATGGAAGATGCAAAAAATTAAATAAATTTAAAAATCCAGGCCTTTAACACATAGTTGAAGAAAACTTTTACATAAACGAAGAAAAATTGCCAAATGTTCTAATGACACAATATAATATTTTAGCTCTATGGTGTATAATGATTTTGTATTTTGGAAAAGAAAATAATTCATTTCTCTAATATCATTCTTTACTTAATAAAAAAATAGTTTAAGAAAAGATAGTTTATCTTAATAAAAGATAGTTTAAGAAAACTATTCTCTTTTATTTATTCATAATTAAGGCTCATGATTTTTAAAATCGTTTATGTACAAATTTTTCCTAAAATGCTGAAATAATCCCAAGCTATGCACTTCTGTACTGCACACAGAAAGGGTCATGCCACACAGCAAACTTTGCACTGGTCAATGGAGGAATGGCAGCTTCAGAAACAAGATGGTCCATGACAACCTCCCCTGGAGCCACAGGCCAGGCTGCAGCCTCTGATTTCAGGTTGGTAAAAGCTCCAATGGCTCATCAACTACTGGTCTGCAAATAAAGACTCCAGCAAGCAGAAAGTCATATAGTCACTTAGCAATGGGCTCAGACTCTTCCAAACCCAAGGGTACCATTTCATTAACTATTAAAGAGAGAAGATACTAGTAGAGAAACTATTACTTTCATCATATGTCTTTAACTGATATGAACACAAACACTCAACAGCATTTCCCACACTGCTGTGAACATCTGTTCACATCTGCATCCTTCACAGTGGCTTCTGTGCTTACCTGTCTACTTGAGTTCTTGCCCTACATCATAAATTAGACACAAATTTTTCCTTAACTATCTCAAGTACCACTGAAAATCCTCTCACATAGCACATGATGTTCCTGCCTTGCAGAAACAAGCCCCAGGATCCAGGCAGGTCAAAGGCTTTGTCTGTGCGCTTGAGCATTTCACCCAGCAGAGGTGCTAGGCCCATGCCTTGGCCACCACATCATTTCCATTTCCAGAGCCCTGCCTTCTTAAATGAGGAGTGCTCAAAGGACCACTGCCTCTGCAGCAGGCTCAGGGTTGACCCATGAGCTTCCTGTGACTGAGGCTGAGTCACTGGCCACCTTGGCTACAGGAATGGTGCTGGCCAGAATGAACACATATGTCCCTTCGAGTCCTGCACATGCCAGCATACAGGACAGGCCCAATGGGTTCTTGCAGTCACTACTTGTCAGGTTCAGCTCACAGCTTCTGCTCTCCTCATCAACACTGTCTGGGGCAGACAGCACCAGCAGAACTGGACACGCTTTGTTTCCAATATCATGACGGAAAAGTAGATCTTGTTCCAGAAGAATCAAGAACACTTCCTGACTGGATCTGCTAACCTAGAAGAGGGGGGAAAAGGCAAAGGTGAAATAGTAGCAGAAGACTAGACTCCCAAGCAGGCCCTCCATCTTTGCCCCGGCTGAGCACTCAATGCTCGGTCTCCTGAACTTTCCCTCCTCCTCCCTAGGGCCCCTCAGCTCAGCTGATGCTACCATTCCACCCTCTCAGTCCAAAGCCCCTTCCTCCCTGAACTCCAACTGGGCCAGGTCCTGGTCTACACCGAAACGAGCCCTGCACTCTCCCTCCATGGCTCTTCCCATGTTTCTGCATGGATATACTGACACTGTACACATATATACACATCTTGACCCACATGACTCATAACTACCACCTGTCTCCCCAACCACAGAGGGTGAACTCAGAGAGCAGGTACCAAGTTTGTCCTCCAGCGTAACCTCTAGACCAGCAGTATTGGGCATGACTTTTTTGTTCTATTAGGAACTGTTGAATAAATGGATGATTTAATGCATTCTCTCCTCTGCAAACATGGAGCTGGAAAAACATGGCACCCTCCTCCTGCTGCTTGGTGAATCCTAGAATACACCCGAGACATGAGTGACATCTGGTGCAAAAGAACACCACAGGGAAGGGGTTCAAGAAGACACTGGTGTGGAAAAGAAAGATTCCGTAAACAACAGAAGATGAGGGCAGAGGAGCATCTGTTCTTTGCCATCAGCATTGAGTGAACAAGTACTGGGACTCAGAGGGATTCGAAAAAGGTAGAGAGTCATTTTTAGAGAAATGAAAGCACACAAAATTGCCATTTACAGAGAAAGTAATAAAACACACAACCCATCACCATGATGGGGAGGCAGGAAAATAATATCAGGTCACAGAAGTACGCAGACAGAGTCACAGATGATCAGTCAACAGCAGGTTATAAGAGGGCAAGCCTGAGAGACTGCTGGCCACAGAAGGGAGGTGACACCAGTGCTTCTGACCAGCGACAAAGGAAAACAAGTGTTTCAAGAAGATCATTCTGACAGCGCTATGCTGAGTGAATTGGAGGTAACGAAAGACTGAAGGTGGAAAGGTCAGGAAGACAGCTATTGCAACAACCAGGTGGGAGGAATGAGGCCCGGGCTCGCTGCCAGCAGGAGAAAGGTGATAGCCTACAATATTACCCACACACGGGTGACAGGACTTGGGGGCGGTGAGAAGTGAACGTCCACAACTCTGCGGTGTCACACTCTGATTAAGGGTCTGGCATGTGTTTGGAGCTGAGAACCGGAGAGAAACACAGAAGCAGAGAGAAACCTGCCCTGCATGTGAATTCTCACTTGGGTGGGGTGGCAGATGAGACCGTGAGAAAAAGTACCATGAGAAAAAGAAGACCAAAGACAATCCCATGAAGAAAACCAATCCTTAGGGATGGGCAGAGGACCAAGGGATGGTGACGGAGACAGGAGCAAGGCAAGTTAGGAAGATGGGGAGGGGCAAGGCGGGGGCACCCAGGAGCCAAGAGGAGATGCTATGACACTGGTGCCGGCTCTGGCTGTTAAGAGGAATGCTGTGTCCCGCCTGTGCTGGACAGCACACCTATGCAGTCACCCTCGACAAGTGACTTGGCCTGTCTAAGAGTCACTGTCTTCATCTGTAAAAGTGGATCATAAGGGGGCTGAAGCTGGGGCTCAGTGGTAGGGCGCTTGCCTAGCATGTGTGAGGCACTGGGTTCTATCCTCAGCACCACATACATACAAATAAATAAAATAATGGATATTTTGGGAGACAGAAGCCCATGCGGAGTGGATTTGGGGCAGAGTAGTGGATTTGGGAGAGAGTGGATTAGGGCAGAGTGTGGATTTGGGAAAAGAACGTGGATTCCCCCAGAACGTGTTTGTAGACGGCCGGTGTGAGTTCGGGAATAAAGAATTGCTGTTTGAATCTAAAAAAATAAATAAATAAAATAATGGTCTACCAACAACTAAAAAATATATATATATTTTTTTTTTATAAAAGTGGATCACAGGGACTGAGGATGTGGCTCAGCTTGCCTGGCATGAATGAGGTCCTTGGTTCAATCCCAAGCTCTGCAAAAAAAAAAAAAGAAAGAAATCAAGAAAAAGAATACAGATGTTCCCAGACCCATGATGTGTTTCTGTCCCAATAAATCCATTTTAAGTTGAAAATATCTTAAAATCAAAAGTGTATTTAATATACCTAACTTACTAAACATAATAGCCTAGCCTCACCTATCTTAAATGTGCTCTGAATACTTACATTAGCCCAAGTTGGGCAAGTTCATCTAATATAAAGTATATTTTATAAAAGTATTGAATATTCCATGTTATTTACTGAATACTCAGAAAGTGAAAAACAAAATTGAGTATGCTTTCACACCATTGTAAAGTTCAAAAACCTTACACTATTGTTAAGCCGTGGACTGTCAAGCGTGTAGAACCAATTTCAGGGGGCTGTTGTAGGAATGAAAGGACTGAGAAGAGGGTCTGGGATTTAGGACGCCCACATGCACACTGGTGAGTACTGAAGCTACTCTCACCAGAATCCAAAGGAGGGAGGGTCCCAGGGCAAAGCCCCAGGAGAGTCAGGGATGTGTCCATCACCCTTCCATCCCACTGTTGAGGTGTAGCAGCATGAAATGCCTAAACAGGCATCCAGTAAAAGTTTCTTCAAAAACTCACAGTGGTGGAGCTGGGGCTGGGGCTCAGTGGTTGAGCACTTGCCTAGCATGTGTGAGGCACTGGATTCAGTCCTTAGCGCCATATAAAAAAAAAAATAAATAAAACAAAGGCAAAAAAAATACATTAAAAAAAAAGTCATGGGGCTGGGGCTGGGGCTCAATGGTGGAGCACTTCCCTCACACATGTGAGGTACTGGGTTCGGTCCTCAGCACCTCATAAAAATAAATAAAGATATTGTGTCCATCTACAACTAAAAAATATTTTTAAAAAATTCACAATAATGAACAGTGACCAATGGCTTCAATGGATCAAGCAAAGACGAAAAAGAAGTCAAAAAAGGGTCATTATCCAGATAAGCAAGTGGAAGGGGGAACCTAACTATAGTGCTAGGAAGCACTTAAAATGGATAACTGGGAATGCTTCAGATCCACGTGGGCAGATCTAGAGCACAGAGGGAAGCGAAGGCAATGATGCGCCTTGCACAGTCCAGTGCCACCTGTGTGAGGTAGTGCAGCACCAAAACTCGAGATGCGAGCTTACTCACACCGTCACCAAGTGAATCATCCATAAGCACCAAGCTGTGAAGGATGGCTGCTTCCTATGGAAGGAAAGGATACAGGGCACTGTAACCATAGCTGTGACCTCTAAATCAAAGCTGCAGAATGGGTATGTTTGTAGGCATAGCAATATTCACTGCACAACTGCACAATCCTTCCATGGATGCTTGAATAATTCATGATATATTAAAAATTGAAATTACTTAAAAAAAAAAAAAAAGCACTGGATTTTCCAATGAGTAGACTGGTCAAGTTCATGGCCAGATTCCTATTAATCAGCTTCCAGGAACATCCTCTGTGATGCAGGAAGTGGACGCCTGAGTGACAACCCAGGCAGAGGAGTTTGGCTACAGGGAGCAGAGTGGGTGGTGTGCTCAGGGTCAAGGCCAGGGAGGAGCAAAGAGAGGAGGGAGACTGGGGCACGATCATGACGGAAAGAGAAAAGCCAATAAGAATGCCAGACAGCGAGCAGGCCAAGACAGGACGATAGGAGCAGAAAGCCACAGGAAGACACCTGACTGGAGCAGAGCCCACGCCAGCTGAGAAGACACAGCCACGGGGCAAAGGAGAGCTTGCAGCAAATTCAGCTCCACACACCTTCACTGCAATGTCACCAGGAGCAGACCCTGCACAAGGTCATAGGGGTCAAGACAATAAGATCTATTTCTACAGTCAGGGGCTCAGATTCAGAACACAGAGAGCAATTTCTAGTTATAGAGCTAGAAGAGCCTCCACCATCCCAAACAGATGACAGGTGAGCCTCAGAAAGCAAGTCCACCACCTAGCACTACCTGACACCCAGAGCTCCATTTGCTAGCATCTCAGTTTCCTTGGCTCTGAGACAACTATCATTCACCAGGTGCAGACAGCAGGAGAACTAAAGCAGGCCATCTACCCTCGTCCTGGAGCAGTGCTTCTCACTGAGCCATGGCTCAAGAAACTGTCATTGAGCAAGGCTGCAGCGGTCCTCCCAAGACTGGGTCTTGCCCCAGCACCGCCAATGGCATGCCTCGCCTGAGTGCTGGTGTTCATTCAAAGTGATGAACACACTGTCCTGAGAGGCAAGTGCCCAGAAGTACCTGGCAGCCCTACCACTGTGGGCAAAACCATCTGCATCTCTGCAGAGCTAGAATCTTAACTCACCGTGGACCTTTGGGGCATTGCCAGCAGCCCCACAGCTGACGTCTGCAAGGGTAAGCATCTAGCAATGGAAAGCGCAAACTGACAGGAGCAGACAGAAGGAGCACTGGGAAGAGCAGGTAGGTTCAGAGGATGAGGTCCTTGAGAGGGCTGATGGCAGGAAGGCACAGGCATCCCACAAAGGAGTATGTGCTATGCCAAGGGGCAGGAGGGCTTCAGAGTGTTCAGTAAGGCTAGTTTTCTCCCAGCTTTGGGTTTAAAAATGGTGGGAATGGAGAGGAGGGATACCCTAAGGATTATGTATTTATGATAGAATCAAAGATGATGTGGCTTGAGTCTAACTGGATGTAGGAGGTGAGAGGGAAGAATTTTGATGGCTCCCAGGTTGCAGCTCAGGGGAATTGAATAAAGCAGATGGTGGATCCATTCATTGCAATAGGGATGAAGATTGAAGGCCTCTATTTTCTCAGTGATGTAAAAGGCAAGGTCACCTGCCTGGCAGAGGCAGAATGAGGTGAGGGGCCTGATGAAAGTGGCAAAGGTCTAAGAAAGCTGCCAAGGATAATGTGAAAAGCAGCTGATGAGGGACAAGGAAAAGGATTGCCACGCCACGCTGCAAGTCCAGCCACGATTGGAAGCCATAAATTTGCAATGGCACCAATCAATGCGTGATGGGACTCCCTCCCACGGAGATCAACAACCAGCAGTAGAGAACACAGGGGGATGGGACTGTGCAGGCAGGGCCAGGGAAGCACTGTCAAAAGGGAAAAAAAATGGAGGTGATGGCAGGGATGGGCCCAAAAGGGTGGGATGACAGAGGAAGCAGCTGAGGAAGAACAGAAAGGATATGCAGGTAAGGATGGGGTTGTGCAGCCAGCCATCTCCAGGGGCAAGAAGGCCAGGGGAGCAGAAGAGAGGAAAGGAGGGCAGGTGTGGCCAGAGCGGAGCTCAGAAGCACAGCAGCCCTGGTGAGAGCAGGGCAGGGAGCCACTGGGGCAGGAGCAGAGGAAGTGGGGTAGAGGCTGAAGTGGGGAAGCAGTGTGGGAGGACAGTGGCGAGTGCCTGCTCTTGGTCACTGATGCGCCTTGCAGCAATCACTGAGCAACTGAGGGTACCATGCTAGGTTCTGGAATTAAAACCACACTTCCTGCCTCAACCCTTCCATAATAGGGTATATGTCAATGACAGATGATACAGGTCAAGAGAATGTCAAATCCCCTTACCCAGTATAATCTCATTTTCAAGAATGTATCCAAAGACAAAAGAAAAATCAAAATAATAAAACTGCATTCTTTACAACATTCACTGTATCTACAGTGCACGCGCGCATACACACACACACACACACACACACACACACACAGAGCTGAAAAAATCCAAGCATTCAACAAAATTGAAAAGATGACGATCATGAAGAAACAGGGAAATGTCTGCACCCACAGATGTGCGTTCTGCGGAAGAACATCTGTCCTGTTCATCTCCTTATCCCCAGGCACAAAGCGCAGAGCTTGGCTCGTAATGGGCACTCAGAACCTGTCAGAGTAAGTGAGTGAGTGGAAGAAACTGCACCACGTTCTGATTAGACCATGTGGGAAATAAGGCTAGCACGTAGAGAGGAAATGCAAACATGTCCAGAAACCCAGGTTAGAAGAGTGGAAACAGGCAACCTTCTCCCTACTTGAAAACTCCATCCTGTCACACGGTTTAATAGTTAAAACTGCATCTGCTCCTTTAATAACACTGGATCAAGGAAGAAAGACAAGTCAGAATTTTAGAATTTCTTTAAAAATAATGAAAACATGGCATACCATTAAAAATTAAATACATTTATCCTTTGTGGAAAGCCATCTTCAGAAGACACTACTGGCACAGATAGAATGTTGCCAGGCTATTATTCCTCACAACAGACTTACAGTATAAAAGACTAGAATTGACCCCAATGTGCAAAAATGTAAGCTTCATCCTCCCATAGAGTACCCTACTGCAAGGAAAAGCAAACAAAGAAGAGATCCACAGATTCCCAGCACCAGGGAGAGCAAGGGAGAGCAGGGGAGAGAAACAGGCAGGTTGTGGCACAGTGCATCTGAGCAAGGACAGAAATGGGGAGCACAAGGCCATGATCTGAGAGTTGTAAGGTAAGAAAAAGCCAAACCCTGAAAGAGAGGGTTACCTAGAAGGGAGGGAGAGAACAGGCAGCAGGGACAGGAATGGAGACAAGTGACCAGATAGGTTTTGTTTTTTACTTTAGAACTAAGTAACCACCTTAAATAATTACAAATCAAAATGTAAAAGCTGAAGCTATTCTTATAAATAAATAGCTATGCACCAATAGTCCTAGCTTCTCAGGAGGCTGAGGCAGAGAAGTCAAAACTAGCCTAGACAAAACAGTAGGCACTTACCTCAACACACACACACACACACACACACACACACACACGAGCCTAACTGTGTGTCAAGCTGGTGGCTTTACTACAAAAGAAGGTTCAATGCAAGTGGCTTTAAAACATGGTAACATACGCGTTTCTAGTGGGAGCAACCCCAAGGCAAAAGGAACACAAAGAAATCCTAAGCTGCATTTGGCAAACTGCCACACTATCAGCAATGCTCTAGGGTTTTGCTTTGATGCACATACATGTTAATGTCATTAAGAAGTGAGATTTATGTTCTTAGGTTTAAAAAAAAGATACAAATATAAAACCAAAGAAGTTAAATACAAGTCCTATTATCCTAAATTTGAGTTGGAAATATCAATATAAATTCATGAGGGATTTTATTTTAAAAAGAAATTGTTCTGTCACTAGAAGCAAAGCTCACCCTTGTCGCTATGAGTACCCACAGGACTCTGCTCTGGTTTCCTATTATCATTTCCTCTGTAAAGGAACCTGAGCTTCTTGGAGGAACGGCACATCCTGGGCACAGATGCACATCAAAGTCTACTGAGCAACTTCAAGAAGATTCTGGAGCCAAACTGAAGGCCTTCCACTGGTCAAAGCTGGGATAATTTGACCATCAAAAAGAACAGGCCCTTGTGTTGGGGTTGGGGCTCAGTGGTGGAGCACTTGCTTAGCAAGTATGAGGCACTGGGTTCAATAAAGGTATTATGTCCATCTACAACTAAAAACAAACAAACAACAACAACAACAAAAGAACAGGCCCACAGTGGATTAAAGTATTATCTAATTAGGTTACAATTCAGGGGATAATAACAATACCAAAAACATATCTAAAAACCTAACTGGTCACCTCTGCAGATTATTAGGACACGAGCTAATTATTCTGGAAATAGGTAAATAATGGGGAA
Source organism: Callospermophilus lateralis (assembly GCF_048772815.1). Taxonomy (NCBI): domain Eukaryota; kingdom Metazoa; phylum Chordata; class Mammalia; order Rodentia; family Sciuridae; genus Callospermophilus; species Callospermophilus lateralis. The sequence continues at coordinate 185,889,479 of NC_135307.1, read as the reverse complement.
AATAAACCACTTGCCCTGTCTTTCTCTGTACAAATAGATCTTTAGGGTTAACCAAATAGTTGACAGGAGAAGCTCTTTACAAATTCTAGTCATTAAACTAAGAAAGAATGATAGAACCAGAGCCTCATAACTGAACATCCTCCCACAAAAATACTGGGTTTTGGCAGTGACCATCAAGCTGGCTGACAAACTGATGGGCAGCTTTATATGGAAGGACAAGGCTGATGACACCTGCAACCAGGTCAAAGCTGACACACAGAAAGGGCCACTCAAGAGTTTCTGTGCTTCCTGATCTGATGCAGCAGGAGAAAACAGCCTATCTACAATCTCTCTAATAGCCTATCTATTATCTCTCTAAAACAGAAACTGAGTCTCATGGAGCCTCCAGATGTAACTACCAATTTATAAAAAATACTTGGAACAGGAAGACAATGTGACACTAGAGATGGAACAAGCCAGATCCATAATGTGAGAAATCTGTAGAATAAAGGTCTGGCTTCCTCAATAAATAAATGACAAGGGAAAGGCAGAGGGATCTGAGAGACTTATCTACTAAATTCAGGTTGGGGACTTTATTTGTATTCTGTTTTGAACAAACCATCTGCAAAAGCCACACATATGAGAAAAATGGAACGATCTGACCAATGACTAGATATTAGATGATATTAAACAACTATTAATAATTTATAAATTATAATAATGGCATTGCCATTATGTTTCTTAAAAAGAGTACTTCTTAGCTACACTAAAGTATTTATAGTTGAAGTGATAGGGTGTCTGGGAATTCTTTTATCTGGGGTGATTTTACCTTGGAAGAAAAATGAAAAATGATTGGTCAAATGTCAATGCTGGCTGAAGTGATAAAGGTACATGAACATTCATTTTAATTTTCCCTCTCCTGCAATGCAGGTTGAAAAATTTCCATAACAAAATGTTAATGAGAAGAGAAAGGCCCGTCCACAGGATGCAGTGCTGCCTACCCCTCCTGCTTCATGAGAGGAGCTGAGCACAAGCAGAGCCTATGTTCCTGAACCAGCTCTAAGGAGACTGTTTTCTGAATCATGAATATCAGCTAAAACAAGACCAACGAGGATTTGCTAAGGAGATCTAGGTGACAATGTTCAGACCTGACTGGATTCGTAAGGTCTCTCACTACAGCAAGTATGAGATATCCACACACCACCACTGGAAACGTGCATTGTTTCCTTGTAGAAAAGTGCCAACAAGAGGGACCTAGTTCATCAACTCGGTTTGTACCATGGGCTCTAGAGCAATGAAAACCAAAGAAAGGATTACATTAAGGTTAAGCCAAGCATCTTATATAGTATATACTTATAGTTTTTAGCTTTTCTTACTAAAATACTTCATCAAACAAATTAGACAAATGCAGTTTAAAAATCATTTCCCATTTAGAGTATTTATGCTACAGACAGGCTTAAAAAGCTAATAAGCTATACGGCAATATAAAAACATAAAAAGAAGAGAGAATGACAACTCTATTATAACAAGCCATATATAAATCGAGGAAGGAGCAAGAAGTCTGCATGCTGGGCCAGCATCCAAAAGCCATTACAACTAATGGCTTATGTGCCAGGCCTATGGGTTGTGCTTATTTAAATTCCAGCCAGAATGTATACATTATAAATAATTCTTTCATAAATGCACTCCCCCACAATCCACGCATCCCAATTATTTCTAAGGCAAAGCATTAAACAAAAGAGCGGCTCTAGCTCCAATATACCACATTAAATTTAACACAAATATATAATTGCAGCAGCACTGTAAATGGTGATTCATTTACAAAGAGAATCCATTTAAAGACTCCAAACATCCACTTGGGTCTTTTTAAAAGCGTTGTGTCATATTCATATGAATATTTTAAACTAATATGGGAAGTACACGGAAGGCTTATTTTTCTATTTTCAGTTTAAAATGCTCAGAATTCTAAAGCCTAAGAGTCCTGAAACTTTCTGCAGTGGCTCGCCATTCGTTACTAGAGCAGGCAAGGGGGCTGCAGCAGCTGTCAGGGCCGGCAACCCTGCATTCTTCATCTCACTCATCTCTACCGAGGGGCGGGGGAGGGGGCACAGGCAAGGCCATGGCATCTGCCGCACAGCAACGTGCTTTTCTTCCAGAATAGCAATCATGGAGAAGCAGAAAGAGAAAGAAAAATCAAGATTTAGCCCATGGAGATCACAGGTGAGAAAAACTAATGACTGGGATTGTTCTAATCCAAAGGACCTCTTTTGATTGGGTATTTCTTAGCAACCAATCGTCTGGCAAAACTCAAGAAATACAAAAAAGGCCTAACTGCCAGGGCAAATGGCATTCATAACTATTAGTCTTCCTAATTTTCTAAAATAAGGACGATTTGTGTCATCTTCAAATAAGATACCCATTCTTTATGATAAACTCATTCGTGGTCAGACTGCTTAAAGTTGATTGATTAAGAAACAGATTTTTAATTTTGCTACCACTGGGTATATATCATTTCTTACAAACATATAAGTAAAAAATATGTGACACAGTAGTTTTACAAACCAGAATCTTCTGACTGTCGAACTACAATTTCCACTACCATTGAGAAGTCATCTTCATCAGCACTGAAGTCCCAGATGATATCAAGGAGTCCTCTAACAATAATCTGACTATGGAGATGAGCAACAAAATCCACACAGCTATGTGGATAACACTGACCGAAGGACACTATGTTCCAGAAACTGTGCTAAGCCAGGTGATGGAGCAAAGGAAGGCAGCAACCACCGTCCACAAGGAGGACAGAACTGCTGAGGCCTGTCTCAGTCACTTCAGTGGGGACCCACATCTCCCAGTCTGGCAGTCACTTCAGTGGGGACCCACATCTCCCAGTCTGGCAGTCATTAGACTTTGAAACTATCCACTAAGACAAGGGAAAATTTTATTCTCCTTCACTGACTGATTCTTCAAGACTAAAAAGACTTGAAAGAAAAGTCTGAGGTAGTGGAAGAAATTAAGAGCCAATAAACACAGAAGGCAGATTACCAAAGAGGCACCTGGAAGCCCTCCCTCTGACTGAGGGTTCTGAGTCTGGAAGGCATTTTTTTAATTCAGACATCACTATTTTTACTTTCCCATCTTCCTGTGATTATCAGCAATAAAACCCATAAAATGAGAAGGAGTGATGATGCTTACTTGGGGGAGTAAGGAAAGCTATGGGCAGGATAAGTGGTGATAGTCATCTTAAGGAAAGGGGAGACTCAGGCCACAGGGCCTTGGCAGTGCACAGAAGAGCAGCACTCCAGCCCACAGCTGAGGAACAGAGGAAAAACTAGGAGGAACCACACAAGATGGCAGGCCACCACAAACTGAGGGTGCCCAAGCACTCCACACAGAGGCAGCACCAGTCATCAGGGAAGAACATGTCACTGCCACCACTGTTCAAAGGGACCACAGTCTGCAGGTGCAATCTGAATAACTTAGGCCTCCTGGGGAGAAACATACACATAAGTAAGATGCACTATAAAAACAGTGTGAAGACCAACAGGCAGGAAGTGAAAGCACACTGCTGGACGGCTCTTAGAAATGAGGTGGCACAACACCCCTTCAAGGGGCTGTGATCAGGAGCACACACAGACTGTAAGCACTGAGCAAGCGGGCGGAGGCACATACTTGTCATCCCAGCATTGCAGAAGGTTGAGGCAGGAAAGTAGCCAATCCAAGTCCAGTCTTCGCAATACAGCAAGACCCTGCCTCAAAAATGAATGTGAAAAGGGCCGGGTATAGCTCAGTGGTAGAGTGCCCCTGGTATGAATGCATGTCTGTATGAATGAATGAAGAAATGCGTGAATTAATTAAATAAAACAACACTAAGACAACTATTAGAATAATAAAACAATGAAATATGGTTATATTAAAAAAGACAGATGGAAAAAATTTTTTTAAATATTCAATTAATCTTAATCCAAGAGAAGATAAATAAAGAAAAAAACAGGTGTGACACATAGAAAACAGCAAGACAATAGATTTAAAACCAACCACATGAATGATTCCATTAAATGTAAATGCTCTAAACATTCCAATTAAAAGACAAAGGTTCATAACAGAAGATTTAAAAAGCAAAAGCCAATTATATTCCATTTATAAGAAATGCACTTCAAATAGAAACATAAAAATAAGTTAAAATTAAAGGATGAAGAAAGATATATTAAGCTAACACCAGTCATATATACAGGAGGGGCTGTATCAACATCAGACAAATCACTATAAAGAGTCGAAAAAGAGATCCACAAATATATCATCAAGAGGTTTTTCATAAAGGTAAAAAGGAAAAGGAGAGTCTTTTAAAAAAGTGATGCTAGAATAAATAGATATTCACATGGGGACAAAAAAAGCCTTAAGACTTACCTCATACCATACATAAAAATTAATTTTCAAATAGTTTAAGCATTTTATATAAAAGCTAAAACATAAAAATGATTAGTTTATCAGTTTAAAACATAAAACTTCAGCAAATTAAAAACTTTTGCTCCCCAAATCACACAAAACAAAAATGAAAAGCCATTGATTGGAGAAAATATCTCATGGAAGACTTGCACATAGATTATATAAATAACTCTTTCCCTCTTAGACCTCAATAATTAAGATACAGAGCTTAATTTTTCAAAATGTGTTCATAAATGATTGCAGCAGCATTATACACAACAGATAGAAACTGAAAACAATCTAAATTTCTATCAGTTCATGAATGGGTAAACAAAACACAACTCTCCACTCAGTGGAATATTATTTAGCAACAGAAAGGAATGCAGTACTGAAATCACCACCACACAGAGAAACCATGAAAACAGTATGCAAACGAAAAACTCGGTCACAAAAGAGCACATATGACAGGACAACATTTCAATAAAATGTCCAGAATAGGCAAACCAATGGGGATGGGCTAGCTGGGGCTGGGCATTGAGGATGAATGTTAGTGACTACTAATGGCAATGGGATTTCTTCTTGAGACTAAAAAAGCTTTAAAATTCATTGTGGTGATGTTGCACAACTCTGTGTATGTAATACAAACCATCAAGTTGCACACTCTTAAGGGGATGCACTATGTGATATATATAAACTAAATCTCAATCAGGTTGTTATATTTTAGAACGTGTAAAAGATTTTGACTTCACACATACGTGTGTGTGTCTGTGTAGCCAAGAAGCACAAAAGAAAAAAAAAATTCTCCACATCACAAATCTTCAGGAAAACAGAGATAAACCTGACAGACACCATGGGAACACGTGATAAAGGTAAGCACTCACCTTTTATCATTCATATCAAGTCCTCCTGACAGCATGGAATGCCTCATATGGAGCACTGAGAAAGGCACATCACCTCTGGGTGCACTCTCCACAGTTCCAGAATCACAATCTAATTCTGAGGAAATATCAGACAAGCACATTATGAGAGAGATTCTACAAAATGCCTTGATCATTATTCTTCAAAACTGCCAAGGTCATGAAAGACAAGAATGGACCAGGAGGAGGTGGCAAGATGGCAGAAGAGAAGGGTCACTTCCCTAGTAGCTCTGTGGTGTGAGTCAAGAAAAGTGGACAGGCAACTTTTCAGTAAAGTGGGTAAACAATCATGAATTAGGGGGAACATTACTGGAAATACGGGACATTCAAATCAGATTAGGTACTCAAGAAATTGAATATAATAAAACAAAGAGGGAAGACCTTAGCCCCATAGCCACAAAAGTAGCTGAGGTGAAAACCAGAACAGTCCCTAAAAGAATGCAGTAAAGCAATAAAGGAATTAAAGGAATCCCCATTCTTAGGAAGACTGAGGCATGTCAAGAGAGGTTAGAGATCAGAGACACTGCTCAAAAAAACAGTCAGCTGTGCTGTACAGTATCTGTGAAAGGGGAGGGAAGTCGCCATCTCTCTCAGTGGCATGCAAATAGCACAGCAGAAGGAACTATTTTGAAGCTGCAGTGTGGGGGGTAGCAGCTAGAAAAACAGATGACTAGAAATCCCAAGTGTGGACCAAAAAACAAGACAGGCAAACCCACACTGCATGACCAACAGTGTACCTAAGCCACCAGGAGAAAATGAAGCCTGGAAAGAGATTTACACAGGAGAATACTGGTCGCACAAACCCACCTGGCTCCCCCTGAACCTCCAATCTGGCTGCTTGCAGGAACAGCTGGGAGAGAAGCACCTGGCGAGGAATATGAAATGGTGGGGGCAGGACAGATGCAGCTCAGACACTGAATCAGAGACCAGGAATCCTGGGGTCTATAGGCAAAATAGTGTACTAGGAACAGGCTCCTACACCACCATGAGTGGACAACAAGATCCCTGGGGTGCAATCTTCCAGCATGAACCAGCAATGGCTGAGTCTTAAAGGTGCACTGACTTAAAATCTCCAGACCAACTGGCATGCAGCAAGGAGACCGAGCATACCAAGCCTACATCCTCCTCCAGGAACTCAGCTTCCAGGACTAACCCTCTCACCCTATCAACCCCATGGACTCTGAGGGTAGAGTAAGCATCAAACTCCAGAAAACCTCACCTAACAGCTAAGAAGGGAAGCTGAGAAACTTTTGAACTCCAACAGAAACAATAGTTCGAGTTTTCATCAAGATTCCTTTTTTTTTCTTTTTTCTATTCTCTCTCACATTTATACCATCTTTGAAATGGAAGTACTTTTCATGAGCACTAGGATCTATGAATAGAATGTTACAGTTTTCTTGTGTATTCTCTTTTTTTAACTTTTTCTTTTTAATTTTTTTAACAATTTTTACTTTATATATATTTTTCATCTCCCTTATCTGTTTCCCTGGATTCTCTTTCTCTCTTTTCTCTTTAATTAATTAATTAATATTAATTAATTCCTCTTTCAGTCATACTAATTCCTCTTTCAGTCTTCCTATATTTTTTACTTCTATCTTCTCTCCTCCTTCCCCATGAATATCACATCATAAACCACTTCGGTTCTCTCTTGTCCACTATTTGAACTTGTAAACCCTTTGCAAACTTGAAATTGTAAACCCTTTTGTAAAAGAGAGATTCTCAAAAAAAAAAAAAATCAAGCAAAAATACTTGAAATGAAGAAAGCAATAAACAAATTAAAAATTCAATGGAAAGCATGACCAACAGACTAGACAGAACATCAGACAATGAAGATAAAATATATAATCTTGAAAACAGAGTTGATCATGGAGAGAAGATGTTAAGAAATCATGAACAGAAATTCTAAATGTCTAAATTATTGTAGGCAATAATTGAATATATCATTTCTGTTTATTGCAACAAAACAGTAGATGTCTGAATAGGAACTATATGGCTTAAGGTTGTATATTCTTTGCATTGGGTGCTGTTAATAATTGGTCTCCTGCTTAAAGGTGAGATACTAGAAACTTTCAAGGACACTGTAAGTCTACAGGGAAGAAACTATACTGCCCTAGATCCACAATGCTAGAGGGATAGACACACAAAACACATGAAAAAACAAGGGAACAAATCACCCCAAACAAACCAAGATGCTCCAATAGTAGAATACACTGACACAATAGAAGAAATGTCAGAGAAGGAGTTCAGAATGTACATAGTTAAACCAATCTGCAACATACAGAACAATGTAAGGAGCGAAATCAGAGAGAAAATCCAGGAATTGAGAGATTACTTCAATAACGAGAGATTCTCGGAAAAAAAAAAAAAGTAAAGCAAAAATCCTTGAAATGAAGAAAGCAATAAACAAATTAAAAATTCAATGGAAAGCATGACCAATGGAAAGACTAGACCACTTGGAAGACAGAACATCAGGCAATGAAGATAAAATATATAATCTTGAAAACAGAGTTGATCATGGAGAGAAGATGTTAAGAAATCATGAACAGAAATTCTAAGAATTATAAGATAACATGAAAATACCAAATTTAAGATTTATCGGGATAAATGAAGGGGTGGAGTTACAAACCAAAGGAATACACAATCTTTTCAATGAAACGATATCAGAAATTTCCCCAAACCTAAAGAATGAAATGGAAAATCAAATGTAAGAGGTTTACAGGACAACAAATGTACAAAATTACAAAACATCCACACACTGAGACACATTATTATGAAAATGCCTAACATACAGAATCAAGATAGAATTTTAAAGGCTGCCAGAGTAAAACAATAGATCAGTTTTAGAGGGAAACAACACACTTCTCAGTTGATTTTTCAACCCAGACCCGCAGAGCTAAAAGGTCTTGGAATAATATATACATCAAGCTCTTAAAACATGAATGCCAGCCAAGAATACTATACCCACCAAAATTAAGCTTCACAATTGATGATGAAATTAAAACCTTCCATGATAAACAAAAGTTAAAAGAATTCACAACTAGAAAGCCTGCACTATGAAATATATTCAGTAAAATATTTCATGAAGATGTAATGAAAAATAAAAGCAAAAGCCAGCAAAGGGAGGAACTACACAAAAAGAACAGTCAGTCAAAGGAGACACTAATTCAAATTAAAAATTAGAAATAAATCAAAATGACAGGGAATAAAAATCTTTCTCAATAATCACACTGAATGTAAATGGCTTAAATTCATCTATCAAAAGACACAGACTAGCAGACTAAAAGACAAGACCCAATAATATGCTGTCTCCAAGAGATTTACCTCATGGGCAAAAACATCCACAGACTGAAGGTAAAAGGATGGGAAAAAAAATATATCATTCACATGGATCTTGTAAATAAGTAGGGGTTTCTATCCTCCTATCAGATAAAGTGAACTGCAAGCCAAAGTTAATCAGATAGGACCAAGAAGGATATTTCATACAGACATATACGGAATAGTTGTATCCATCAATACACTTTCTTTTCCATAGCACACAGATGCTTCTCTCAAATAGAGCATGTATTAGGCCATAAAGCAACTCTTAGCAAATACATAGATTAAAAAAAAAAAACAGATAATACCTTGCATCCCATCAGATCACAATGAAATAAAGTTAGAAATCAATGATGAAATAAAAAATAGAAGCTACCCTAACACCTGCAGACTAAATAATATGCTAGTGAATGACACATGAACAGCAGAAGAAATCAGGGATGAAATTAAAAAATATTTAGAGGTAAGTGAGAATAGTGATAACATATCCAAATTTCTGGGACACTGTGAAGGCAGTGCTAAGAGAAAATTCATTGCATTGAGCTCATTCATTAAAAGAATTAAAAGTCAACAATTCATGACCTAATATTACATATCAAAGCCCTAGAAAAAGAACAAATAAATACCAAAGCATTAGAAGACAGGAAATGATTTTAAAAAGAGATGAAATTGAATCAACAACAAAAAAATAATTCAAAGAACTGACAAAAAAAAATTTCTTTGAAAAAAACAAATAAAATTGATAAACCCTTAGCAAAGCTAACAAGAAAGAAAAAGGAAAAGAAAATTCAAATTACTAAAATTTATGATAAAGGAAATATCACAATGGACAGTACTGAAATACAGATGATAATCAGAAACTATTTTGAAAATTTATACTCCAATAAAATGGAAAATATTGTATACATCGACAAATTTCTAGTCATATAACATACCCAAACTGTATCAGGAGGACATACACAATTTAAACAGATCTATTTTAAGCAATGAAATTGAAGACACCATGAAAAGTCTACCAATTAAGATAAGCCCAGGACGAGACAGATTCTTAGGCAAGTTTACAAGACCTTCAAAGAAGAATTAATACCAATCCTCCTCAAATTATTCCATAAAATAGAAAAGGAGGAAACCCTTCCAAACTCATTCTATGAAGGTAGTATCACCCTGATACCTAACCAGACAAAGACACAACAAGGAAAGAAAACTTCAGACCAATATCCCTGATGAATATATATGCAAAAATCCTCAAAGAAATTCTGGCAAATTGCATACAGCAATATATTTAAAAGATAGTGCACTAAATCAAGTAGAGTTCATTCCAGAGATGCAAGATTGGTTCAACATATGGGAATCAATAAACGTAATTCATCACCTCAACAGGCTAAAAGACAAGAATAACATGATTATCTCAATAGATGCAGAAAAAGAATCTGACAAAATACAGCACTCATTCATGTTCAAAACACTAGAAAAACTAGGGATAACAGGAACAAACCTCAACATCGTAAAAGCTATATATACTAAGCCCAAGGCCAACATCATTCTAAATGGAGAAAAATTGAAACATTCCTTCTAAGAACTGGAACAAGACTAGGATGTCCTCTTTCACCACTTTTATTCAACATCCTCCTTGAAACTCTAGCCAGAGCCATAAGACAGAAGAAAGAAATTAAAGGGATATGAATAGGAAAAGAAGAACGCAAACTATCACTATTTGCTGATGACATGATTCTATATTTAGAAAACCCAAAAAATTCCACCAGAAAACTTCTAGAACTAATAAATGAATTCAGCAAAGGAGCAGGATATAAAATTACGTCCCATAAATCAAATGTGCTCCTATACATCAGTAATGAATTGACTGAATGAGAAATTAGAAAAACTACCCCATTCACAGTAGCCTCAAAAAAATAAAATAAAATAAAATATTTGGTAATCAACCAAACAAAATGAAAACTACAGAACACTAAAGAAAGAAATTGAAGAAGACCTTAGAAAATGGAAAGTTCTCCCATGCTCTTCGACAGGCAGAATTAACATTGTCAAAATAGCCATGCTACCAAAAGTGTTATACAGATTTAATGCAATTCCTATTAAAATACCAATGAAAATTTTCACAGAAATAGAAAAAGCAATCATGAAATTCATTTGGAAAAATGAGAAACCCAGAATAGACAAAACAATCCTTGGTAAGAAAAGTGAAGCAGGAGGCATCACAGTATCAAAACTTAAATTATATTACAGAACTATAGTAACAAAAATGGCATAATATTGAAACCAAAACAGACACATAGACCAATGGCACAGAATAGAAGACCGAGACAAATCCACATTAATATAGTTATCTCATACTAGACAAAGGCACCAAAATCATACATTAGAGAAAAGATAGCCTCTTCAACAAATATTTATGTTTAGGCATATGAATGTTTTATAACAGCTCAGTGCACAATAGGTAGGTTATGGAACCAACCTAGGTGCCCTTTAACAGATGAATGGGTAAGAAAATGTGATGTATACATACACAATGGAATATTACTCATTCTTCTTTAAGAAGAATGAAATTATGGCATTTGCCAATAAATGGATGAAACTGGAGAATATCATTCAAAGAGAAATAAGCTGATCCCAAAGAACCACAGACCAAATGTTTTCTCTGATATGCAGATGCTAATTCACAATAAGGTGTGGGGAGGAGAATACAGGTATTTTGGACTAGACAGAGAGGAATAAAGGGACGGGACGGGACGGGGAATGGGGGTAGAAAGGACAGTAGAATGAATTGAACATTATTACCCTATGTTCATATATGATTACATGATTGGTGTAATTCTACATCATGTACAATCAGAAAAATGAGCAGTTATAATCCATTTATGTATCATGTGTCAAAATGCATTCTACTGCCATGCATAACTAATTTGAACAGAATAAAAAAAGATTTTAAAAAAACATGCTAACTTTAATAACTGGATTTTAGGGAAGATTTTTAAAAATCTATAATGCCTGTTCTTATTGAAACTTTTATTGGCTTCACACAGATATGAAAACTAAGGAATAGATGACTGAAAAGTGCAATCTATCACTGTTATTATATTTAATGTTTAATACAGTTTACCTTCAAATACTGTTAAAGTGTATTTATATACAGTGTGTATATGTGGTGCACATAGTATATAGTGTAAGAATTTTATAGTAGTATTCTTCATTTTCTACTACCATTCTCTGTGATTTTGTGGTCATGTATCTTACCTTTACTTTTGTTTTAAACACCACAATGCACCATTATTAATTTTAATTTATTTTAATTTTTAACCTCTTTTATGTTTTTGTACTATTAGGGATTGAAACCAGTGACACTCTCCACTGAGCTACACCACCAGCCCTTTTTATTTTATTTGAAGACAGGGTCTCACTAAGTTCCTAAGGATGGCCTCGAACTTGCTGTCCCTGTCTCAGTTTGTGGAGTCTTTGGGATTACAGGTATATGCTATTGCACCAGATGGATTTTTTTCTTAAATAGTAAATTATTTTTAAAGAGAACAAAAGTGAAAAAATAGTCCTTTATGTTTACCCATATATGAATAATTTCCAGTGCATTATTCAAGTTGAGAAAAAAAAAGAAGAAGAAACCAAGAAACTGTCACAGATTGGAAGAGCTGAAGAGACGTGACAATAAAATGCAACATGGTCCCCCAATGGGGGACACCAGACACCAGATAAGTGGTTGCCTGAACCATGGCAGTGGAGGAAGGAGGGACAGAGTGAAATGGAGGCAACTCACTGAGTAAGGGAAATGTTCAGACTTGATTGTGGTGACAGCTGCCTGACTAAACATTTACCCCAACTCCTCCAATCGGACCACTTAGAGTGGGTGGATTTTATTGCACTAAAATAAAGCCTCAACAAAGCCCCCCCCCTTTTTTTTTTTTGGTACCAGGGGTTGAACTCAGGGACACTCGACCACTGAGTCACATCCCCAGCCCTATTTTGTCTTTGTTTTTGTTTTGTTTTGTTTTTTGAGACAGGATCTCACTGAGTTGCTCAGCACCTCGCTCTTACTGAGGCTGGCTTTGAACTCCAGATCCTCCTGCCACAGCCTCCTGAGCTGCTGAGATCACAGGCATGAGCCAGCAACAAAGTCATTTTAAACAAAGACAATGATGGGGGGGGGCGGGGAGTCAGGGCCATCAGCAGCAGCCTTGGGGGCCTGGAGGTCTCAGTGTGCAAGAGAAGGAACTGCAGCTCCTAAAAGCTTCCTTTGAGCAAGTGGAAAGGTCTCTAGTCTGTTTCTGTCTACTCCCCGAAGCAGCTGATTCTCCAGGAGCCATAAACATCATTCCTGGCCACACATGCATCAAGAGAAACCCACCTTGATTTGCAGAAAAAGGGAACTAGAAATATGCGATTCAAAGAGGCAGTCCTTTGGCGCAGCATACACAGGAAGAAATCCATCAACTGGAGCCTGTCCACCAAGAGACTTATACCACCCTGGGGATAGAAGGTTGGGATCTGGCAGCCAGGAGGCTTGGGAAAGTCGAAACAGACACTACAGAGAAAGTCGCTGATTACATTCCACTGGACCACATTCATGTTAACCTCCCCTGGGAAATCAAGCAACCAAGATCCCCAATCTGCTTCTAGGGCCATAGAACAGATAGACAAATCTGCATCTAGCCTCAAGTGGTCACAAGGGACCTGCCCTCTTAAGGAAAAAGAGGAAAGGGATAAGAGAAAGCCTCTGAAGCAGGGACAATCTGCCACTGTGAATATAGATGGCAAAGAGCTAAAAGCAAATAAATGGTGCTTTGGAATCAACACTTGGTGAACCTGCTGCTTTACACTGGCATGACCTGGAGGGCCACAGTGGCTGAACAGAGTCCAAAAGTATCAGCCCCAATACCCCTCACCATCAGCTACGCTAATGAGATGAAAGGAGAGAGAGGCCCTCTAGAGAGATGGCCCAGACCTACCCTGGAAGACTGTTGTTAAGAATGCAGTGAGACAATTATAGGAAGCTCACAGATGGTACTTGGTCACCACTGGCTCTCCAGGTTGTCAGTCATGACAGTATGATACAAGCAAAGGACCGTAAACAACCTTAGTGTCCTTACAAGCTTATGGAAGGGAGCTTCAAGAATCATAACATATCTACACCTTGGCATACTATGCAAAAAGATATCCATGAAAAGTAAATAAAAAACCAAGGTTAGGAATTTTACATATGGTAATCTTAACAAATTACATTTATGAAGACATGTGCAATACATGTATACATGTACATGTACATGTGCTTACTTGAGAACACATGCACCAAACAGTTGACAGCTATTTCCAAGCCTGAGTGGTGAGGGAGGGAAACTGTTACCACTTCAACTCCTGGATCACTCTTTCAACAGATATATGTTATTTTTGTAAATTTTTTTTTAAATATAGAGAAAGAAGACAGATTGCTGAATTTTATACAGCAATGTAAACAAGTAACCATGGAAGCAGCCCTGCAGGTCTTTGTTCATTTCCTCACCATTCACTCAGCTACAGGCCTACATTGAGCTCAGGCGGCGCCAGACTCAGCATGAGAACTTCCGGGTGCCACATGAGCAAGCTCCAGGCCCTCCCTCACTGGCTTAAAGGCCTGGCCAGACCCAAAGTAGGCAAGAAAATCCTCAATGACCTACAGTGACAAAGTCTGTAAGAGTACCTGTAGAATACTCCAGAAACCGAGAAAAGCATGGAGGAGTGAGTCGGTGTGGGGAGGACACGAGGCTAAGCAGGAGTCAGGCAGAAATGTGCAGGGTGAACACATCCAAGTCAGAACCGTGAGATAGCCTTCACAGCAAGTATGGTCCCGACACCCCGGGTCTAGTGGGAAGCCTGGACGTGCTTGCACAGTTAAAGAATACGAGAACTCTCGGCACTTCCCACTCAAGTTTTCTTTTAAAACTATATTGCTCTTATAAATCCAGTTCTTTAATTTAAAAATAAAAGTTAAATAAATATTTCTTCTAGATGCATAAAGCCAAGAGAATTTCTGCACAGCTGTCTTATATGAGCAAGTATGGTCAAAGAAAGTTCCAGAGACAAAAGGATACCTGCTGGAAATGCACATTTCACAAAAAGAGAGAAAAAGCACACAAAATGATGTCAAATACAAAAACAATTTTCTCATTACCTATGGCTTTAAGAGCAAAGACAGAGCCATGTATGGTGGCTGCATGCTTGCAATCCCAGCCACCCAGGAGGGAGGAGGATCTGAAGTTCAAGACCAGCCTCTGAAACTTAGCAAGAACTTATCTCAAAATAAAAAATAAAAAGGGCTGGGGATATGGCTCAGTGGTAAACTATCCCTGGGTTCAATTCCTAGAAAATGTTCCCCCCAAAATCAAATACAGTAACCAAGTATGGTGTGGTTTAAAACATGCATACAGGTACAATGTAGGAAAAAAGCACAAAAGCTAGGAAATGGAAGTGTCCTGTGTGAGTTTCTTACACTGTATCTTACACCTTCTACAAAGTGGCATCATTTTATTTTAATATATGTTGTGGTAAGTGAAAGAAGTAAATTATAATTCCTAGAAGAACCAATACAAATTTTTTAAGAAGGTATAACTAATAAGTCAAATGGAGATAAAATAGAATCTATTTTTTAATTTATTTTTTAAAAGAAAGAACATTGAGAGAAATGGAAAATAAGATGGTTTTTACATAAACCAAATCAATGGTAGCATGAAATATAAATGATCTAAACATTCAAATTAAGAGGCAGAGGCTGTGGATAAAAAAAGACTCAACCATATGCCTTCCACAGTAAACAGAAGTTAAAGACACAGATAAATTAATAGTAGGTATAAATATATGTCATACAAATATTAATCAAAAGAAAACTGGAATGCATAAATTAACATCAGAGAAAGTAAGCTTCATAAAAAAGGAACAGTACTAGGGAAAAAGAATTATCATGCAATGATTCAGAGATCAATTTATTTACTTCTGTCTGACAAAACTAAATGTGTATACACTCTACATCAAAGCTTCAAAATATACAAGAACTGAAAGGAAAAATAGATAACTCCACAATTATAGTTGAGGATGCCAACATTTCTCTCTCAGTAATTAACAGAACAAGTAGAAAGAAAATAAGCAAGAATCTAGAAGAACTAAACAATGTTTTCAACTTACTTACCCTAAATGATATTTACAATATGCTCTACCCCAAAACACTGGAATGCCCACTCTTTTCAAGTATACACAAGACAGAACATACCCTGAGCCATAAAACTAATCTCAATTCACTTTATTTATTTATGATACTGGGGACTGAACCCACAGATGACTTACCACTAAGTTATATCCCCAGTACTTCTTTTTAAAATTTCTTTTATTCTGAGACTGGGTCTCGCTAAGTTGCTGAGACTGGTCTTGTTTTAATCAGCTTTGAGTCATTATGACCAAAAGACCAGACAAGAACAACTTAGAGAAGAATAAGTTTATTTTGGCTCACAGTTTCAGAGGTTCAGTCCACAGTCAGCAAACTCCACAGCTTTGGGCCAAGGGCCACGGCAGAAGGGCACACAGAAGAAGACAGCTCAGGACACGGCAGCCAAGAAGCAGAGAAAGTAGCCCCCAAAAGGGACAAAACTTAAACCCCAAAAGGCACATCCTCAGTGTTCTACTTCCTCAAGCCACACCCTCCTGCTTAGTTACCACCCAGTTAATCCATATCAGTGGATTAATCCATTGATTAGGTTACGACTCTCATAATCTAAGCATGTCACCTCTGAACACTCTTGCATCGTCTCCCACATGAGTTTCGGGGAAATATTTCATATCTCAACCATAAGAAGCCTCTAACTTGTGATCTTCCTGCCTCAGCATCCAGAATGTTTGGGATTACAGACATGTACCACTATGCTTGACTTCAAATCTCAACAAATTTAAAAGAAAATAAATAACATAAAGTATGTTCTCTGACCACAAAAGAACTAAAACAGGAATCAATAATAGAAAGCTATCTGGAAAAATCTTCAAATATTTGAAAATTATGTGGAATACTTCTAAATAACTCATTGATCAAAAGAGAAATCATTTTAAAATCATTTAAAATTCATATACTGCAAAGTGATACAAATATTACATATCAAAACTTGAGGATGCAGCTAATATAGGACATAGGAGGTAATATGGTTTGGAACTGAAATGCCCCAAGGGCTTGTGTGTTGGAGGCTTGGTCTACACCCTGTGGTGCTACTGAGACATTTTGGAATCTGTAGGAGGTGAGGTCTAGTTGGAGGAAGTTAGGTCAATGAGGGCATGTCCTTGAACGGGATATTGGGACTTCAGCCCTTTCCTGTCTCTACCATGAGGTAGGCAGCTTGGCTCCACCACATGCTCCCCACCATGGTGGTTTGCCTTGCCACGGGCCCAAAAAGCAATGGAGTTTCAACCAACCATGGACTGAACTCTCTGAAGCCATGAGACAAAATCCACTTTTCCTCCTTTTGACTTATTGTCTCAGGTCTTTTGTCCGTGTCAGAAAGCTGACTAACACAAAAGGAAATCTCACAATGTAGAATGTGGATGTTACAAAGAAAGGGCCAAAAAGAAAGAAAGAAAGAACCAAATACTCATAGTTTAAAAAAAAAAATAGCAATTAAATTCCAAAAAACCCAAAGGAAGAATAACAAATCAGACCAGAAATTACTAAACAAGAAAATAAACATATAACACAAGAATCAACGCCAGAAATTGGTTCTTTGAAACTGCTAACAGAATTGAAAAACTTCTGGTAAAAATTATCTAGAGAGGAAAGGCCTATAGAAGATGAAATAGCAGGATAAAAGTGGGGCCACACTACAGATCTCACAGACAACAGGAAGAAGACTGCCATTTTCCAATATATCATACAATCATACACTCAGGCAAAGATTATCTGCAACCATGAAAATCACCAGAAGAAAAGGTGCTGAGGAATTTCAAATCATGAAAGAATCAAACATCTGAGCCACTGCTCAATATTAAAATCTCTAAAAGCAGGACTAGATATTCATTTCCTAACAATTTGTAATGGGTACACAAAACAATTATGTTGTTTTAAAAAAATTAGGTATAAAACAATCAAATTTCCAAACATAATTTTCAGTTTACAGAAAAAACAGAGAGCAAGAGCTGAGGTTTTAGCTCAGTGATAGAGTGCTTGTCTAGCACATGTAAGGCACTGAGTTCGATCCTCAATACCCCATAAAAACAAAGAAAGAAACAAACAAATAAATAAATAAAAGGTATTGTTGCCATCTACAACTAAAAATTTTCTTAAAAAGAGCAAATTATACCATAAGAATAATAACCACCAAATCTAGGATGTGGAAAATTTCTACAAGACTAATGACCCCTTCAACAAATAAATGATGTGGGGGAAGATGAAAGAGAGAAGCATTAAAGATTAAAAGAGATTTAAGATGAAAAGAAAAAAAAAACTGTTAACAAAAAGAGACTTAAGAGACACATCTACCTAATGAAATGTGTGGACCTCATTTGGATCATGATAAAAACAAGCCAACCATAAAAAGGCATTTTTGAAGCTGTCAGGGAAAATTGGACATAGCTTGGTAGACTGGAAGGCATTACTGTTAATTTTGGTGAGTGTGATAATGATACCACAGTTAGATTTCCTTTAAGTCCTTAACTGGATACAATGTTTCTGACTTCCTTTAAAATACACCATCAAAAGAAAAACAAAATCTTTACAGAGGAAAGGATCAGATTTTATTGAACTTTAAAGAAAACTTAAATAAATAGAAAGATACACTGCATTATGGATTGGAAGTTTAAATTATTATGAGACGGCAATATTCTCCAAACTGACAGAGATTTAATGCAAGCCCAGCTGAAATCCTACGAAGTGTTATCTGTTGCTTTATTTTGTTAGACTTTGTTGAGTTGGGCTTAAAATCTACATGGGAATGCAGAAGACCATGGACAAGTCATATTAAATAAGACACAAAGGTGAGGACCCTTGTTCTCCCAGTTCCACAGGAGTCCCTGTGGTGAGTGTGATGCTGGCTGAGGGAGAGCAAGCCACCAGCTGGAAGGCAGGGAGTGCAAAAGGGACAGCTCCTACACAGAGACCATGGGTAACAGCACCAAGGCAGTGGGAAAGGTCAGGGCTTCTGAAGCCAAGCTCATCTCTCTTCCATTGTAATTTTTCTTACGCATGAAGAAAAATTAATTTTGGCTAAATTATAGAACTCAATGTGGAAACAAAACTAAAGTCTTTAAAGCAATAAAAAGAATATATTGGGCTGGGTTTGCATCTCAGCAGTAGAGCGCTTGCCTCGTACACGCGAGACCCTAGGTTCGATCCTCAGCACCACATAAAAATAAATAAATATAATAGAGGTATTAAAAAAAAAAAAAGAATAGCGGAGCTGGATATTGCTCAGTATGCACTCATCCCTGGCACTGAGCCCCAGCACCAAGAAAGAAAAGAAGACAGAGAAAAAGCTTCAAAATGCCCCAAGTTTGAAGAAAAATGCTGACAAAATTAACTGCATGAAAATAGTTTCTGGTCATCCATGGACAATTAAGAAAGGTTTGAAATCTAGAACATATGCAGAACTTGCACTAGTCACAAAGAAAGACTAACCTATTCTCTCCCCACCCCTCCTACAAAAGATTTGATCAGGAACTTCACCAAAAGAAATACAGGTGTCCCATAAAAACAGGAAAAGGCATTCAAACTCAATTTGGTTAAACTTCAAACTCAACTCAGAAGAAGGAAAATACAAGTCCAAATCACAAAGTGACATTATTATATATACTACCATACTACCAGACTGAAAGAAAATCTAAAATTTGACAATATCAACAGGCAGACAAAATGCAGGGCAAAGGCAGGGGTGTAAACAAATATTCCCACTTGGGAAATCTGTCAGTACCTACCCGAGTAGAAGACAAGGACACCCCATGTGACATCCATACTCTCCTGAGTGTGCTGCCTTTAGAGATGTGTACTTACGTGCTCTGAGTGCATAGAGAAAATTATGCTTAGCAAACTGTTCCTATAGTAAAAAACGAACCTCTCCACAAATTGTAGATAGACAATGTCAATATATTCCAAGAACATTGTTACAAAGGGAACAAACTCAAACTATAAACAGAATTCACAAATCAATATTTCCTGAATGATTTCAAATTCAAAAAAATTAAAATTAAATTAGATATTTGGAGGTAGATACTAGACATAAAATTTAAGATGTGATTGACATAAAAATCAAGATGGTGCTTATATTTGGTAGATAGAAAGTAGTGATTAAGAATGGGGCAACGGGCTCCAGATGCTGGCAATGTACAATTGTTTGACCTGGGCACGTGACTACATGGATATTTGCTTCATAAAAATGTCTTAAACTCTGTATGTATGTTGTTTCCAAATTTCTATATGCATTACACTTGACAATAAAAGAAGTTTTAAAGAGCATTTTTAAAAAGAGAACTTCAGTGGAGAAAAATCACCTGATATCTCAACAGATATAGAAGGAGCATGACTTAAAAATCAGACCTCAATGATGATTTTAAAGTTAACCAAGTTTATTTTTCCAAGACAAATGAGTTGCATTCTTCCAAAATGTCAGTATCACAAGAGCTAATAATGCAAGGCTAAGAAATTCAGAAAATAAGGGAGACTGAAGATACACAGAAATTAAAGGCAATACAAGATGCTGGACTGGGTTCTAGACAGAGAGACACAGAAAAACCACATTAAAGACACTGTTGGACAACTGGCAAGCTTTCATGAAAAGTTACACATCAGATAACAGTACTGCATCAGTTAAGTTTAACTGTGCTATGATTATATGAGTGAATGATCAATGTCCCTATTTACAGAAAAGCACAAGGAGGGGAGACAACATGAGGGACAGGCTAAACACAGAACACAGAGATCACTAAACATAGAACACAGAGAATGATGGCACTAATGGGCAAAATCTAACTGATGAATCTGAGCAAAGGAAAGCTATACAAGAATTTTTTGTATACTCTTGAAGCTTTTTCTGTGTGAAATTATTTTTAAAAATTTTAAATAAATTTTTTAAGGAAATAAAGTTACTAAAAATACAAAATAAGAAAGAAAAAAATAAAACTGCCATTTTTCATAAACAATATCATGGATATATGTAGAAAACACCCAATAATCCACAGGATGTACAGTAAATTGATAAATGAATTTAGTATCAATGTGAGAAAATAAAAATATAAAGATCAATTTCATCTTCACATATCAGCAACAATTAGAATGTTTAGGAAATGGCACAATTACATTAGCATAAAAAAATCAACTAACTGGAACCAAAACTATAAGACATAAGACATGGGTCTCCACAGCAGAAAGTTCTGGGCCACAGCATCATAACAGTTGATAAGGTGGCCATCGTTCAGAGAGTCCAGGCCTCAGGGACACAGCTTGTATCCCACCTCAGCCATGAGCCCTCTGAACTGTAGGAGAAAGGTGGCCCCAGCGCCATTGTAAACCACACAGAGCAGAGGGTTGTGGCTGTGGCTGTGCTTACCATTAAAGATTCCAGGTGCACCAGAGGGGACAGGTGGTCCTGGCCTGAAAAGTCCAAGAAGGTTGTTATCCTCATGCTGGCCCAATCTTACTATAATCCATCTACAGGGGAAAGGAAAAACTTTAAAACCACTCTCATGATAGTCACAGTGGTACACGCCTATAATCCCAGCTGCTTGGGAGGTTCGAAAGCTTGAGGCCAGCCTCGGCACCTTAGTGAGACCCTGTCTCAGAAGAAAACAATAAAAAGGGCCGGGGATGGGAATCAGTGGTACAGCATCCCTGGGTTCAAACCCTAGTACAAACAAACAAAAAATCCATACTCCTGAGTGTGCATCAACCAAGACGAGTCACCCTATGCAAACACAAGGTTTCATGCGTGGCCTGCTCCCTACCTTCATAGCCCTTTCCACTGATACCTCTAAGGATCCGGACTTTGAGAATCCATCTCAGAGGAAATGAGAGTTGTACAACCCCAAAGAAAGGGTGGTGAGGACCAGATCATAAAGAAAAGCTGGACGTCTTTCCTCAGTGCCCTCTATCTGATGCAGAGTCACTTCCTCTCAACACAAACACAATCTACTTCTCTACTGTGGCTCTCAGAAGCAAGGAGACAAAGAGGCTTACTCTTATGAAAAATGATTATGCAGTGTTACTCAAACACATTGAAAACAGCAAAAGAAACAAATAGGTTTTGTCTGGTTAGCAAGAATCTAACAAAAAGTTCACCCCACATCTCATCTACCCTAAGGTACTGGAAAGGCTTCCTGAATGGTGTCAACTCCCATCCACCCACACTCTGACCTGGCGATGCCCAGCCACACAGCCCCCCCCCCCACGTCCAGGTCTCCCAGCTCACTCTGGCTGGAAATGAGCCAGTTATCATCCTTTCCCTTCCTCTCTAAGCCTTCTCTTTTTTGTATACCTGACCAAGGGCAGCATTCCCCTCCCCAAGACAATATGGTGGCTAAGCTCACAGTTCTGGAGCCAAGCACACCTGGCATGGAATGAATCCCACAAATAGTACCTACTAAGTGTGTGGCCAGAAGTCGAGTCATCTAACCTATGCTACCATGTTCTCATCACACCTCTTCAGGATGTAAAACACATAACCTCACACACATGAAGACCTGTGGTTCTGGCCAACCCTAACCACTGCCCACCACCCTTTATGTACCCCATGTTTTGGTCCATCAGAAGTGGAGGTTCTTCTCCTCTTGGCTATGAGGTGTTGGCTGGGGTGCAGCCTCTCTAGAAAGGCTTTCCTGCTCACTGTGCTCACCTCAAATGCTCCAGGTGGTGACAATCTGGACTGACCTGCTGATATATTACAGTTCACAGCTGTGTGCAACAAATTCTTCTATGACAGAAGCTCCCTTTGGGCAGAACTGCATTCAGTTACTGCTGGTTCCTCAGTGTGTGTCAGCACAATGCCTGACACATAGTTGATACTCACAAAACACTGCCATGGTTTGGATCTGGATTGTCCCCCAAAGGCTCATGTATTTTAGGCTTGATCCCCAAAGCTGTAATTTCAGACAAGAGGATTTGAAGAAGTGATTAAATCATAAGGACTCTGACCTTATCAATGGATTAATCCACTGAGGAATTAGTTAACTGATTAATGAGATCAGTGGAGGTAGTGGGAACTTTAGGAACTGAGACCTAGCTGGAGGAAGCAGGTCACTGGAGGCACACCCAGGAAGGTATATCTTGTCCCAGGGCCCCTCCCACCATCACTCCTTGCTTCCTGGCTACCATGAGTTGAGCAGCTTTCCTCCACCCTATCCTTCTACTCTGATGGTCAGCCTCATGTCAGGCCCAAAGTAATGGAGCCAAGACAACCATGGACCAAGACCTCTAAACCATGAGCCAAAATACATCTTCCCTTCTCTAAATTGATTTCTCAGGTATTCTGGTCACAGAAATGCAAAGCTGACTAACACAAACACATAATAAATTAACTTCAAAGCCATGCATTTCACCAAGAAAGCCCATAGCCAATCACCTAATCTTTCCAGCCATTTTGTGAATCCAGGGCATAATGAACTCAGAGCTGAGAGGCTGCTCTCCAGGAATGACTAAATCAGAGGAACTGCATTTCTGAATGGGTGTGATGAGCTGGGGCAGGGAAGCACCTTACAAGTAGGGCTCAATTCCCACATCAACTCAACCAAGCCCAAACTACCATCACCCTCACTTTCCAGTTGAGCAAACTAGTACCCAGAAAGGCTAAACAGCTTTCCCTTGGTTGCTCATCTAGTTTGTCCCCAGCAAAGTAGGCTGGTGCATAGCCCATATAACCCAGTTGAATGACCTGCCCACAACAAGGGACTTACCTGTGCTCCCAAGCCTGCTTATACCAGTTACCCCTCCTACTTTAGTTAAACAACTCAGTGGGATACTGTGTAAACCAGTGACACAACTGTCAAAAGAAAGTTGAATTCCTGAACATTAGTTGGAATTCTTCAGAAAGATTCAACAAAGACGAATCACTAAAATTCAGCTGTTGAATTTGGCATGGGTAAAAAAAGGAAAATTTCATAAACACAAGAGTTTACATTTATGTTTCTAGCACAAATCTTCTCACTCCATGTAAGACATGGAACTACAGGCAGAGGAGAGGCTGTGGAGAAAGGAGAGGGTCCTCGGACCTAGACAAAGCCTTGGTTCAGATCACACTGGCTTATGGATATGCATCTTATTCATATTAGAAAATATGGGCAACTCTTTTAAAGAATTCCCCCATATGACCATTTCTTTCTATTAAGCAGACACCCCTCATTCCATTCCTGCTGGAGAAGAGGGCATCAACTGAAAGGACAAGGCAGGTGGGGAACTGCCTGGATTTGACAGCCAATTAGAGGACTCTGGCTGTTTGAAAGAGAGCCTGGCTGGAGTCAGGCACAATAAAGAGAAACACACACCACAGAGCCTGCCCTCCTGCTCCTCCCACCACCCAGCCTTTCCATTTCTGACCTAAAAGAATAAAGATAGAGAAACAGACTGCCAAACACCTCCCTGAGGCTAGTTTTGGCAAGAGAACTGCCCCCATAGTTAATTCTGGGAAGATCAATCGCACCTGTTATGGAGGTGTAAATGCCTCCTACTATTCCCTGCCCTGAAAATCAGAGAGCTGCCCAGGAGCGCTGCTGGAGCCCAACACAGGGGGTCCTACCCGGCAGACAGGAAAACCAGGGTCAATTTAGGCAGTAATTGATAAGAGTTTAAAATAGAAATGACAAGCTGGTGCCTAGGTGCTTACTTTTCTCTGGAATAATCACCACATTTTTCCTCAACTAATTTTGTTAAGCTAGTAATAAGAACTTATTAAAAATGCACACTGTAAAATAGTTACTTGGAGAATTTTAATAAAGAATTATACATATGAAAAAAATGTGTGTGACATAATCAAAATATGTGATTTCTGTGCAGGATCACTGCCTCAAATGAACACGGCCACTCTGGATCATGGCCAAGCCCAGGGATCACAATGTTGGGCATGAACATTCACAGGGTGTCCTTCCAAGGGCCCGCAGAGCACCTGAGGACCTGCACGGAGGGGATTCAGAACAGGACCGGCACAGAGCAGTAGTGCAGTGCTCCAGGCTCAGTTCCACTTTGGGCCAGGAGAGACCCCTACTCAGTACACTCTAAACTCCTCATGCAGAAGCAGCCTCAAGGCCCACTGTGTGCTCTTGCTTTAAAAACTACCTTGCTGCTTTAAGGTAACAGAAAATAACCAGAAAAATACCAGGAACTCTGCAAGAAACTCTGCTTAATCAGGAACTAAAGACCCTGGCAATTAAGTCCCTCAAAAGAGTAGCTATTATTGCAGAATATTAGCGATCCTACTACACTAGCTACATAAAAGAAGGAAATAACATCTATAAGCAATAAAATACTGGATAATAATTAACCCGTATTGGTTATTTCCTAAGTGAGGAACTGTGCTAAGGGCATTTTGTGTAGCAGTGGTTTGTTAAATCTCGACATCAACCATATTATTCCCATGTTTCTATTAAGAAAATCTCAGGGAGGTTAAGAAAACCACAAAAGGTTACACATCTAGAAAATTGGGGTCAGAATTTGAACTCACATTTGGACTACGGACACTGTACCATGCTACACTGCCAGAGTAAGCACAGTGCCCTTCCTATAGTTTTTTGTTTGTTTGTTTGTTTGCTTTTGGTACCAGGGATTGAATTCAGGGGCACTTGACCACTGAGGCACATTCCCAGCCCTTTTTGTATTTTATTTAGAGACAGGGTCTCACTGAGTTGCTTAGAACCTCGCTGTTGCTGAGGCTGGCTTTGAACCTGCGATCCTCCTGCCCCAGCCTCCCGAGCCACTGGAATTACAGGCGTGTACCACTGCATCCAGGTCCTATAGTTCTTAAAATGCACCCAAATCCTCCATCTCAATGATCCTGTACCTGCTCTTCCAATGGCCAGAGACACTTCTTTCACTCCAGTTTGAGAATTTTTGTCCCAAAGAGCCTTTCCCACACCCCAAGAGGTCAATCTCCCGCTACTGCATTTCCTGGGGCTGTAGGCTCTTCCTTGCCAACACTGGCCATCGAACTTTTGGCACAGGGTTCTTTGGTGGCATCACATCTGTGCCCACTGCTCTGGGAGTCCCTGAAGCACGCCAGACCCCATGCAGCATCTGACTGGGAGTGAGGTTAAATGGAGGGCTGACACCGTTAAAATAAATTTATGAAAATACTGAAAAAGTGAATGACATAGACCATAACATAAAGCAGCACGAAGAACCTTACGAACATGCCTGGATGAACTCTCCCTGCATGGACAGGCAGAGGATTGGACCACAGCCCCTGGGAAAGGCCTGCATCCAGCCCAGCATCACACCACAGTTACGCAGGAAGAGCTAGTCAAAAAAACACTGGAAGAATAACAGTGCCCAGGGAAGGGTGATGGCTGGCCAGGAGGAGCCAGGTGGTGAAAAGGGGGCAAGACTGACCGCAGCTGGTACAAGTAGGAAACCAGAAAAAATGAATGGAGCAGCAGTTTGGGGCAGTGCAGGATATAATCCCTCAGAGAAAGGACACGAATATGAATATGCAGGGAGCCACTGAACACCTAAGGCTACTTTCTACCAAGGGAAACCAAAGACTACAGAGGCCCAGGAGGTTAGAATTTGGTTGGGAAGGAGCAGTGCAGCAGAGACACAGCAAGAACAGTAGTGATCAGCAGAGAGGTCTCAGAGAGACTTAACTGCAGACAGAAGAGCTCTAAACAGGGTATGGACCAAGTGGCAGGCTGGACCAGTCTCCACCAGCACTGTCCCCAGCACTGCACTGGAGCACTTGTAAACAAGTCTCAGTGGACTCAACTGACCTCCAGTTCACTACACATCCTAACAAAATCCACATAACTGGATTGATACCATTTATACAGCAAAACCTAGCAACCAACCACATAAAATTCTTTAAGTCTAGCATTCAATGAAATATTACCAAGCATGTAAGAAATCAGACAATATGACAAAAGACAGGAAAAGTGAAGAAAAAATTTCCATAAATGTCAGAGTTGGTGAAATTAACAGAAAATTCTCTCTACAGAGAAATTAAAAGAATGTCCTGTATATTCCAGAAAAAAATGATAACTTTTGAGGACAGAAATGCAAATAAGACTTAATCAAGTATGCATTTGAGTTATGAGAAACACAATATATAAAAGATAAACTGAAAGAAATCAACAGAAGATTACACAACTGACAAAAATGAGAGAACTCAAGGCACAGCAATAGAAGCTTTCCAAAGTGAAGCACAAAAGAAAACAAAATAGAGGGAAAAAGAATAAAGCACCCTTCACCTGCAGACAGGGTCAGGCAGTGTGACGGGACCTTAAGAGAAAGGAGAAGAGAAGAGATGTGCACAAAGAGAGGAATGGCCAGCTTTCAAAAATCTGCCAGGAACTGTAAGCACAGAAGAGCCCAGCACTCCAGGATCCCGTGCAGACATGCATAACACAGGCCCCCACCAGGCTGCTGGTCAGTGGCTGCAAACCAGGGACAGAGAGGTATCCTTTAAAATGTCTATTTTACATTTAATTGACAAATGATAATTTGTCAATTAAAATCTTGAGTGCAGTTCAAGAAGAAGACACATTACATAAAAAAATGGAGAAATAAAGAAAGAATAACAGCAAACTTATCAATAAACGTGCAGTGAAGAAGTAGAAGGAGTCTTTATAGCACTGACCAGAATTTTTACCTGGAGAAATACCTTTCAAGTTGTAAAGGTAAATACAGACATTTTAAAATAAGCAAAAGCTAGCCAGGCATGGTGGCACATGCCTGTTATCCCAGTGGCTCCAGAGGCTGAGGCAGGAGGATTGCAAGTTCAAAGCCAGCCTCAGCAACTTGGTGAGGCCCTAAGCAACTTAGTGAGGCCCTGTCTTAAATATTTAAAAAGGGCTGGCAATGTGGCTCAGACGTAGGTTAAATGGCCTGGGTTCAATCCCTGGTAAATAATAATAATAATAATAATAATAATAATAATGGGCAAAAGCTTAAAGAACTCACTGTGACACACTTATGAGAAACGTTAAGGAAGTTCTGGATGGAAAGTTGATGCTATTTCAGCAGAAGAAGAGGAGTGGGAATGGCAGGTGTATAGGTAGTGCAATAACATTTCTTCATTCTTCACAATCTCTTCAAAAGGTAACTATTAAGGCAAAAATAATGTGGGGTTCATACACATGCAGAAGTAAAATAGCAGTGAGATAAGAAAACAAAAAAGATGGCAAGGAAAAAGTCAAACTGTCTTCATACCCAAACAGCATGCTGACGACCCCAGTGGAACTCCAAGAAGCAGCGAGAAGAGTCAGTGAGGTTTTCAAGATGCAGAACACAAGTAAATACACAGGTGGAAAGCAACTGGATGCTAGCACCAAACGGCTGGGCATTAGAACTTTTTAAATACCATTTATGGGGGTGTCAAAAATACAAAGTTCTTAGGGATAAATTTAACAAAACATTTGCAATTCCTATAATCAGAGAAATGATAAAAGAAACTTTTAATGAAATTAAGCCACTTTCTTGATCAGAAAATTTTGTTTAGTCAACTCCTCCCAAGTTTACCTACAAATCCAATTTTATTCTAAAAATAGCCAAACAAAGGCACACATCTATAATCCCAGAGACTAAGGAGGCTTAGGCAAGAGGATTATAAGTTCAAGGCCAGCCTCAGCAACTTAGTGAGGCCTTAAGCAACTTAGCTAGACCCTATCTCAAAATAAAAAATAAAAAGGGCCAGGGATATAAGTCAGTGGTAAAGTGCTTCTGGGTTCAATCCCCAGTACCAAAATTAAATAATTAAAGTCCAGAAATTAGTTTGGTAGAAATCAATAAGCTAATTCTAAATGTATATGAAAACCCAAAGGACCTGAAATAACCAAAACAATTTTGAAAAAAGAAAAAAAAAACAAGTAGAAGGACTCAGGAAAAATATACACTCATGATTTAAAGATAAACATGTAGATTAATGGAAGATAAGAGAAAATTCATAAAGAAATCCACAAACCTAAGGTCAATTTGTTTTTTACAAAGGTGCCAAGGTAATTCAGTGGAGAAAGGACAATCTCTTCAGCCAACAGTAACAGAACAGCTGAATACACGTGGGAGGCCGAATGAACTTAATCCTTAGGTAACATAAAGAACTCAAATCTTTCACTGACAAAAATCCAAAACAAAACAATAAAACTTCCAAAAGAAAACACTGTGCTCTTGAGTAAGGGAAAGATTTCTTAGAGAGGGCATGCAAATCATGTACTATAACTAAATACTGGTGAATTAAACTTGATAGAAATCAAGAACTTTTGTTCTTCAAAATAAGAAAATGGAAAACTGAGCCACAGACTGGGAAAAAATATTTGCAAAACATATAAAGCATATGTATCTATGCTATAGAAAAATCTCTTAAGGGCTTGATTCCAAGACTTGAACAGACTTGAACAGGCATCATATCAACGAATATATATAAATGATAGTTAAGCCTAGGGAAAGATGTACAATATCATTATCAGAGAAGGAAATATCAATTAAAACTACAGTGAAGGCCAGGAAGGCTATTTTTTTAATTGACCATGTTAAATATGTGAGTAAAGACACTGAGAAACTGGCTCTCTCTCACACTGTGAGTGGAAAGGCAAAGCCGTGTAGCTACTAAATGGTTGGCAGCTTCTTAAAAATTAAATACACACTTACCACATGATCCAGTAATCCCCACTCCTATGTGTTTGCCCAAGAGAAATGAAAGTGGGTTCACACAAAGACTTGTATGTTCATAACAGCTTTATTTTTAATAGCCCAAACCTAGAAATAAAATATCTATCAACTCCTAAATGAATAAACAAATTGTGCATCCATACAATGGGATGCTTCTCAGTAGTTGCTAATATGCAACAACCAGACACAGCTCAGAAAAGTTATGCCAGGGGAAAGAGACTGGATCCTATGCAGCGCTACTAATAGGAAATTGCAGGGAAGAAGAAACCATACAGCACTGAACAGAGCCCCACTATCTGGGATAGAGGCAGGGGAAAGTGAGCCTGTTGGTGAGCATGAGAAGACTTCTCAGAGTGCTGGTCAATGTTTTATATCCTGTAATGCAGTTATGATCGCAAACTCTGTATTTTGTTAAGACTCATTTTAACAAATTAAATTTTGGTGAATTTCATCATGTGTGAACTATACATCAATCAAAGTGACTTAAAAAATAATAAGAAAACATAACATCTGCCCATTCTTCTCTTCTTTCCAAGCCACGTATCATGGAGGCTACAGTGAATTCTTGACAAGGTGCTGACACCAATGTGTTGGAAACGTCTCTTCAGAAGATTGAACTCCCTTGCTCTCCATTTTATGAAGTGACCTTGTGATCTGAACACTCTCCTTAAGATCCCCAATTAAGATCCAAAGAATGCAGAGCAGTTGTAAGACCACAAGGAGCTGCATAACCTTTAGGAACACCTTAATTTTTAGTAAAGGCATGTAAGAATATACATGAAAATCCCAAGCCTATTCATATTGGCCAGTAAGATCCTATTTGCCTGAGTGACACTGGAAAAGCACAGTCCCTCTTTCTGTGTACTCTGTCCAGAAGGAAGCTACTAACCTATCAGTCTGGATATCTCAGCCTGCTAGCAAATAATTATCTCACAGTGAGAAATAATAAATGGCCATTCTGCTCTCTAGTCCCATTTTTCCACTCCCCACGGTCACTATGCTAGGCCAGTATAATGTCCTAGAGGTTCATGGGCTTTGGATGACAAGGCTCAAATCCTAGTTACTGAGATTTCCAATAACAAGAAAGTAGAGTTGAAGAGAATGGAACCCCCTCCCTACCCACATACCCCGACCCAAAAAAATTTCAATATTTTAAAACGGAGTAAGAAAGGAGGAGAGAAGGACATCCCCAAGGCCAGAAAGGAAGATAGAAATCAAAGAGAAGGCAGTCAGCAGAAGGTGACACCTCACAAACAACATTTAAGACTTAGATACCCGCCCATGAGGGATGACAGGTACAGAAAATGAACTGAAATCAGGGCCCAGTACAAGGCAGCTGTCTGTCTAGGTGGTGGAGACACTCCTGAGAGCATGGAAACCAGAACCTACACAGCCTAGGCTTGGAGTCCAAATTGACACTGCCCCAAAGTACAGGAGCCCTAGCCTACTGAGATGACTGTTGTGCAGACTCATGAGAAAGTCCCAGGCATCCCAGCAGAAGAAAACGAGAAAGTGTTCCAAAGAAACCCTTGCACAGCCCAGACACATGGAACTTCACAGCACCACCCCGAAGGCAATGAACATTCCACACTACACCATATGCGGCTGCAAACCATTACCAAAAAGTGTTAGCACAGAAAAAAAAAAAACAGAGTTCACACTTCAAGATTAGAAATATCAAACATGTAAAAGAAATCACATGTTTGATATGTGATTATCAAAAAATATACTTAGAATCTAAGATTTTTTAAATTGACATCATAATCAAAAAGGAAAAGAGGGAGGGGAAGACACATTCAAAAAAGATCACGTAGAAATGGAAAATAAAGACAATGTAATTAATATTTCAGTAACTAGTAGAAGCAGAAGAATAGACACAGCTCAAGAGAAAGGTAGTGAGCTGGAAGGCTGATCTGCCAAACCACCCAGAATGCTGCACAGAGAAATAAAGAGTGGAAACTATGGATGGCAAAAGGACCCATGAAGAACAGGATGTTAGGGCCTAGGATAACTCCAACAGGAATCCCACAGAGATAAGGAACACGGGAAGGGGCAACAAAGACATGATGGCTAATAATTTTTCAGGACTTAAAAAAAAAAACATGAATACTCAATTTTAAATACAAATGTTAAACTGAATACTTAATAACAAATCCATATCCAGATGAACTGCAGAACACTAAAGATTAACAAAAACAGAAAAATTAAAAAGCTTAATTCCTAGATTTCTCATTGAAAAGTATTAGAAAAATAACTGTATAATTAGTAGGAGTGAGAGGTCTTGAATCAGAACTAATTCTGACGTACAGCTAGGTACTTATTAGGTTTGCAACCTTGGATAAATATCTTACCTGATTCTTGGTTTCCTCAGCTTAAAAAGTGTATGAAAATGCCTAACTCAGAAGATTGTTGAAGGACAGGCTCAATGACATAAGAGACAGATGACAGAGACATGCAATACCTGGCACAAGTAAGTTCTTTATTATTAAGTCACTGAGTACATAATATTACTGATATTGTTTATGCTTATATCTCTAGTGTTCAGAACAACCATAATCACTAGAAAATTTAGGGAAGGGAAACTGAAGGAATTCTAGAAAGGAGAAATTCAGAGAGGGCAACCCTCTCCATTAAACCCTGCCCAAACCATGATTTGATCCTTAAACCATGCAATTTGTGTGGCAAACTCAGTGCAGCACAGCTAAGACAAAAGAACTGAACTGAGATTTGGGGGTATTATCCTTTATGTGAAAGAAAAGGTAACATATCACCTCAGTTGATCTAAGTAACTAATAATGTTTTTTAAAAAATCAATACTCTTTGGATGCATATGCAGAATCCAGAGATTCTACAACATGTAACATTCTACAACACATAAGATTCACAATATCCAGGTTACAATCCAAAATTAGTATACAAAGAAAGTAGGAAAATATCAACTAGTTGAAAAGATAAAAATCAAAACAGACTGATTCCCAAATGCTGGATTACACTCAAGGATTTTAATAATGGTTATAAATGTAAAGGAAAATGTGCCAGTGTGAATAAAAAGATGAGAATTCTCAACAAAGAAGTGTTATTCGAAGACACCAAATAAAAATTCTAGAATAGAAACAATATATGAAATATTAAAATTCACTGAAATGACTCAAAGAAGAAAGGAGATGACAAAAAATAAACAGAAATTTCCCAAATCTAGTGAAAGATATCTGGTCCAAAATAAGGAAACTTAATAAATCCAAAGAGGACAAATACTCAGAAAACTTCACTTAGCCACATCATACTCAAATTACCAATAACCAGATATGGTAATTTTCAAAGCAGCAGGGAAAAAATTACATACATGGAATAATAATATGAATGAATTCTACTCCTCACCAGAAAGAATGGAAGCAGAATACAGTGAAAACCATTCCATTAGAGGAATTTTAAAGAAAAAACTGTCAACACAGAACATGATATTCAGGGAAATTATTCTTCAGGAATGAAGATGAAATAAGACTTTCTCTCCCTTCTCTGAGGCTGCTGGACTCTCATGGATTGAATCCTGGTAATCAAAGACTCAAGAGATCGCTTTCCATGGAAATGGACATTTATTAAGTGTCTGCTGTGTGCCAGACATTATATAATATGGTCCAAGTGTTTAAAGGACCTCCAAGTCTAGCTATAGACAGAAACAGTCTAGTTAGAGTTAGTGCTATCATACGGATGTGAGAACCATGAGCCTGCAACTCTCAGAGCTAGCTGTTGGTGTACTGGAAGCCAAATGTGTGGTCTGTGCAGAGGCTGCAGTGTTAACAGTGAGTGGCACAAAGGGTGGTGTCAGATAACAAAACCAATGGGAACAGTGCAAAAAAAAATACAAAAGTTTAAATTTTCCAAGTCCACTTGGAAAAACTTTGGTAAATTTTCTCAATCATTAGTATTTCAACTATTATACACAAATCAATAACAACTAATATGTTAATTTTTTTCAGACCAGAAAAGCATAGTTAACCCTTATAAAGAAATGATGTGCATCAATTTGGAGTACTCGATTTTAACATATATTCACAGTATTCCCATGCATCCTCAGTTTGCACCAAAGACAATTTAAAGAAAAAGTATTAGAGAAATAACTGTATAATTAGTAGGAGTGAGAGACCTTGAATCAGAACTAGTTCTGACGTAATTTAATAATAAACTAAGTAATACCAGCACCATTTTTTCAAAAAAAAAAAGCTTCACATAATGACCACATCTTACTTTTTTGCAAAAAAAAAAAAAAAAAAACATTTAGCACAAAATCTGTGACAATTTTATGATGATGCCAGCATGTCCCACACAATCCCCTAAGACTGGCAATCTGCCTTTGAATTCAGTCTCTTATTCAGAATCACTGAAGGCAACTGCATCTACCTAGAACTTAGTAATGTTTTTATTTCTGTTTTATGGTATATTGTGTTAAGTTTCATTTAGAGCAATGAATAGAAGTTTCCCCAAATGGTTTTAAATTAAAGAAATTATTTTATATAAAGAAAAATATATGGTAATATATGGACAAGGTAAAAATTATAAAAGGGGCACACAAATAACTGATTTCTGGAAAATCTGGTTAGATGCAAATCAAGAAAACTACTTTTAATAATAATATCATGTTTATATGCAAATAGCTTTTATTCTAAGTACTGAAAATCCTTTTTTTTTTTTTCCCTGTATAAGTAAACATATTCCCTTGTGTGGATCAATATCCTGGACCCTTTCAAAATCTTAAGATCCTACTTGAGTTCAAATTAGATTATCACTAATTACTTATAAATGGTATATGGGTTTCTTTTTGGTTTTTTTTTTTTTTTTTAATTACTCCTTAAAAACACCAGGATTTACTAAAATGTATAAGCAAGATGTGGACTTTCTTTCCTCACAATGAATGAAAATAGCCAACATTAGCTTCAATGTCAATTGTAACTACGGTGATTAATAACCTCTTCCCATGATTTTTATTTTTTAATTTTTTTGGCCAAGTCTTCAAAGACAAACTAAATCAATCAACAGCCTATGAACTATGTAATAATCAAGCAGGTTTCTCAGCCTCAGCACTACTGACCTTCTTTGATGTGAGGTGTTCCTTGCACTGTAGGATTCCGCAGCAGCCCTGGCTTCTATCTACCATGTGCCAGAAGCACCCTCCCCCAGCTGTGACAATCAAAACTACCTCCAGACATAGATGTCACTGGGGTAGGAGGTATGACAAAATCACCCTATTGAGAAGCACCTGGAGGAGAAAGATGTCCTGCACTGGTTACCTGCCCTGCTTACCAGGGAATTCCCACCTCCCCTCCTCTCCATCACCACTTACACCAGACTTCAGGGCTCTGCCCACACACTCAGTCACCTCCCGGACAAGAGCCTGGGCACTTGCTGTTCCCATGGACTGGAACTCTACTCTCCAAGATGTCTTCTCACGTCATGTCCTCTCTGTAAAAATCTTTACTTGTGCATCCTCCTCTCAGGGAGGTCTTCCACCTTATTTTGAAACTGCAAGTCCTCCATCTGTACCCCCAGATCTACTTTTCAGTTTTTTCCAGAGAAGTTCTCACCTCCTAAAGCAAAACAAAACAAAAAAATAAAAAACAACTTTACTTGCTATGTTTACTATTTATCACCCGTGCCCACTCCCCACTCCCTCACCCCCAGATCAAGAATCTAGATCAACTCATTGCTATGCCTGGCATGGCAGGCACTCAATAAAAGTTGTGCAGTGGAGGAAGAAATGGAAAGAAATGCCAAGCTAGTTTGCTGTGTCCCCTGACAATGAAAGTAGCACATAAAATGAGTCCTGCTCTCTAAAGGGTTTTCTAGAATACATTTCTGGGCACTGCTAAGATGACGTATTATCTGGTAGCTACTGACAGGAATAAAGGGTCTAGGGCCACATGGTAGAATCACGAGCAGTCCATTGTTCTAGGACCCAACAACTCTAGGCTACACATGAACCTCAGGAATCTTAAGGTTCATGTCAGGAATGGAATATGAAATAGCATATAAATCATTCCTTGTTCAAATTGTTTGCATTGTATTTTTTACATTTGGTGAGAGGGTAATTACCGACTCTATTCATGAAAGCCCAAAATAATGCAGAGAAGTAAAGTTTTCTGAAGAAAATCTTTCTAATAATAATTCCATGCTTTGGTCCAGTTTAAAGTATAAAGTAAACCAATATTGATCATGTTTTTCTTTCATTTGCATCCATGATATAATAAACTGCCACATTTAGGTTCACTGGCAAGTTTACATGGGACATCACTGATTTTACCAAAAAAAAGGATTAATAATTTAAATTAGCAAAGGACAGTTGTAGAAGGACCTAGAAGAATTATCAGTGTGACATGCAGGTCTGTGGCCCTTGCCAGCATCCCTAGTCCCCTGTGCTGCACACATACAGGCTGCCCAGATTCCCTGAACTGTGCCCAAAATCCCTATAGTTCAATGCTATGGGTTTCCAACAGGAAGTACAAGTCTAAAACTCCAATAGCTAAGACATAGCTCACCTCTACCATCTAACTCAAACAAGGTGATTCAGAGCTCATATAACCAAAATCAGGATCAGTAGGTCCTGCCTGTCCTGTTTACAAAAAATAACACCTGATGCCAGGTGAATGTTTTTAAAAAACAAACAAACAAACCAAAGTCCTTCTCTGATTAAAATGTCCACCAGAAAAACATACTTGGGAATCCTACCATACAGAAATAGGATTTACCCTCCTCTATGGTAACCAGTCACTCAAGGGCTATCGACCAGAATAAATGAATACTGTCAGTACCTTCATCATTTAAAACAATCTGGAACATAAAATAAATCAGACAAGAAGGCTGTAGTGAAAAACACTTTGAACCCCTGAGTTTTTGCCTGCTTTTTACGAGACATCAATCTGTCTAAGGCTAATTATAAATTAATATTCTAAGTCTGATGTTAGGTGAATATGTTTCACAGGCTCAAAGCACAGTAGACATAATCTAACAAAAAGAGAAAGAAAAGAAATGTTATAGATTATTTTACAGCAAGAAAAGAATCAAAAGACTAGTCTGAGAGCAGAAAGCCTGTTAGTAGCAAACCATCCCATTGTGGTTGACTCTGACAGCAAACCACAACCCAACAGAGCACTGGGGATACAGAGGCAAATGGACAGGGCCCCAGATTCCGAAAGCTCCCGAGGAATAAAAGTCATCTCATGCACAACAACCCATAATGCCGCAATGGCAAGAGCCATGGGAAACTGCCAGGAGGAGACAGGCTCGCTGGGAGGAGGGCAGAGGGATGGAGACATCTCTCCAACAGAAGCAGGATACCAAGTGCGCCTTGAAGATCAAGTGAGCATCTTCCTCATGGGAAAAGAAAGGATCTGGGGAAGGGAGAAAAACACTCCAGACAATGGCCTGAGCACAGCAGAGGCAAGTCTGCTACCTTCAAGTGGCTCAGAGACACTGGAGACTTCACAGAACACCACCATGCCCTGACTAAACAGTCACACTAAAACTGTTTTAAGTGAAAAGTAAGAAAAACTAAACACAATAAAACATACCCCATGATATTCTTTTCTGTCTCAAGACATGAACAGGACTGGAGCTGGAGGCAGCACACGAGGACACATCCATCCCAGAAAGCATTTTCATCAAGAACCCCTTCTCCAGGCACTCCCAGGATTTACGACTCTCCATTCAACATGTCATCCTGGCAACATAACTCTGGATGAGATATGACACCCTGGGCCAGACCAATCATCCATATGACCCAATATTCTGTCTCTGACACAGTGCTAAGGGAACTCTGGATGGAGAACACCCAATAGTTATGGTCCACTATGTCATGTCCAACTCAAACTGTCAGAAGATTGGTTATGGGTAGCCAAGAAGCTGGTAAGCCCTATTTACAAAACTAGTATTTTTTTTTAAAAAAAAAAGTAGAATATACTAACTAGAACTTATATAAATAAGTTTTAGGAGGTATCAATGGCCATCTTTGAAGAACAACTCTTTGAAAGGTTTTACATGATTTGAAGGAAACTTGAGTAAAACCATTCCCATGTTACTTAAAATGGTTTTTGTTCTTCTCACTAAGAGGCTTACAAGTATTAATGCAAATTCCTTAATTGGGACTACCTTTATGAGCTAAACCAGATAAACTTAACCCATCTAAAAGACAAAGAATGCTCTTGACTCATTACTGGCTTTTGTAGGGGAACTGACCCCCAAGACTGCAGATCCTTGTTGACTTAACTAAATTTCAACGGCAAGTTGCACAGGCAAACTTCCTCTATATAAATGTCATTCTCTAACAAGACCCACGCTGATTTATTAGCTCTCATATGAGCAGATCCGTCCAACACATAATGTTTTATATTGCAAATCTTTGAGGGCTACTGATGGTTATTACTAGCACTACGCAATGGGCTGGCTGAAAGACCAACTTAATTCATGAGCAGCCATCCTCTCTACACCATGCATACATGGAAATTCCTCTTTGATTTGTGGCTTTAATCAGGGCTTCCAAAACCCGTCGTTATATTTATGACTCTGACTTTTACACTGGCGGTCAACGGGCAGCATTTGCTCAGGTTACCTGCTAGGCGAGAACTCCGCATCTTCAAGCAGTTCATGTGCTTCACTTTGACATTACACACCCCAATATTCCTGCCAACCCACCCAGTTAGACAGAGAAAGAGAAGGTGAGTGCAGTAGTCCATACAGTATTAATGAATGGAATGACAGTACTTTAAAATGCTGCTAGAAGGTGACCCAAGACATAATGCCATTTCAGGAACAAGGAGGAGGACCACCTAACCCAATTTGGAGGGAGTGGAGGTGTCGCACCAGTTTCCCACAAGATCAGTCTTTGCTGAGTCTTCCCTTGCCAGCAGGGACAGCTACCAGCCCCATTCCCTGCCCTCCTGCCTGTCTTCCTTATGGTATCCGACCCCTGACTGGATCCCAGGAACACCCTGGGCTTTCTTGGCTTGCTTCTCCACCAGCCCACCCTTTCTTGAATCTCAGCTCTAGTCACTCCCCTGGTTAAAATTCCCCAGTGACTTCCCATGACTCCTGAATACAAGACAAGGCCTTCAGGACTTGGGTAGCTCAGGGGTACACTTCCCTATCATGTGCAAGATGCTGGGTTTGATCCCCAACACTGTTTAAAAAATTTAAAAAGCAGACACTTTACCTTGAGTCAGACTTAAGGCCCACGAGTGGTATGGCCCCACCTACTCCTCCCACCTCTAGGGTCTGTCACTGAGAGCACTCCAGACACACAGGCCTTCCAGCTATTCCTTGACAGGAAAGAACTATACCTGGATGCTTCCTCTAGCTCTTCATGTGACAATCTCTGTCTTTACTTGAATCTTAACTCAAGAGCCTCTCTCAGAACTTGGAGAAGTCTTAGGCAGTCACAGCAAGCAGTGCCTGCATCCCTCCAGCCACAATGCACTGGAACTTTCCATCACACTGGCTTTGCTATGTGTCCTTCACAGCACCTGAAATTATTGCATTAGTTTATGTTCACCTGTTTAATGTCCTTTTCTGCTGCTGGACTCAAAGCTCCATGAGAGGAGAAACCAGGTTTTTTTTACTCACCACTGTGTCCACAATGCCTATGTAGTTCTGAGACTTAACAAGCCCTCAATAAACATTAGTTCTGTGAATGAATGAATGCATGCATAAATATATGAGTGAATGATGAGTGAGTCGTCCAAAGAAGAGCGGCTAAGATGAATTCTACAGTCAGTCTCTGGCTTAAATTCCACCCCTGCCACTCACTACATGGGTTACTTGGGGCAAGTTACTTAGCCTTTCTGAGCCCCTTTTGAGCCTGCTGAGCAATAAAATGAGGTTAAAAATACCTGTCTATAGGGGTTTTGTACTCAAATTAAAATGTGAGAAGCACTCAGAACACGGATTGCCATATCATTAGTCCTAAAAAAACAATAGCTTTTGTAGCACAGCCAGGGTTGCCTTACTAAGACTTAAGTTCCAGCAAAATATCTAGCTGGTGAAGCAGATTCTTCCCTTGACAGTCATCAGTCCTATCACCCAGTCTCCTCCTATTCCTTATCTCCCACACACCCCTTATTTCCAAGTCTCCCACCTGCTCATCAAGCCTCATCTAACAGGGCAGGCTGTCTCAAAACTCCACCTCTGTGCATATTTTTGCCCAAGAGCTGCCTTCCTCAGTGTCACCCCACTCCAATGTCACACCCCCACCTCCTCTCAGCGCACAGTTCCCATCTCTTCCTGGTGCCCTAGCTCTTGCCTCACTCTCCTATCTCTGTCTGTACCACCTTTACTGTCTGCCACCCCTCTAGGCAGGGAGCATCTTAAGAGGTGGTCCCAAGGCTTCTTCATGCCTCTGTGCCTAGCACTTCCTGCAGTCCTGGCACCTTGGGAAAGTTGGAGGGGCACTGGTTTCATGGGTGATTGACTATCAAACGTGGTAGCCAACCATGTACCCTCACCTCTTTTCTTCTTCCCATCAGGATTAAGACTAATGGGCTTTTTGAAGATGAAAAACATTTCCTCTTCCATTACCTAGGTTTGTTACAAAATTTGTCTAATAAAAAATGTTTAAAAATTTTATGATGTGATTTTATTCTTATTTGTGATGAAGATAGCCATTTACAACTCTTTTCCAAACAGAGATAATTTCAAGGAATTGCTAATGTTCATCTGTTGGCTTCACAGGAAATGAAAAATCCAGGACCTTCTCTGATTCTAGGCTGCCCTGAGCAGCTTTGGTCCACCACACCCTCCCACCACGATGCTCTGCCTCACCTTAAACCCAGAGCAATGGAGTCAGCCAACCATGGACTGCACCCCTGAAACCAATCAGCAAAGAGGAAGACATGCACTGTTTTGAGAAGAAATATGATGTGATCATCTTTCCTGGCAAATAAATTCCCCTTTCTATCCAAAAAGTCAATAAAAAGTTTCTATGAAGATGGCCGAGTAGAGGAGCCCAGTGTTGGGCTCCACTTCCAGAGAGAAGAATCAAAATACTAAGTAAGGAGTTGTGTTTCAAGCAAAGCTATCCTTCAGAAGTAAGGAAGAAACAGACTTTCCAACACAAGCAAAAATTGAAGATTCAAGCCCACCTGACCCAATTATCGGATACTAATTGGACTCCTGCATCAAAAAGTGAAAGAGAGAGAGATGAAAACATTAAAAGTATAAAGCTCAGAAGAACAGATACACAAGAGAAAAGGGAAAGAAAATCTTATTAATACAGTAAAGATTCAAACTACAAAGATGAAAAATAAGAGAGGAATAAAAGATCAAGGAATAGTCAAAATAAACATAAGAAATTTAACAAAATAACAAGGCTAAGACTTGTACTTAGCAATAATAACCTTGAATGTAAATTGAAAAAAAATCAAGATACAGACAGAGCCAGAAATGGTTGCACATGCCTAATAACTCAGCGACTCAGGAGGCAGGAGGCAGGAGGACTACAAGTTCAAGATTAGTCTCAGCAAAGTTCTAAGAAACTTAGTGAGACCCTGTCTCAAAAAATAAAAGTGGCTGGGGATGTGTCTCAGAGGTTAAGCACCTCTAAGTTCAATCCCTGGTACCAAACACACACACACACACACACACACAAAAAAAAAAAGATACACAGAAGGAAGAAAGAGAAGGAAGAAGAGGAAGAAGGAGAAAGGGAATGAAGTGGCAAAGGAGAAGTGGGAGAAAAGTAAAATAAAGGGCAATCAAAGTGAACAGCCCAGAGCAGGAGGGGAACAAGGCTGGACCTGCTTCCCCCACTGTGACTCTGGTCCCCTGCTATGCTCATCCCACCAAGAAGACATGTTCTTCCTCAACTAGCACAGGACAGATGAGACCTCAGGTGGGCAACTTGCCAAGGGGCTTTCAACAGAACATGGTGGTCCTGGTTCAACACTCAGCTTTCTCCCTGATCCTGGGAGAGGCCCTGGTCAGGTTGGCTCAGCTCAACAGTCATGGCAGCACTAAGGGAATAAAGTCAAACGTGACTTAGAGCAGGGGTCCGCAAGCCACCGCCCAGGAGGCGAATTTGCCTACTGCCTATGTTTGTAGATAAAGTCTTGGAGGACACAGCCATGCAGTCATTTATGTGAGCTTTATAGCTGCTTTCAGGCTATAACCACAGAGCTGAGGCTGTGCTAGAGATCTTCAGACCTGAAAAGCCAAACTCAGTTGTAATCTGACCCTTCATGGAAAAGAATTTGCCCATCTCTGATTTTAAAAATAATCTGGGGCTGGGGATGTGGCTCAAGCGGTAGCGCGCTCGCCTGGCATGCGTGCGGCCCGGGTTCGATCCTCCGCACCACATACAAACAAAGATGTTGTATCCGCCGATAACTAAAAAATAAATATTAAAATTGTCTCTCTCTTTCTCTCCTCTCTCACTCTCTCTTTAAAAAAAATAAATAAATAAAAAATAATCTGATATCTGAGTTTTTTTCTTAGTTCTCAAGTATTATAGTACTAAATTAGTTGCCAATCCTATTCAAATTATTTCACTTGACAGGCATACTTTTATAAAACGTTATAACTGACAATCTTTGATCCAAGTTTATACTAGTCAGATAAAAAGTCCAATAGTTTTGGGTTCAAATTAATGAAATACCTCTGGCCTGGAGGCCAGCAGCTTAGTTATAGTCCTTGACAAGGGTCTTTTCGCAATCATGGAACAAAGCAGGTGGACCGGAATGCCCTGGCTCTGGAGACATCTTTCATTCAAGGTGGACATGCTTTGTACTTTCTAGCACTAAGACACTGAATATGTCCATATCCCACTGGCCAGGCCGAGCCTTTTTTCACCAGGGCTCCAGATATCAGTTGGCACCTGGCTTTTGTTATATATAGTATGCCCTCTTCCAAGCTCTTTCACAGATACCTTTTGAAAACTAAGCATTTGAAAAGAAACACTCATTCCCCCAAATACTAATGTTTTTATGAGCCATTCTTTTGAAGCTGATAACTTCTATAATGACTTCAGAATTAAAGTCCACTTCCAATTCCCTTGCTGGTGCTTGATCATGTGATGCTCCTCATTTTTAAAACATCTCTTGGAAAATTTTTAAACATGTAAAAATAAAGAGGTAGTCCCCAGCAATAGCTTTTTCATTCAGCCATTTTTTTCCATGACCCCTTCTCCCAACCTTTTATTTAATATTTGTTGCAGCATTTCAAAGCAAACGTCACACATCAAATCATTTCACTCATGAAGGCTTGTTTGTTTTGGATAACACCTTTATCACGTCCAACAAATAAAAAAAATAGCACCCATTATCACACCCAACAAAATTAACAAGAATTCTTGCTATCAATACCCAGTCTCAAGCTCAGTGTTCTCCAGCTATCTCTATGATGTCCTTCCCTGGAGACTGTAACCAAGGGTCCAAACACAACTGCTGCGTCCGTCAGCTTTCCTCTACTAGCACAAAGTGCCTGAGAAAAGAGATATATTTGAGGCACACTTTCAGAGGTCTCAGTTCTAAATGGCTGGTTTCAAAGTCAAAACATCATGACAGAAGGACATGGCAGAGGAAAACTGCTCACCTTACAGCAGCAGAGAGAGGGAGAGAGGAAGGGAGAGAGAGAGGAAGGGAGGGAGGGAAGGGCTGGGGACAAGATAAAGTCCCCAAAGCCCCCCCCCCCCACTTATTACAGCTCCTACAGTCTCTACAAACTCCAAGTAGTCCATTCAAATTACAAATCCACCAACAGATTAACCCACAGATGAGGTTAGAGGCCTCATGATCCAATCATTTCTTAAAAGCCCCACTTGCAAACATTGCTGAATTGGAGATCAAGCCTTTGATATATGAGCCTTTGGGGACATTCTAGATCCAAATCATAGCAACTACATATTATATTTTGTTGACAAGTCTCTCAGGTCTCTAGATTTGCAATAGATTCCTTTCATTCCTGTTTTTTTTTCCCCACCCACTTTTGTTCATCCATTAAATTCCAAGTTGGACAAGCAAACCTTACCAACAATAATACTTTTTCAGCCTTCACATGTTATAAGCAACCCTAACATTCACAGACCCTCAGCCCCTTAGGCTGACTCTTAAGCTCCACCTTCCACAGGCAGTGCTACATGAAAACCAATACGCTAGGCCATCCCCCCCACACTTTCTGTTCTCCAGAGAAGGAATTTAGATTGCTTTAGCAAGCCAATTCCCTAAAATTAAATCTTTTCAGTGCTGTGATGGCCCAAAGACTCTGAATGATTTAAAAAAACAAGGCACCCATTCATTATGGTCTCTTTTATGAATTAACCAAACTTAATCAAGAATCACAAAGTAAATCAAACACACCTAGGGACCCATTATTGTTAACATAACAACATTAATTGAGCACCTAGATCATGCAGCACATTGAGTTATAAAAAAGGATGACCTAC
Organism: Callospermophilus lateralis; assembly: GCF_048772815.1. NCBI lineage: Eukaryota > Metazoa > Chordata > Mammalia > Rodentia > Sciuridae > Callospermophilus > Callospermophilus lateralis. The sequence continues at coordinate 185,845,609 of NC_135307.1, read as the reverse complement.
ATCCCTGCTAGAAGGGACTTACAGTCTAAACCAAGAAATATTGCATCATTTAAACAAAAGTGCCCAAGGGGACAACAGAAACAGTACCATCCAAACTGACACCTATCCCCCAATCACTGGGTTAAGTCTTTATAGCGAGTTGTGGTGGTGTGTGCTGACATTTCCAGCTACTTGGAGGCTCAGGTAGGAGAATCACTGTAGTCCATGAATTCAAGATAAGCCTGGGCAACAGAAAAAGATCCTATTCCAAAAAAAAAAAAAAAAAAATTTAAAGAATATTTGTGAGACTGATCTGCACAATGGAATAAAAAGAACAAGAGTCAGAAGGAACAGAATTTGATTGTTAGTTCTACCATTTACAAATTGTGCCATACTAGGTAAGTTATTTAGTCTAATTCTCAGGGTTTTTTTTTTTTTTCATTTAAAATGCAGGTAATTCAAAATACCTCACATAGTAGCAGCTGAACAGAATACCCACTACTGAACAGAATACCCACTATGCCAGGCATTGGGTTACAATGTTTTATGTGTACTATCTCATCTAATCCTCAAGCTAACACTAGGATACAGCACCTATCATGCCATTTTCCAAAGAAATTAAAAAGTCCAGGTGCTGTGGCACATGCCTGTAATTCCAACAGCTTGGGAGGCTAAGGCATGATGATCACAAGCTCAAAGCCAGCTTCAGCAACTTAGTGAGGCCCTAAGCAACTCACGAGTCTATCTCAAAATAAAATATGAAAAAGGGCTGGGAATGTGGCTCAGTGGTTAAGCACCCCTGATTTCAATCCCTGATTCCTAGAGGAGGAGGAGGAGGAGGAGGAGGAGAAGAAATAAACAGATTGGGTGAGTGATCCACCCAAGCCAACCCAGCTACAGGTTATGGGAAAGCCAGGAAAGGGTAGTAGGGCTTCAGAGTTTTTGGTGTCAATCCGTGTGATAATGCCACCCAAATATCCCAACCATCAAGTATAAGACACAAGGCAGCACGAATTGAGGGACTACAACACCAGTGAAATGCCACATCATGTACAATCACAAGAATGGGATCCTAATTAGAAATAGTTATATTCCAGGTATGTATAATGTCAAAATACACTCTACTGTCATGTATATCTAAAAGGAACAAATAAAAAAATTAAAAAGATCAAAAATACTAAACCAAAAATACAAATAAATGAAAATAAAAAATAAGTTGAGGGGTAGGGGAAGACGTCCTACTACCGGCTATTAGATTCACTATACTCCGAAGTCATAAGGCACAACACCTTGTAGCTCCCACCCCTATCCAAACAAGAAGCCAGAAGAGACTCCCAAAGTTGTCCTACCTGAGGAATGATTATGTTCTGAGCCACATGATGGTTTACTTCCTTACTGGGGCAAGTCTTCAGCCATCTGCTAAAGAGTATATGAGCCTTTTTTACTACAAGTCTCAAACACCCAATACTTATATTCAAATAAGGCCAAAGAGAAATCATAATTTTTCCTTTGTACTCTTTTACTTCCCTTTTACACATATAAATACATAAAAAAGACTGAAGGAAACTAGCCACCAGCAAGAAAGTTCAACTCCCTGTGGCCACCACACCATGAGAAGGCCAACCAAGCCAAGCAGAAACATCACCTGGAGAACTCAGGTCCTTGCAGGATACCACCCAGTCAAACCAGAGAATGAAAGAAATAATAAAATGCTGTGGGTTAAGCTGCTGAGATTTGGGTTGGCTAGACAACTGAAGCTGGTAGAAAAGTCTTTCCTGCTAGGCCAAACATCCAATCTATGAATGAAAGGCAACTTGATGGCAACTCACCATCATGTACCAGGGAAATGATACATTCCTTTGACTTGAGGATGCCCACATAAAACTACTCAGCTCTTAGAACCCAGGTTTAAACTGTATCTGGCTCAAGAAAGTTAAATGTTAGTAATGCTCATATTAATAACCATAATGGCAGCCAATATTTACTGAGTGTTTATTACATACAGGCTTCATATTAAACCCTTTATACATTCAATTCTCACAAGTCTTCTGAGGTGCTTTGAGGCCCAATTTCAAATATGGTCACTAGCACTTGCAGTGGTACACTAACTGGCCCAGGATCACACTGCTAGTAAAGAGCGAGTAAGGTTTTCATCCTGGTCCATATAACTCCAGAGAGTGAGCTCCCCACTTACTTCTATCGCCCCTTCAAGTGTGCTGCTACTTCAATAAAGTTGCTCTCTTTTTAAAATTTTTTAATATTTATTTTTTAGTTTCAGGTGGACACAGTATCTTTATCTGATTTTTATGTGGTGGTGAGGATGGAACCCAGTGCCTCTTGCATGCTAGGCAAGCGCTCTACCACTGAGCCACAACCTCAGCCCTAAAGTTACCCTCTCTAAAGAGGGAAAGGGTGTAAGATTTAACACTGCCTGGTCTGTGGAAGCCTTTCAGTCAACACCAGCTCTTGGTAGGGAATCTGCAGATGGTAAGGGTAGAGGGGTAGTTTCCTCCCTGACCACGACCCCGAAGGCCCAGACCACAGGGAGCTATTTTGGCGATTTACAGGGGCCTTCCTCACCCCCGGCACCCCTGGTGTGGAGGCCACCTGTAGCATACCCGTGTGGCCCGGCTTAGACCCGCGGATCGGCAGCTCTTTCTGGTCCACCTGGGCCGTGCAGAACCGCAACCGGCGCGAACCAAGAGAACGGACAGAAAGTTAAGGCTTCACACACCACGAACCCCTCCCCCCAGCTGCCTCAAAGTTCTCCAAAGGAAAGGAGAGTTCTTGGCAGGATGGGACAGTGGAGGGTCCCACCCAAGAAATGAGGGGGCCCGGGACTCCCAGGGCCGGAGGCGGGACCCGGTGCTGGCGCGCCAGGAGCGCGGGGAGGCGGGCGAGGTCGGGAGGGAGCCCTTCCTCCTGGCGGGCGGGAGCCACAGGTGGCCCGCGGAGGGCGGGGCGCGGCGGTACTCACCGGAGTCCAGTCGTCCTGCCAGCCCGCAGAGCGCGGGGACCCGGGCGGGCTGGGACACACCCCCGGAGCTGGGCGGGGCGGTAGGGGCGGGGACCGCCGGCAGCCCTCGACTGCCCGCTCGCTCGCCATCTTGAGCCGGTCGGGGGCGGGGCCACCGTCCCAGGCCCCGCCCCAGGCCCCGCCCCGGCCGCCCCGCCCTCGCGGCGAAGGTGGCTGCCGAGGTGGGCGGGGAGGTCAGGTGACCCGGCCGGCGTCCCAAGATGGCGGCGACGGTGGCTTCCCGGAGGCCGTGGCGGCGTCCCGGCTGCTGAGGCGGCTCCGCGCGGCTGGCGGCAGGCGGGCCAGGCCGAGGGCCGGCTTACGAGCGGCCGCCGCCTCTGCGTGTCCGGCGGCCGGGGCCAGGCCGAGCGGCGGCAGCGCCGGGGGATGCTCGTGCTGGACCGGGCCTCTCCCTCAACTTAGGGCGGCGGCGGGCCCGCAGCCGGGGCTCCCAGGCCATGGCTCTGAGGGAGCTCAAAGTGTGCCTGCTGGGGGTGAGTGGTGGCAGGCCCCGCCGGGAGGCCGCGGGAGGCCGGGCGGGCGGGTCCCCGGCGCCCGCGGCCCCTCCACCCCGCCCTGTCCCGGGCCACTCGCCACCTGGCCGCGCCCTGCCGAAGCCCGGGCGCGAGGACCCACGGGGACCCCCTCCCCGGGGCGCAGGCTGCCAGCCAGGGGTGGCTGGTGCAGGGTGGGAGCGGCCAGCCCCCCACAGGGAAGCCTGCAGGTCTGGAGGTCGACCAGCAGCACTGGCCTCCTTCTCGTCTGTTGAACTCGTGGGACACCCTGACACTTCTTGCAGAGTTACTTCGCGAAGTAACTCTTCCCGCGGAGAGGGGGTGTTCAAACCAGGAAACCCCAAAGACGAGCGTGCAGCTTGGGTTTCCTGTCTTGTCAGGGTACTTTGGCCCTTTCAGAGTCTTCTGAGGTTGATGCTCTCCTTCCTGAGTTTCTGCTTTGAAGATGAAAAAGTTCCCACAACTAGGCTTTGTTGCCCTCCGAATAGGGTAGGGACAGGATTCATCAGGGATACTCAACTAATTCAGGAGCTCAGAGTTTACAAATACATGTTAGAAAAAGCAAGTGTGTCACTTTTCACATAAAGCAGAAACTTCAAGTGGTTCAAAGGTCCTGGTGTCTTAAAAACTGCAAAACACTTCCCCTATGACACATTTGAACTCTCCTATTTAAGTTTTTATGAAAACCTCTTTTGTGCCCCTCAACTTACAAAATTTGATACACATCTAATATTATTTTTCTGAAATCCTGAACTTATACCATAAAGTTGATTTTTGCATTTGCAAGCAGGTTCACTTTTTCTTAGTCGCACGTCTCATTCTCTTTCAGGATACAGGTGTAGGCAAATCCAGTATCGTGTGGCGGTTTGTGGAAGACAGTTTTGATCCGAACATCAACCCAACAATAGGGTAAGAGATTAAGCTTAATTAATATACATCTAAAGGCACTTAGGAAATTCTTCCATACAAAAAATGTGTTACAGGTGTAGCCCCTGTTGCCTCAGGGAATTCCGAGTTGCTGATCCTCAACATCTCCAGGACTTGAAAGAGTACCATGAGATCTGGTGTATTTTAGGAAGATTTTCTTAAGTCTTGGGAGTGAAAACTTCAAAGTAAAAAAATAGAAATTTGAATCTTGCTTATTGTTAGAATAGGCATAGAAGCCATTTATTTATATATATACACACACACACAGAGAAGTCTATAAATATCAAGAATTGCATCTTGAAGGAAGGCAAATGAAAACAGGTCCTGATACCATTCTTTTAGCTCTATCAATTAGAAAATACTCAGATGGTTCTAGTCCTTGAACAGCAGCAGGATGGGGTCCAAACCCTTCTCATACATTCCTGTGCTGTTAGTAATGATGCATTAATAAATTAATGTTGAGATGTGAGGCCTCTGGTGTTTTGGAGATAGAGTATTAAGTATCACAGTACTAATATTTAATGTGAGAAGTATTTTGTAGTAGCTTTGTTTTTGTTTTTTTGGTACTGGGGCTTGAACTCAGGAGTGCTCTACTACTGAGCTATACCCCTGGTTCTTTTTATATTTTATTTTGAGATAGGGTTTTGCTGAATTGCCCAGACTGGCCCCAAAGCTGTCATCCTCCTGCTTCAGCCTCCCTAATAGCTGAGATTACAGGCATGCACCACTCGGACTGGCTGTTTTATAGGTTTTAATACTACATTAGGCTTGTAAAACTAAACAGCTGCTGTGCTCTATTTTTATTGTCAAACGCCCACCAATCAAATGGTTTCCTCCATTTAAAGAAAAGTTCTGTGGAGCTCATCATTAAGATAAAATACGGTTTTGTGCTCTATACAGATAATTTTCTGCTTCAAAGAAAAATATGTTACCAGTCCATGAAGGGAATTGCCATCTGATTATCCCCTGAGAAACTAAAAACTCCTATTGTCAGTTCATGTCTGCTTTGTTAAACTTTGTTAAACATTTGAGGTCATGAGAATGAAATCCACCACTCTTTCTGCAGTTAAAATGCCTTTCAGTATCCTTCAAGCAAGAACTGGGTATGTGCACATGTTTAAATCATGACCTCACCCTCCTCAGGGCCTGCCTGTCACTACCTGCACAAGAAAGTGAAGTGATAGGAAGTGATATCAAGTATTACTGATGATTCAGAGAGTGACACACTTCACACTGAGTCAGAGCCCAAAACACAGAACCCACAGAACCATCTTGGTTAGTCCTGAATGAAGAGAGAAGAAGGTACAGTTTCGTGGGCCTCAGTGTGGCTAGTGCTGACTTCCCCTCTCCCTGTCATCAGCGGCTCCTCTGTGCCACATATTTGTGGCCCCGAGCCATCTCCTCTCTTCTCCACCAGGAAAGAAGAAGCCAAGGCTTTCTCTTTCTCCTCATTTCCTTCTTGCTCCCTTTCCTTGTTTCTTTTTTCTTAGCCTCAAAAGGTAGCTTCTTCCCTCATGACCAACCCCACACACACCCTGGAGCTCTGGTAGCCCACCTCTTCATCACTTTCTTCTGCTTCCCCTACCTTCTTGTCACAGCCTGCAAACAAGCTCCCCATCCACCCGCCTCCACTACAAGGACACAGTTGCCCAGCCCTGCTGCTCAAAGCATGTAACTCCTCGGCTGCTGTTCTCTCCATAGCCACTGTCATCTCATCAATTCTAACCCACCATGCCATTAAAACAGCCTTCTGTGGGTATTGATCACCATTAATTACCAAACCAGTAGGTCTTTCACCCTCCTGTCCCTCCCTTAAAAAGATTTTTTTTAAAAATCGAGTATTTGAAGAAAAGAAGTATACCAGTTGATGTGAGGGACAGTAAGGAGAAGAAAGCTGGAACCACACATTGGGAGGGCTGAGCAGGTTGAGAGGAAGGGTTGGAAGGCTGGAATGGCAGGACAGAGCAAAAACTGGAAAGGTGGCCAGAGGGGCTGCTAAGACAGCAAGGACCAGGCCTCTAGGCCACCCTGGGCCCCAGAGATGGGGGCAGATCCAGCATTGCAAACACATGCCCAATTTCTTGGAGTGAAACTCCTCTGTCTTCCCTAGTTCCCTTCTTCTGCCTGTGAACGTATTACTCACTGTTGTCTCCTGACCTCTCCTGCTGATGAGGAGCTGTGTCCTGGCTCCCGTATCTTCCTGAAATCCTCCTCTCCCCTTTCACAGGTGGCCTTCATCTGGGTAATATGACCCAAAGTCAATTTCTCTAACCTTTTCCTTGGCCCATATCACCAACCCATGATTTGGACCTATTCTCACACAAAACTCAGTATCGGTCCCACTTCCACTCTAAATCTTTCACTCCTCCTAAATTTGGGTTCTTCCTTAATGTCCCAAGTGTTTTGTGTAGTGGGGAAGAGCCTGGGCCCTGAAGAACTGTGCTGTGCTGAACTTGAATTAGGCCCTTCACTTGAGCCACCCTGTTGGATGTAGGGAGGTCCTAGTCCTGCCTACACTGTGGGATGGTTAGCAAACATTCATTCAATCTCTTGACACAATGGACACAGGAAGTGTGCAATAAATATCGGTGATTGTTAATGCTAGGACTCCATCCCTTTCGACCCTCTCGTTACACACATGCGGGCATCCTCATGTCCCCTCCTAACTCACTGTCACTAGCTCCTGTCCAGGCCACCACCTAAATATCCCAATTATTAAAGGCCTCATCTCCTCTTATTAGTGTGGGACTCACGCCTGTGGTCTCCCTGGACTGTAGCTCTGCCACTTACTAGTCAATGAGCCCTGGGTAGTTGACTCTTAATCAGCAAAAGAAGGGTAATGCTAGGACCTCACTATTGTTAGGAGATTCCATGAGAGAGTGCACTAAAGGTTTTTGTAAAAACCAGTAACATTGGGGCTCAATAAATGGTAACTTGTTATTTTTCAAATATTTCAGTCTTTTTTACATTATTTTTGTCAAAGCAATGTGTATGTGGTTTTTAAAACATATGAGATGGTGACACAGGGCTTTTAAGGAAATATGACTGTCCCCATTCCATTCTGACCCATTTCCTAGAGACAACCACTGTTGCCATGAAAATCAACTATTTTTTCTCGTCTTTCCTCCAGATTTTTTTTGTAATGTATGACTGGTAGATCTCTTCTTCTCCCCTTCCCCCAACCCTCAATCAGTTTTAGGCAATATCTACTGATTTTTTTTCTTTGGAATGTGAGAATTTGACCTTTCTCCTCTTCCCAGCACCTGAACATTTGCCCTTCTCTATCTTTGCATTAAAGTTCTGTCATTGAACTACACTGATAGCTTAGTGTTAACAGTAAGGCCCTGGGCTGGGGATGTAGTTCAGGTAGTAGAGAACTTACCTTGCATGCACAAGGCCTTGGGTTCTGATCCCCAACACCACCACCAAAAAAAAGAGACAGGCCCTCAAACCAAAGTGTCTTCACCTCCCAGCTTTAACACTCAAGTTGCTCTGTGGACTTGAGCAAGTTATTTAACCACTTTGTTATTTAATTTGCTCATTTAGGAATACTCTGTGACATCTTTCTTAAAAGGTTTTTGTGAATATTGGGTTAAAATACAAAACTTACTTGGAATGATACTTAACATACAGTAAACATTCAGTACTTCTTAGCAGTCTTTTGCTTTTTCAGTACTGAAAATTGAACCCAGGAGCCCTCTACCACTGAGCTACTACTCTAGTCCTTTTCTTTTTCTTGGTTATTTTTAAACCATTATCTTAAAGTTGTTGAGGCTGGTCTTTCACTTGCTATCTTTCTGCCTCATCCTCTGGTGTAGCTGGGATTATAGACACATGCCACTGTGCCTGGCTAGCGATTGGTATTTTTAAATAAACTTCTAAAGCTATAATTTTGAATTCTATAAATGGAATTAGACAGTGTATGTTCTTTCAAGCATTGTGAGATTCATCTGTTATTTCATGTGCTAATAGTTAATTCATTTTTATCATCATATCATAATATCCCACATTTGGATGAATGTCCCACATTTTATTGATTCTATTCTTGTACATTTTGTTCCTCATATAGGGCTATTACATACAATTGTGCTATTTGTACACACATCCTCCTATGTGCAGAATATTGTATGTATCTTGTGCCTGTATTTATGAATTTTGTTGGAGGCTATATACATCTGGCAGTGAATATTGTTGGGTCACAGGGAAATGTATCTTCCAAAGGATTAAACCAGTCTACCCTTCTCACCAGCAGTGGACAGGAGTTCCAGGTGCTTCACATCCTTTGCAGCATTTGCTGTGTCTTTCCTTTTACTTCTTTTGGAGGTATGTGATAGTATCTCATTCTGGTTTTAGTTTCTATTTCTCTAATGATTAAAGCTCCTGAACACTTCTTCCTGTTTATCAGCCATTTGGATATTAATCTTTTTGAAGTGCTTGTTCACAAATCATGTCCATTTTTCTCTTGGATTGTTAGTCGTTTTCTTAGTGGTTTGCAAACATCGTGTTTGTCTTCTGTATACTAGTCATTTATTCTGTGTTTTGCAGATGTTTCTCACACTGACTTTTTCACTCTTTGAAAGGGTCTTTGAATGAACAGATGTTCTTATTTTTAATGTCCATTTAATCAGTCTTTCTGTTTTTGGTGAGTGCTTTTTAGGTCTTGTTTAAGAAACTTTGCTTTACCAAAATGATGAAAATGTTTCCGGTTGTAGGAACTTTGTTTCACTTTTAAGATTTAGATCCAATAGTCCTATTCCCTTTTCTTTTTTTAAAGATCACGCAGCATACCCTGCTGCTGTTTGCTGAACCACCATTGTCCTGAATTGAGCATACATATTTATAAGGCTCTGTTTATGGATCTTTTATTATATTTCTTTGGTCTATGTTTTCAATTGATTGTACTGAAATATAGTTCAACTACATTAAAAATGAACCCATTTTAAGTGAACACTTTGAATTTTTACACATTCTTACATCTGTGAGATGACGACTGCAGTCAGGATCATTATTCCAATAGATTCCCTCTTGCTTCCTTCTAGTGAGTTCCACCTTTTCCCCCAGCTCCAGGCAACCACTGAGAAGCCTTGTTACTTGAGGTTGTATTTACCTGTATTCATGCATCAATGGTTTGTTCCTTTTTATTACTGAGTAGTATTTCATTGTTTGCTATGTAGCACAATTTATTAAGCGTTTTCGGTTGTATACAATGCTGTTACAAATAAAGCTGCTCCAAATGTTTATGGGCATATCTTTGTAAGGAAATATATTTTGTTTATATATCTAGGAGTGCAATTTCTGGGTCACATGCTAAATATGACAGTTTTCTAAGAAACTGTCAAGCTATTTTCCAGAATAGTTGTACCATTTTATGTTCTGTCAGGCAATATGTGAAAGTTCAGTTGTGTCTTTTTAATTTTAATGATTCTATTGGATGTATAGTGATATTTCACAAGCTTTAATTTGTATTTTCCCATGGCAGATGACATTGCTCACCTTTTCATCTGCTTGTATCTGTTTATACCTTTGTCTATTTCTCATCAGGTTATTTGTTTTGTACCTCTCAATCTATAGCTTTTCCTTTTCTTAGCAATATCTTTTGAAGAATACAGGAGTTTCAATTTGATCAAATTCAACTTATCAGTTCTTTTTATGCTTCATGTATTATATGTCTTATGCATCCAAGATCACAAAGATTTTCTCCAGTGTTCTAGAATTTTTACATCTTCATACTTTTTAAATTTGGTCAGTGATCTTATTTCTAACAATTTTTATTTACCAAGTGAGATAAATGCCAAGGATCCTTCTTAGTATTTCCTGTATGTCAATTTAGTTAATCCTAGCAATATTTGTTAATTTTGAATTTTGCATTTATTGCATTAAATTACCATGGCACCATTCTCAAAAATAAATTGATACATATGTGTGGGCTTATTTCTGGACTTTTGGTTTTATTCCATTGGTCTAATTTATGCCAGTGCAATACTGCGTTTGTTGCTAAAGATTTAGTTTTTAGAACATAACGTGGTCTTAAAGTCTGGTAGTTATCTAATTGTGTCCTTATTTCTCAAATTCGTTTTGGTTCCTCTAGGTCCCTGGCATTTTTGTACAGATTGTAGACTCATGATGCCCACTTCCTCAAGAGAGTCTCCTGATTTTGATTAGGAACACAATGACTCTGTTGACTCATTTGGGGAGAATTGACATGTTAACAGTATTGCATCTTTTGATCTATAAACATGATATATGATGTATTTCTCTGTTCTTTTAACTTTTTATCAAAGTTTTTTAGTTGTTACTACACAAGTCTTGTATTTATTTTGTTAAACTTACCCCAAAATATTTCATGACTTTTGATGTTACCATAGTGGGGTTTTTTTGTTTCAATTTTCTTTGCTAATAATACATAGACATAAAATTGGTTTTTACATAACAACCTTGTATCCTGTGACTTTGTAAATTCAGCTAACTTGGAGAGCTTTTTGTTTGTTTGTTTATTTTTATTTTTATTTTTTTGTAGATTCCTTGGGATTTTTTTAAGCACATAATCCTGTCAGTTGTACTTCTCCACTACCAAACTATATGCCTTTCATTTCTTCCACTTGCTCATTAACAAGTAGACCTCCAATACCATGTTGAGAATTAGTGTGAGCCAATATTCTTCTCTTAGTTCTGATTTTAGGGGAAAATCATTCAGTCTTTTACCATTAAATTAATGGTTGATCTAGGTGTTTTATGGATGTCCGCTATCAGGTTGAGGATGTTTCTTTCCATCCCTGAATTAATGGAAAAAAAATTTTTTAATTGAAAATTGTGTTGTGCTGGGTGCAGTGGCACATGCCTGTGGGCTCAGGAGGCTGAGGCAGGAAGATTGTGAGTTCAAAACCAGTCTCAGCAAATTAGTGAGGCTCTAAGCAACTTAGCAAGACCCTGTCTCTAAATAAGTACAAAATCTGCTGGGAATGTAGCTCAAGGGTTAAGTACTCCTGGGTTCAATCCCCAGCACCAAAAAGCACACTGTTTTTTACTTTATCAGGTAGTTTTTAAAATATATTTGGACTTTTTTTTTTTTTAAGCTGTTAATATGGTGACTTTACAAAAACTGATACTAAAACAGTAAACAATGTTATGTTTCTAGGATAAATTTCTCTTGGTCATTATGCATTATCTTCTTCATACTAAATGGATTTACTAAAATTTTGTTAAGGATTTTATGCCTCCATGTTTATGAAGAATATTGGTCTTTAATTTCCTATGATGTCTTTCTCTAATTTTGGTATGAAGGCCTCATAAAATGAGTTGGGAAGTGTTTTTTGCTTTGTTGGAAGAATTTGTGTAGAATTGGTGTTATTTCTTTCTTGAATATTTGGTAGAATTCAAAAAGCCATCTGAGCAGAAAATTTTTAACTATAGAATTCACTTTTATTATTAAATATAGGCCTGTTCAGGCATCTATTTCCTCTTCTGAAAGCTTGGCTAGTTTTGGGTCTTTCAAGGAATTAATTTGTTGGCATTAAAATTGTTCAGAATATCCCCCTGTTGTCCTTCTAATATCTTTAAGGTCTGTAGCAACAAGCCCCACTTCCATTCTTTTCCTGTCGAGAGAGGTACTATGCCCCAGAGATTGACCCCAGCCTTTCTTATTTTTCATTTGGACATGGTATCCCTGAGTCATGGTATCCCTGATACATGGTATCCCAGGCTGGTCTCGAACATGCCATTCTCCTGCATCAGCCTGGAGTTCTAGGCATGTGCACCAACCTTCTTCCATTCTCTATTAATAATTTGAGTTTGCTCTCATTTTCCCAGTCTGTTTAGTATAACTTTATCAATTTTATTGTTCTTCTCAAAAAAAAAAAAATCAGTTTTTGCTACCTTCTTATTTCTGTTTTTCTACTTAATTGATTTTTGTTTTTACTTTTTTTTCCTTCCTTTTGCTTACTTTGGCTTAATTTGGTCTTTTCCTAGTTTGTTGTTGTTGTTTTTATTGTTTCTTTTTAAATATACATGACAGTAGTCTATAATTTAACATACATGTATGAACTTATTATAATATTATATTTATAATATTATAACTATATCTTGTTATAATTAGGATCCCATTCTTGTGGTTGACCATGATGTGGAGTTACACTGATCATGTTTTCATATATGATAATAGGAAAGTTATGTTTTGTTCATTCTATTGTCTTTCCGATTCCTGTCCCCCTTCCCTTCACTTCATTCTCTTTTGTCTAATCCGATGAACTTCTATTCTCCCCCCACCATTATTATGTGTTAGCATCTGCATTATCAGAACACTGGGCCTTTGGATTTTGGGGGTTTGGCTTATTTCACTTAGCATGCTAGTCTCCAGTTCCATCCATTTACCAACAAATGCCATAATTTCATTCTTCTTTTTGACTGAATAATATTCCATTGTGTATATTTACCATGTTTTTCTTTATCTATTCATCTATTGAAAGGTACCTAGGTTGGTTCCATAACAACTATTATGAATTGAACTGCTATAAATTGATGTGGTTGCATCACTGTACAGTGTTGATTTTAAGTCCTTTGAGTATAAACCAAAGAGTTGGGTAGCTGGGTCAAATGGTGGTTCCATTCCATGTTTTCTGAGGAATCTCCATACTGCTTTCCGTAGTGGTTGCACCAATTTTCAGTCCCATCAGCAATATTTGAGTATACCTTTCCCCCCGTATCCTCGCCAACATTTATTGTTACTTATATTCTTGATAATTGCCATTCTGTCAAGAGTGACATGAAATCTTAGAGTAGTTTTGATTTGCATTTCTCTAATTGCTACAGATGTTGAACACTTTTTCAAATATTTGTTGATCAATTGTATTTCTTCTTCTGTGAAGTGTCTGTTCAGTTCCTTAGCCCATTTATTGATTGGGTTATTTGTTTTTTTTGGTGTTAAGTATATTATGAGTTCTGTATATATCTAGAGATTAATGCTTTATCCAAGATGCGTGTGGTAAAGATTTTCTCTCAATCTTTAGGCTCTCTCACGTTATTTCCTTTGCTGAGAAGAAGCTTTTTTATTTAAATTCATCCCATTTATCCATTCTTAATTTTACTTCTTCCACTTTAGGAGTCTTGTTAAGGAAGATCCTAGGCCAACATGGTGAAGATTTGGGCCTTTTTTTCCTTCTATTAGGCACAGGGTCTCTGTTCTAGTGCCTAAGTTCTTTACCCACTTTGGGGTGATTTTTATGCAGGGTGAGAGAGAGAGGTTTAATTTCATTTTGATACATTTGGATTTCCAGTTTTCCCAGCGCCATTTATTGAATAGACTATCTTTTCTGCAGTGAATGTTTTTGGCACCCTTACTAGAGTATGAGATTACTGTATTTATGTGGGTTTGTCTTTGTGTCCTCTATTTTGTACCTTTGGTCTCCAAGTCTATTTTGATGCCACTTCCATGCTGTTTTTGTTACTACAGCTCTGTAGTATAATTTAAGGTCTGGTATTGTGATGCCTCCTGCTTCACTTTTCTTGCTAAAGATTGCTTTAGCTATTCTGGGTTTCTTATTTTTCCAAATAAATTTCATGATTGCTTTTTTCTATTTCTATGAAGAATGTCATTGGGATTCTAATAGGAATTGCATTAAATCTGTGTAATGCTTTTGGTAGTATGGCCATTTTGACAATGTTAAAAAACTGCCTTCCCAGGAGCAAGGGAGATTTTTCCATCATCTGAGGTTTTCTTCAGTTTCTTTCTTTGGTGTTCTGTAGTTTTCATTATAGAGGTCTTTCACCTCTTTTGTTAGATTGATCCCCAGGTTTGTTTGTTTGTTTTGTTTTGTTCTGTTCTGTTTTTTGAGGCTATTGTGAATGGAGTAGTTTTCCTAATTTCTCTTTCAGTGGATTCATGGCTGATGTATAGGAATGCATTTGGGATTTATGGGTTTAGATTTTATATCCTGCTCCTTTGCTGAATTCATTTATTAGTTCTAGAAGTTTTCTGGTGGAATTTTTTGGATCTTCTAGATATATGTCATCAGCAAATAGTGATATTTGAGCTCTTCTTTACCTGTTTGTATCCCTTTAATTTCATTCTTTTGTCTAATTGCTCTGGCTAGAGTTTCCAGGACTATGTTGAATTGAAGTGGTGAAAGAGGACATCCTTATATTATTCCAGTTTTTTAGAGGGAATGCTTTCAGTTTTTCTCCATTTAGAATGATGCTGGCCTTAGGTTTAGCACATATAGCTTTTACAATGTTGAGGTATGTTCCTACTATCCCTAGTTTTTCTGGTGTTTTGAACATGAAGGTGTGCTGTATTTTGCCAAATGCTTTTTCTGCATCTATTGAGATGATCATATGATTCTTGTTTTTAAGTCTATTAATATGATGAATTGCGTTTATTGATTTCCATATGTTGAACCAACCCTGCATCCCTAGGATGAGCCCCACTTGATTGTGGTCCACTATCTTTTAAATATTTCTATGTGATTTGCCAGAATTTTATTGAGAATTTTTGAATGTATGTTCATCAGGGATATTTGTCTGAAGTTTTCTTTCCTTGATGTTTCTTTGTCTGGTTTTGATATTGGGGTGATATTAGCCTCACAGAATGAATTTGGAGAGCTTCCCTCCTTTGCTATTTCATGGAATACCTTGAGTAGTTTTGATGTTAATTCTTCTTTGAAATCAGCTGAGAATCCATCTGATCCTGGGCTTTTCTTGGTCGGTAGGCTTTTGATGGCGTTTTCTATTTCATTACTTGAATTTGATCTGTTTAAATCATGTGTGACCTCCTCATTCAGTTTGGGTAGGTCATATGTCTCTATAAATTTGTCGATGTCTTCAATATATTCTATTTTATTAAAGTATAAATTTTCAAAATAGTTTCTAATTATCCTCTGTATTTCAGATATGTCCATTGTGGTATTTCTTTCTTTATCTTTTATTTTGGTTCTTCTCTCTTTTTCTCTTCATTAACATGGCCAGGGGCCTATCTATTTTATTTATTTTTTCAAAGAACTAACTTTGGTTTTGTCAATTTTTTCATTTGTTTCTTTTGTTTTGATTTCATTGGTTTCAACTCTGCTTTAATAATTTTTTGTCTTCTATTGCTTTTAGTGTTGACTTGTTTTTCTTTTTCTAGGTCTTTGAGATATAGTGTTAGGTCATTTATCCATTGACCTTTTTATTCTTTTAATGAATGTACTCAATGCAATAAACTTTTCTCTAGTACTGCCTTCATAATATCCCAGAGATTTTGATATGGTGTATCAGTGTTCTCACTTACCTCTAAGAATTTTTTTATGTCATCCTTGATTTCATCTACTATCTATTCATCATTCAGTTGTGTATTATTTAGTCTCCATTTGTTATAGTAGCTTCTATTTTTTGTTTTATCATTGATTTCCAATTTCATTCCATTGTGGTCTGATAGAATGCAGGGTATTATCTCTTGTTTTTTTGTATTTACCTGAATTGCTTTATGACATAAGATATGGTCTATGTTAGAGAAGGAGCCATGTGCTGCTGAGAAGAAAGTATATTTGCTTGTTGTTGGATGAAATATTCTATACATGTCTGTTAAGTCTAAATTATTGATTGTATTATATAGTTCTGTAGTTTCCTTATCTAGTTTTTGTTTGGAAGATCTGCCTAGTAGTGAGAGAGGTGTGTAAAGTCACCCAGTATTATTGTATTGTGGTCTATTTGACTCTTAAAACTGAGAAGGTTGTTTTTTGTTTGTTTGTTTGTTTGTTTGTTTTATGTACATAGATGCTCCATTGCTTGGGGCATAAATATTTATAATTGTGGGCTGGGGATGTGGCTCAAGCGGTAGGGCGCTCGCCTGGCATGCGTGCAGCCCGGGTTCGATCCTCAGCACCACATACAAACAAAGATGTTGTGTCCGCCGAAAACTAAAAAATAAATATTAAAATTTAAAAAAATATATATATATTTATAATTGTTATGCCCTGCTTATATATACTTCCTTTAAGTGTGAAATGTCCTTCTTTGTCTCTTCTGATTAACTTTGGTTTGAAGTCTACTTT
The DNA here is from genome assembly GCF_048772815.1 of Callospermophilus lateralis. NCBI lineage: Eukaryota > Metazoa > Chordata > Mammalia > Rodentia > Sciuridae > Callospermophilus > Callospermophilus lateralis. The sequence continues at coordinate 185,829,152 of NC_135307.1, read as the reverse complement.
TTCAGAGATGAGAGTGGAAACCCCTGCTTGTTTATGCAATTCATATGAGTGATTTATAAATCCTTTCACCTTCAGCCTGTGATGTCTTTGCCCATGAGGTGAGTCTCTTAAAGACAGCATATTGTTGGTTCTTGCTTTTTAATCCAATCCGCCATCTATGTCTTTTGATTGATGAGTTTAGGCCATTAACATTCAAGGTTATTATTCATACATGATTTGTATTCCTGTCATTTTGATTTATTTTAGTTTTTTATTTGTCTTAGTTTCTCATTTGGTTGAATGTCCCTTTAGTGTAAATCCTCCCTTTGCTGGTTTTCACTTCTTTTTTTTCACTTCATCCTCATGGAATATTTTGCTGAGAATGCTCTGTAGTATAGGCTTTCTAGTTGTGAATTCTTTTAATTTTTGTTTATCATGGAATGTTTTAATTTCATCTTCAAATCTGAAACTTAATTTTGCTGGGTATAAAATTCTTGGTTGGCATCCATTTTCTTTCAGAGCTTGAAATATATTATTCCAGGACCTTCTAGCTTTGAGGGTCTGGGTTTAGAAATCAGTTGAGATCTGAATTGATTTCCTCCTATATGTAATTTGATTTTTTTTTTCCTCATAGCCTTTAAAATTTTGTCTTTATTCTCTGTGTTAGTCATTCTCATTATAATGTGTCTTGGTGTGGGTCTGCTGTAATTTTGTACATTCGGGGTCCTGTAAGCCTCTTGTATTTGATTTTCTATTCCATTCTTTAGATTTAGGAAATTTTCTGCTATTATATCATAGAAAAGATGTGCATTCCTTTGGTTTGTTTCTCTACTCCTTCATCTGTTCTAATAACTCTTAAATTTCATCTTTTCATGTTATCCCATAATTCTTGGTTGTACTGTTCATGGTTTCTTACCATATTCTCTGCATATTCAACTCTACTTTTCAGATTATATATTTTGTCTTCATTGTCTGAGGTTCTGTCTTCCAAGTGGTCTAGTGTGTTGGTGATGCTTTCTGTTGAATTTATAATTTGGTTTACTGATTCCTTCATTTTGAGGATTCCAGCTTAGGTTTTTTTAATGGTCTCTAACTCTTTATTGAAGTGATCTTTCTCTTCCTGTATTTTTTCGTTGATTTCACTCCTTATACTATCCTTTACTTAACAAAACATTTTAAGTATATACAGTCTGAACTCCTTCTTGGACATTTCTTCTGTGCTATCAATGCCTTCCGTTGTTGAAGCATCTTGGTTTGTTTGGGGCACTTTATTCCCTGTTTTTTCATGTTGTTAGTGTGCTTTCCCATCTAAAAGTATGGATATAAGTCAGGATAAATTCTATCATGTAGACCTATAGTGTTCCTGAAAGTTTCCAGTGTTTCGCCTTTACTGGTGAGACCAATACCAACAGCACACAGTTTAAAGCAATATATAGCCTTAAACCTAATAGCTCCCACTAAAGCATCTATTGCTTTCTTGCATTAAACCAAAATGATGAGTTCAGTAACTGTCTATAGTACAAACAGAATATTTGTTAAAATGATTTACAATTTCAAATGGTGAATGACAGAACAGAGATAGTATAGTATGCAATATTCACAAGGAAGGAAGAGAGAAGCTAGAAGTAAAAATTCACAGGAAGAGTGGAAGAGGAGCCAACAGAGATTGGCTGTTGGTTGGAGAAATGTTGGATAGAAAATCCAAGAAAATAGACAAGATCAAGGAAGAATACAAACAAAGAAAAAAACTTAAAGACATAAAAATACAACAAAAATGCAAAACACCATTCATATGTCATTGTCCTCCACACACTGATGCATAAAAAACATCCTGTTCCAAATATGATAGAGAGATTAGTGAACCAAGGGGCTGGAGATGTGGCTCAAGTGGTAACGTGCTTGCCTGGCATGCGCGGGGCGCTAGGTTCAATCCTCAGCACCACATAAAAATAAAATAAAGATGTTGTGTCCACCGAAAACTAAAAAATAAATATTAAAAAATTCTCTCTCTCTCTCTCTCTCTCTCTCTCTCTAAAAAAAAAAAAAAAAAAAAGAGAGAGAGAGAGAGAGATTAGTGAATCAAAAAATAAATCTTGCTGGAAAGTCAAACTTTCTCTGTCAGTATTCAACAGTTTCTCAGCTCTGTCTCTGACATCTCTTGGGATCACCAAACCCAGATCAGCCCTCACAAACCCAGTCTCTATCCCACCGATCTGGGCTTCAGATACCTCAGACTTAGTCACACTGTAGTCCCAAGATCTCAATGCTGCTCCTACTTGCAGAGAGAACACCAGGGATACACTTATGCAGAGGAACAACCCCAAAAAGTAGCAGCAGGACAAAGGCCACCAGCACTCTCAGCAGGAATACCCCAGGCTCCTCCAACCCGCAGGCACCCCCACACTGGACCTGCAGGTCCCAGCTGAAGTCCCCAGACAGGCTTTTGTGGTGGTAATCCTGCTGACACCAGGCCCTGGCTGATGTCCCAAAATGGGTGCAGCCACATGCAACCAAACCTGGAGTCTCCCCCATAGCAGTCCTCTAGGCCATGGTAGCAGCAGTAGTGGCTGTGGTTGTTGGCAGCTGGTCAGCAGTAATGGAAGTCTGCAGCTGTAGGGGCAGCGTCACCAGGCTCTCTCCGGGAGTCAGCAGCAGTGTCTGCTTCAGTTGCATCTGGGGCAATGGTTTCTTCTGTGAAAGTAGCACCCAGAAAGAAGACCTCCCACAGTGGAATCAGAGGCAGAAGCAATGGTGCTAGTGGTGCTGGTGGTGGTTGATTGACAAGAGATTTCTGGTTCAGCAGCAGCAACACAGAGGTAGAGTCAGAATTCACTTCTGAAGTAACGAAGGTCGTTCCCAGAGAAGAGACCTCAGGGCAGGGCAGCAATGTCTGCCTGGCATCCATGTTTTAAGAGCTTGGTATATAGCATTCCAACACCCTTTGCAGGCCTGGATTGAGAAATCAGATGAGATGTGTGTTGGTTTCCCTCTAAACCTGACATGTTGTTTTTCTCAGGCAGCCTTTAAAATTCTATGCTTATTCTGTATGCTAGGCATCTTCATAATAATGTGCCTTGGTGTCGATGTGTTGTAATTTTGTACATTTGTGGTCCTGTAAACCTCTTACATTTGATTTTCCATTTCATTCTTTAGGTTTGGGGAAATTTCTGATATTGTTTCATTGAAAAGATTATGCATTCCTTTGGTTTGTATCTCCACCCCTTCATCTATCCCAATAAATCTTAAATTTGGTTTTTCATGTTATCCTACAATTTTTAGAATTTCTGTTCATGATTTCTTAACATCTTCTCTCTGGTCAACTCTGTTTTCAAGATTGTATATTTTGTGTTCATTGCCTGAGATTCTGTCTTCCAAGTGGTCTAGTCTGTTGGTAATGCATTCCATTGAATTTTTAACTTGGTTTATTGCTTCCTTCATTCCAAGGATTTGTGCTTGATTTCTTTTCATAATCACTGTATTGAAGTAATCTTTTATTTCCTGCATTTTCTCTCTGATTTCACTCCTTTCATCATCATTTATATCAGATCAGTTTAAATATGTATTTTCTAAACTCCTTGTCATTTCTTCTATTGTGGTGTCTGTGGATTCTGCTATTGAAGTTTCTTGGTTTGTTTGGGGTGATTTGTTCCTTTCCTTTTTCATGTTGTTTGTGTATCTACACTTCTAACAGTGTGAGTCTGAGGCATTGAGGTTTCTACCCTGTGGACTTACCATGTCCAGCAAGGTTTCCAGTTCATGGCAGTTGAGGGGAAGACAAATAATAACAACCACCAATGCAAACAATATACAGCAATAAACCAAGTACTTCCTGTTGTGATGTCTACAATGTTAATTGTTGCAATAAACACAAAATGCCCACAGTGATGTGAGTTATTTCTCACAGTAATAACAGTAAGTTTGCAAAGTGTTTACAATTTTGAATGGTGGACTGGGAGAGAACGAAGTGATATAGGATGTGATGATTACGATGGAGGAGGAGAGAAAATAGAAGTAAAAAGCTAAAAGAGTGAAAGAGAACAACAGAGTTTGGCTGTTAGCAGAAGAAAAGTGAGAGAATTAAGAGAAACCAATAAGTAAGAGAAAAAAAAATATATATATATATAAAGTAAAAATTTTAAAAATAAAAATAAAAGAATTCAAAACAAAGTCAAAATATACTAACCAAACATCTTTTTTTTTTTTTAAGAGAGAGGAGAGAGAGAGAGAACTTTAATATTTATTTATTTTTTTTTTAGTTATCAGCAGATACAACATCTTTTGTTTGTATGTGGTGCTGAGGATCGAACCCGGGCCTCACACATGCCAGGCGAGCGCGCTACCGCTTGAGCCACATCCCCAGCCCTAACCAAACATCTTATTCCTCATAATACTGCTCCATGAAAAAAATAGCTGGCTTCAAAAAATGCTAGAAATGAGAAAACAAATATGAATATATGTAAATATCCATGAACCATTCAGTTCACAATTAAACAGAGAATAGGAAAGGGAAAAAATAAAAGTAAAAATTAAAATTAAAAAGAAATCTTGATGTAAAATTAAAGAATTTTTACCGTTAGAATTCAAGTGATTCTCAGCTTCCATTCTCAACAGTGTTAGGTGGGGTGGCCTGGAGGGGGACACCACACCTCAGAGTATGGTTGCTGGAGTTAAGAATAAATACCAGAAATACCGTAGGCAGAACTCTTAGAGGCAGGGTAGTTTGTAGGTTCTTCGTGAATGACAACTGGTCTGATGATTTTAAATCAAAGCACCTCCAGTGCCCAGCAATTGCTGGTCCACACTGAAGGACAGGTCTCCAGGGATCTCCTCTGGGATCTCCAGTCATGCAGTTGAGGAGCCAATGCTTAGTGCCCTCCATCACCTGCGAACCCCACGTTTCCATGTCTCTTGGGTTCTATCTCCAAGCTCAATTTCTCCCATCCCTGCCCTTTTGAATTCCCATCCAGACACCTCACTCCCAGCTGGTCTTGCAAGCATTTGGATTGGGCATGGGGGAGTGGAGCCAGGTGAGATTCCATAACCAGTATTCCCCTGAGTAAAGCGCTCTCCGCGTTTGATTTTGTCTTGGTAGTTAGGCACACTCTATATCACACATTATGGGTTTGGCAGGCCTGTATTTTGGGTCAGACTTGGGTTTTGCCAAGAATCTTCTCTCCCAGTTGCTGGCCCCTATGCCACTGCCAGAAAATGGTCTCTTCCTCTGTTCCCCTCAAACATCGAGGCGAAGTGCGGCTTCTTTCCCACACAAGGATACCGTGCAGCCTGCCTTTCAGTGTGGCCCAGCAGTGTCTTTGGTTTCTAAATCACAACTCAGGCCTCTCAAAAATGTGGGTTGCTTTAATTTCCTTATTCTTCCAGTTTGCTTGTGGAGGGACCCTTCTGGCTTGGGCAGCAGCGGTGGTGCTGAAGATTTCTTTCTTATTATATCCAAACTCCTCAGTCCCTGATTTGCCTTGAGCATCCAGTATTAATCCCAGAAAAGTCCCCTTTTTTTCCACCCCCCTTGCTGAGATGCTGCCTATCCGCTTTCTTAGTTTCATGCCACAGAACAGCCAAGAAAGCGACCTTCTCTATTCTACCATCTTGAAAAACTGCCTCTTTTTCTAGTTTTAGGTAGAAGTTTAGTCCATTGATTTTTAAGGCCTTCCTTTTTACTTATGTGGATATTTAGAACCACAATTTTGATATGCTTTATTTCAATTTTGATTTAGTTCTATTTATAATTTCCCATGTGACTTCTTTGACCATTCATTACTTAGAAGTATGTTTTATAATCTCCACAACTTCAGGGGATTTTCCAGAAGTTTCAGCTATGGGTTGCTATCTTAAATCTGTTGTGCCTGGAGAACACTTGAGTATTTATTCATCAGACCTTTGACTTGAGGTTTGCTTTATGGCCTAGAACATGGTGTATCCTTGTGAAGTTCTGTATACACTAGAAAAGAACATGTGTTCTGCTACTGCAAATGTCAGTAAGTCTTCATAGTTAATAACTCTGTTCATACCTTCTATATCCTTGCCAAATTTTTTTCTCTGAAAAAAATGAAAGGGGTGTTCAAAATAACCCTAATTGAGGAATGGTCTGTTTTTCTTTTTAGTTGATCTGCTATGCTTCATGGGTTTTGAAGCCTTTGTTATTGAGTGGTTGTGTGTATGTAGCATTATATTTTCTTAATTATTTGACTCTGTACCATTAAGAAATTTCCCTTTTATTCTACTTTAATGCAATCTGTTTGTCTGTCTTCTCCCATCCATTTATATTTAACCTGTTTATAGCCATGTATTTCAGATGAGATTCTTGCAGACAGAATTAAAGGGTTTTACTTTTTAACCAATCTAACATTTTCTCTGTCTTTTATTTGGAGTATTTAGATCCATACTATCTAATACCATTCCTGTTAGTCACATGTTAAGATCAAAAATTTAGATCTTGTCATAAAAACTACATTTCAATCCTTACCACAGAAAGTTGTTGTATGACAATGGCTTAGACCATTTTTACTTACTATAACTGTCTTGTTAGGTTTACATCTTTGTTATTATTTTAATGGTGTTCTAGGATTTGTAATATGCTTCTTTTTTTAATTTTTTGTAGTTATAGATGGACAGCATGCCTTAATTTTGTTTTTGTTTTTTTTTTTAATGTGGTGCTGAGGATTGAACCCAGTGTCTCAAATGTGCTAGACAAGCACTCTGCCACTGGGCTACAGCCCCAGCCCCTGTAATATGCTTCTTTAATTCAAATTTTGTGTTTAAATATGTGATTTTTACATATAATGCAGGAATTTACTGAGTATGTACTATCATTTCTCTTATGTTCTTTGTGCTTTTATTGTCATATTTCACTTCTGCTTGGTACAAAATCCACCATATCCCTTTTTTGGGAGGAGGGGATGCTTACTTAAAGAGACCATAAGCTCTTTATTTTTCCCCCCTCTATCCTTGTGCCTGTAGCTTAATTTCTAAATCTTTTTCATAGGTCATATAATGTCTAGTGATATGAGTCTTGTCATTCTTCAAGAAAGCTGTTGGTGTAATGTCATTTCTTGTGAAAAAAGACCAGGACTATTTCCTACAGGCACCTCATCACTGACAATGGACATTTTTGAGAAAGACTGTTATGGACTGATTTGTTAGGACCCACATCCATGGCATAAGTCTCTAACTCCTGATGTGACTGCATTGGAGGCAGGACCTTTATGGGCATCATCACTAAGGCTAGAGGAGGTTGTAAGGGTAACTCTACTCCACTAGAATTGTACCCCTATGAGAAGAGTAGATTGTACAGAGAAGGTGGCCTGCTGATGAGCCAGTAGGAGAGGCCACAGAAGAATCCAGCACTGCCATCAGTTTATTTTTTTTTCTCTCTTTCTTTTTTTTTTTTTTTTTTTTTTGTGACATGCTGAATACATTAAAATAAAGATTTAAAAAAATACATGGAAAAAGCAATGTTGTATAAGTGTAAGTAAGGAGAAAAATTAATTGTTGACTATGTATAGTTGTAAAAGATTAAATTTTTTTTGTTGAAAGAAGAGAAGAATAATATTGGCCCATTACCTTTCCATATAAACATTAAAAATCATCTTGTCTGTTTTCACACACACCAAGACACTCACCTGCACTGTTTTCGATAGGCACTGCATTGAATTTATAAATCAGTTTGAAGAAAAATGATATCTTTATAAAATTATTGTGACTTCAGATGTATGAACTTTAGACTATCCTTCCTTTATTGGGATTCTTTATTTTCTATCATTTTTTTTTCTATTTCTCTCTATATAGATTTGCACATCTTTCATTAGATTTCTTCCAAGGAGTGGGATATTTTTGTTTTGAAATTTTTTTATTTTCTCATTTGTTGATTGCATATAGATGTAGTTTACATTTTTAATTGAGCTTACATCCATTGAGTAACCTTCCTAAATTTACTAATTCAGATAGTACATATCTATGGATTCTTTTGATTGTGTTTTGGTGCACACTTTGATATCATCAGGAATGACATGGTTTTTATGCTTTTTTCTAATCCTTAAGCTTTTTATTTCTTATTTTATTAGATCCTGTAGGATCTCCACAACAACACTGAAAAGAAATGGTGGTAATGGGTCTTCTGATCTTGGTGTAATGTTATTGGGACACTTTGTTGTACCATTAACTGTTTTTGATGCAGGTTTTTTATACATAGCCATATTACATTATTCAAACATCTTCCTTTTCATTGTTTCTGGGATTTTTTTTAACTTAGTATTGAATTTACCAGAATTTTTTCTGCATGTATTATACTAATTACATATTCTCTTTTATACAGATAATGTTAATTTTGCTGTCATTTTCATGGATTTAGCCCTCTTAGGTTGTGACATTATTTTTATACATCACTGGCTGTAATTGACTATTATGTCTTCGGATTTTTGAGTTTTATACATGAGAATATTATGTAATACCCTTTTCTGAATACACATTTTAGATTTGTATCAAGATTGTGATTATCTTATACAACTGGAAAAGTCTATGGAAGACTATAAAATTGCTCTTTTCTTAAATTGTGAAATTCATCAGTGTTGCCATCTGGGCTTAAGCCCTCCTTGTATGATAGAGTTTAATTAAGAAATCAGTTTCTTTCATTCTCAGGTCATTTATTTCTGCTTGCATTGGTTTGATAAATTGGGATTTGTCTAAGAATTTTGACTTTCATGGACTTTTTCCAATTTATTTGTGTAATGATGTTAAGATTGTGTGTTGATAACCCTTTTCATTTCGATATGATCTATTCTGTATTTTATTAATTTCTGCTGCTAACTTTATGATCTCCATCCTGTTCAGTTGCATTACTCCTTTTCTAACTACTTGAAGTAGGTAGCCAGCACTCAATTTCAGTCTCTTTTTCAGTTATATTCCTTATATTTTAAAATGTTAACCATGGCTTTTGCTAGATGGGGAAACTGGAAAATTACCTGAACAAGGATTATGATATCATATATATCATAATCCTTGTTCAGGTAATTTTCCAGTTTCATCATATCATAATCCTTGTTCAGGTAATTTTCCAGTTTACGTCACAATTTTATCTTCGCCCCAGTGTCATCTGTATGTCTTTCTCAGGGCACACCTAGGCATAATCCCAGTTAGTTTTGTTAATGATTGCTAGCACCATGGTTTGAGGTGAGAGGACACATTTTGTGTAATTTAAATCCTTTAAAATATGATGCAGCTTGCTACATAGCCCAGCAATGGTCAGTTTTGATAAATGTTCCCTGTTTACTTGACTGGATTATGTACTCTTCAGCTGCTAGGTGCTGTGTTCTATGAGTGGAATTAGGTTAAGATTAGTAATCAGGTTTATTTTCTGTATCCTTGCTGGTTTTTTGATACCTGATTCTGTCAGTTACTAAGAGAAATGGGTTAAAATCTGCCGCCACGGTTGTGAATTTGTCAATTTTTCTCCTTTATTCTGTCAGTTTTGCTTTATCTATTTTGTAGCTACATTAGGTACCTATGGATTTAGAATTTTATGTCCCACTGATAAAGCAAACCTGATAAAATTTTGAAATGTACTCCTTTATCTCCAGGAAAACATTTTGCTTTGAAATCTAAATTATTGTTTCTTTGGTTGGTATTTGCATGATGCATCTTTTCCCCATCCTTTTGTGTTCAGCCCTTCTGCATCTTTATATTTAAGGTGGCTCACTTCTAAAATCAGTATGATTTGACTTTCATAAAGTATACTCCACGTAACCACCATCCTAGTCAAAATGCAGAAATACCAGTAACCTCAGAAAGTCCCTTCTGTGGGTCCTATTTTCCATAAGCATCCATTGTGATTTCAGTCATAATTTACCTATTCTTGAGTTTCACATAAGCAAAATAATGCAGAATATAGTATGGTTGATTCTTCCACATGAAATATTGTTTTGCAAATGTCTCATAGTCTGTTTTTTTTTTAATTGGGAAATTATATTCTCTTATATGAATAGACCCTAAATTGCTTTTCCCTTTCCTGATTGTGGACTAATGTAAGTTGTTTCCAGTTTTTTTTGGGTTTTGGGTTTTTTTTTTGGAAGGTGAGGGGTACCAGGGATTGAACTCAGGGGTACTCCACCACTGAGCCACATCCTCAGCCCTATTTAGAGACAGGGTCTCACTGAGTTGCTTAGTGCCTCACTTTTACTGGAGCTGGCTTTGAACTTGTGATCCAGCCTCCCGAGCCACTGGAATTACAGGTGTGCACCACCAAAGCCCAGCTTGTTTTCAATTTTTAACTATTATGAATCTGGATGCTATGAACATTCTTTTACAGATTGGGTTTTTGTTTTGTTTTGTGTTGTGTTGTTTTTTGTACCAGGGTTTGAACCCAGGGGCACTTAGTCACATTCCCAGTCCTTTTGATTTACTTATTTTTATTTTAAGACAACATCTTGTTAAGTTATTTAGAGCCTCACTAAGTTCCCTGAGGCTGGCTTTGAACTTTTAATCCTCCTACCTCAGCCTTCCAAGCCACTAAGACTACAGGAGTGCACCACTAAACCTGGCTCTTCTAAAATTCTTTTTGTATACATAGGTTCTCACTTCCTTTGGGTAAGTAGTAGAAGAATTGCCAGTTCTTAGAGTAGATGCATAGATAATTTTCTAAGAAGTTGCTAAATGACTATCCAAGGTGGTTGTATCACTATACCATATGTTTTAGTCAGCTTTTTTGTTGCTGTGACCAAATGACCTGACACGAATAATTTTAGGAGGAGTAAAAGTTTATTTTGGTGCTCAGGGTTTCAGAGGTCTCAGTCCATAAGTGGTTAACTCTGTAGTTTTGGGCTCAAGGTGAGGCAGAACATCACAGAGAAAGAGTGTGGTGAAGAAAAGAGGCTTAGGATGTGACACTAGGATACAGAGAGAGCCTCCACTGGCCGAAGACAAAATATGTACCCCAAAGGCATACCCCCAGGGACCTACCTCCTCTACCTGCCTTCATTTACCACTCAGTTAATCCCTATCGGGATTAATTCACTGATTGGGGTAAGGTTCTCATAACTCCGTGGTTCACCTCTAAACTTTCTTACATTGTCTCACACACAAGCTTTTGAGAGACACCTCATAACTAACCACAACACCCTGTCTCCAGCACAGAGCTTTTGTGTGCTCTAGTCCTCATCAGTATTTGATACCATCTTTTTAACTTCAGTCCTCCTAGTGGGTATAGAATGGTATCTCATTGTGTTTTAATTTGCATTTCCCAAGTGACTAATAATGTTTAAGCATCTTTGCAAATGCTAATATGTCACTTATATTCTTATGAAGTTGCTTGTTCAAGTCTTTTACCTATTTTTAAAATTATTTTTGTCTTATTTCTTACTAATTTATAGAAATTCCTTATATGTTCAGATAACTTTTTTCATGAGATATATTCATTATGAATATTTTCTCCCATTCTATAGCTTGCCTTTTCATTTTCTTGATAATATTTCTAATAGTGTAGTTTTAAAGTTAATGGAGTCCAAGTCATCAGTTTTGTCTTTGGTTCACAGCTTTTTTATTCCCCGTTAATGATCTACCTGCCTTAAGTTCTCAAAGATATTTTCCTTCTATAGTCTTCCTGTTTTTAATTTTGTATTTAGTTCTTTGATCCATCTCAGATTGATTTTTATTCACTGTGAAAAGTTCATTGTTCTCCCATGCGCTTGTTCAGTTGTCCTAGGCTCACCTGCTGAAAGACATTCCTCTCACCGAACAGCTTTTGAGTCAAAAATTATATGAAAGCTTTTGATCTTTGAGCATGGTATCTCATGCTCCGTTTACTTAGGTCTTCTTTATTTTCTCTCTGCACTTTCTTGTGGTTTTTAGTGAAAGTGTAAAAGTATTTTTGTTCAGTTTTTCCTCAGGTATTCAGTTTTTTGTTTTTTGTTTTTTTTTTTTTTTTTGAGTTGCAAATGGCATTGTATTTTTTTCATTTTCATTTATAATTGCTTGTTGCTTACATGTAAAATGCCATTTTTTTGGTCATTGTTATAGACTTGGGATACTTTTTAATGTTTAATTCACTTTTTAGTACTAGTAGCTATCTTGTATTATAAATGATTCCTCAGGATCCTTTACATATGCAATTATGTTTTCTAAAAATATAGTTTTACTTTTTCCATTTCCTTGTAGTCTTTGTTTTATTTGGGGGGGTCTTTTTTGTTTGTTTCTCTTTCATTTTTTTTGTTTTTGTTGTGTTTTTCTTTTCTTTCTTTCTTCCACCCCTCCCCCCATGCCTTATAGCACTGGCTAAAACTTCTAGTGTCTATTGAAAAAGAAGAAAAATCTTTGAATTTTCTCATCCCTCTGGGAAAAACACTCAATATTATACCATTGAATATTTTCAGTAGTATATAGTGCAGTGTTTATTGTAGGTTGCCCATTATTACAATCAAGAAGATTCTGTTTCTGGTTTCCTGGAAGTTTTATTAAGAATTTATTAAGAATTCTGTTTTAATACTTCTTTGCATCTGTTTCAGATGCTAATATTTTTCTGCTTAATTCTGTTAGTGCAGTGGATTACTCTATTGTATATTTTGGTAACAAATTATCCCAATACTTAGCAGCTTAAAACAGCAATTATTTGTTATTTCAAGTTCTTTGTGGATCAGGAATTCAAGGAACCTGGCTGATGTGACTCTGGTTCAGAGTCTGTCGTGGTGCTGTGATCCACATGTCATCCAGAGCTCCAGTTACCTGAAGGGTTGGTTAGAGCTAACATATCAGCTGACTCGTAGGTCTGTTTACTGGAAGCCTTGTTCCTCAGTTCCTCAGTCCTCCACCTTGTGAGCTTCTCCCTAGGCTGCCTGCGTTCGCTCACAGCAGACATCTACTTCTCCAAAGCATGTGATAGGGAGAAAGCAAGGGGGATGTGCTGGGTCTTTATGGACCTGCCCTCTGCTCACCTGCCCATGGCTAAACCCATTCCAGACTCTGGGACAAGGAGCAAGCTACACCCTTGAAGGAAAAACCCTTCCCCCCTTGCACACACATACATACACACACGAGCATAATTTAGAACCAACATAAATTTAATTTCTAAAGTTTAAATTACCTCTATCTAATACATCAGACAAACAAATGGGAAAACATTTGATGAAACAACTCATGATCTTCCAAAGTTTCAAGGTCTAAAAAGTCAAGGACAGGCTTTCTTTTCTTCCTTCTTTTCCAAGGCCTCCTTAAAAAAAATAAATAAATAAATAAGTAAATAAGTAAAGCTGATCCAGATTGGAGAGGCTGAACAGTCATAACACCTAAATGCAACATGTGGTTTTGGACTGTATGTTTTGCTAGAAGAATGTATTAGGACATTTGGCAAAACTCAAATGGATTCTGAGGAATAGAAGGTATCTCAACATCTGTTAATGTCACAATTTGGATTCTGCTTATGTCAGAAAAACAATCTTGCATGTAGAAAATGTTCACTGACATTCAAAGGTAATAGGCAGTTTGCTATCAAAATGGTTCATAAGTAAATCCTGTACTTACAACATTTCTCAACTAGCTGAGGAAAAACAACTCAGATTTGTACTTTGAAACTTCTGTAAATTGGAGATTGTTTCAGATTTTTAAAAATTGTTGTTTGTTTCACTGTAAAGTATTCATTCCCAACCCACCCCTAGTGTCATTGAAAGAACTAGTTGTTTGATGTGAAAAATTATACTGTTGTGTTCTTGATCCCATCTTCAGGGGCACAGGGTTCTACCAACCCAGACCTTTTGCTTTATTCTGCCTGAATGGGTGTTCCTGACTATTGTCAATCTTTGATACCCCAAAGTGTCACTGTGACACTGCCTGCCCCCCACCATGAATGACTACCTGTTTAGCCTACCTAATAGCAACTTTGAAGTAAATAATTATTAGGAGCAAGAAGGAAAAAGGAAGAATAAAAAATAACTATTTTACACACTTATTACTATTTCCATTGCTCTTCCTTCCTTCCTATAAAATTGAGCTTTTGTCCCATGTCATTTACCTTTAGCTGAAAGAACTTTTAGCATTTCATATATTTAAGATTATTGGTGGCAGATTTCCTTAGAATTTGTTTTTCTGATGGTGTCTGTCTCACATTCTCACCGCCTATCCCTAGGACACATTCCTTATTTTACTTACATTTTAAGACTAACTTTAATGTGAAAATTGCATATTCTTATATTTCCTTTTTGTTGACTTCATTTAAATGCATGATTTATTAAACAAAACTGTAAAATACTTACCATCTGTTACGTGTAACATAGAGAAGCAGCTTTTAACAGAAATTCATCAGCCCTTCCCAATATTTTATTATAAATGAGTATCAAAACAATGATGAATGTTTTTGTTACTACTAGTGGCAAGCATCCTGCTTTCAAAATTCATACTGTGTATGGCAATATCCATTGCACCTGCTGCTTTAGACCATTCTAACCACAGCTCTTTCACTAAACAAGATGCATAAAACATGTTATCTATATTTTTCTTTCTTGAGATTTTTGTACTTCTCCAAAACACACATTTCTACTGCCAGCTTTCATCTTGTAAACCTGAATTCTATTTTAGGTACTCCAGGTTTATTTAAATAACAGTGCCTGAACAAGCGAAAGAAAAATTGTACTGCATAAGAATATGCAGTATACTTATAAATTTCCTAGTCATGTTTACCAGCTGCAAATCTTTTACTTAATGTGCTGCTGTTTTGCATTGTGATATTTAATCAAGACATTAATCCAAGCAGAAGATTATTGATTTAAGACAAATTTGAGACCCACTAAGATTGTTGGATGTTTGTTATTCTGGTGGCTGTGAAGCTTCATCTTTTCTTTGAGTATCTTGAAATACAACTTTACTGCCATTTTGCTAACTCTGGGGTACTTCGTGCACCCATTGTCCCACTGGAATTATTAAGTGGCTTATTAATCCAAATTACAGATCTGAGGAAGGAGCCTCTGAGTGCTCAGTATTCACATCCTGCTTTAACAGCTTATACCTTTTGTCTTCATAGTCTGTCCTTGGTTTCCCAGTCATCACACCTGTCCACCTTTTAGGTGTTTCATGCTCATCCTCTTCTAACTAGCCCTCGCATTGCTATCTTTTTTTTTTTTTTTTTTTTGTCCTTCAATTTCTTCCAACATGTAAAAATTATAAAGGACTTAAACTCCTGTGGAGAGCTCCATCTTCACTGTTGAAAGACAGCTTGCTAAATATAGATTTCTGGTTTTTTTTTTTTTTTCTTTCAGCACTTTAAATATGTTATTTTATTCTATCATGGCCTCCGTTGTTTCTCTGAATGACCTGTCATCCCTAATACTTCTGCTATATGTAATGTGTCCTTTTTTCCTCTGGCTGCTTTGAAAGTCTGCTCTTTATCTGCAATTTACCATAATATGCTAAGTGTGTAATATACCCTGGGTTAACTGAATTGCTTGGTCTGAAATTTGATTTTCACAAAATTTGGGACATCTGCAGCCAGTATTTCTCTAAATATTTTTTTCCACTGCATTATCTTGCTCCACTTACGGGAACTAATCATATATATGTTAAACTGCTAGATGAGATGCTCAGGTTCTGGATTTTCCCACTCCATTTTTTTTCTCTCTATAGAAATCATAATTTCTATTGATTTGTCTTTAAGTTCAGTTGATCCTTTCTTCACCTGTCTCCAGTATTCTGTTCAGTTTATCCAGTGGGAGTTTTTGTTTGTTTGGGGTTTTGTTTTCCTGTATTTGTTTTTTTGTGGGCTTCCCCCCTCCCCCAGATTTTTTTCCCTGAATTCTAAATTTTTATGTTTCCTATGTTTAGATTTCTTATTTACTCATTAAATGTGACTCCTCTTTTAGGTCCTGGTTTTTAACATCCATATCTCACTAATTCCAACATATGGATCATCTCAGGTTCTACTACTATCTACTGTTTTTCTCTTAACCTTGGGTCACATTTTCTTTGCACATCTGTTTGTTTGTTTGTTTTTAATTGTATACTGAATACTGCAGGAAATATGAGATTTTAGGTTCTCTTCTGCTGAAGAGTGCTATTTTGTTTTAGCCAAAAGTTAAACTGTGAGCTAATTGTCTTGAACTTGTGGAAGTGTGATTGTACACTTTGCTAAGATGGTTGTGTTGGAGTGTTGCCCTTCCCTGTATGGTAAATCCTTCTTCCTGAGTCATCATCTTTACTGCTAAGGTGTGGCATATCTGGGTTTTAATGATGTTGAGTGAGCCTCTTCAACTTGGCAAAATTCAGACTCCCAACCCTTCTTCCCTGCTATTGGCAGCAGCCAAAAATTTCTGCTCAGCATTTTTCCAGCCTTCCAGCTGTTTCTGTATCCTGGATTTCTTGTAGCCTCCCAGTTATATGTAATTTGGGAACCAGCTGTGGATTTGGGAGGGTTTGTGAATGGCTTTGCAGCTCTGTAGCTCCTTCCTTCCAAAGTAGGCCTTCTCAGTTTCCAACCACTGGCAGTTCTGAACCCCATTTTCCAGCACCTCTAGCCATTGCTGGTGATTTGTCTTCTCCAGGATTTTTTAATCTTCCTTTCTCACTACATTTTGGCCACATGGACCTTCTTTCCAAACAACTGATACTCTCTCTCTCAACTTGACTTATGCTTTTACTTTTTTCTCTTTGAAATGTTTTCTTCCTTCCAAATATTTACATGTTTGGATTTTCTCACCTTTTAGTGTTCATCCAAGAGATTTTCCCACCATTCTTTCTCAGATTGCCACTCATTCACAGTCACCACACAGTGTTTTGTTATCTTCATAGTAAATGTTATGGTCTATAATCATTTATCTATTCTACTTATTGTTCTATCCCTACCACCCTATTATAAGTTCTATGAGAAGAGGAACCTTATCTGAAATGATCACAGCTATATGCACAACCCAAAATAGTTGCTCAATTTCAAAACAATGTTCTGTAAGATTTTTGTAATGATATCTGTTATTTTCTCTACAAGCATCTGACATTATCTTGATAATATTTTTTAATTGTTACCTGGGACATGCCTCTGAGTCTCCTTCCTGCCTCTCAGGGTCTTCCTCCTGGTTCTCAGCCTCAGTGTGCACCCCTAAAATGTTGAAGCTGTAATGATTTCTTGCAGAGCTGTGAGCTTTCCTAGGGGACTTAATGCCCTCCCACAGATCTGAGGGTCATCTTTCTCCAAGTGACTCCAAGTGACTGTTGTTTCAACTCAGTCACCCCTGTGACTCTTCCTAATTGCTACTAATTTCACTTCCTTAAAGCCTTGGCCCTGCCTTTTCAATAAAGGAAGGCATCCTTTAGTGTAGGTATAGTCACTATGAAGGACAATGGGTAAAATCCTTCAAAATCCAATAATAGTCATAATAATGACCTTATTATATTCTTTAAATGTAATAACAGTCCTTGCCAGACATGATGGTATACACTCTTGATCCCAATGGCTCAGGAGGCTGAGGCAGAAGGATTATGAGTTCAAAGCCAGCCTCAGCAACTTAACCAGGACCTAAGCAACTCAGCAAGACCCTGTCTCTAAATAAAACATGAAAAAGGACTGGAGATGTCATTCAGTGGTTAGGCACCCCTGGGTTCAATCCCCAATTCCCGCCCCCCCCCAAAAAAAAAAAAAAAAAAAAACAATCCTTGAAGTAACTTCACATCGTCCTCAATTCACCCATATCACAGAGACTGGCACAAATCCATATAACCAAACAGGCAAGATTTTTTTTTTTTTTTAAGGCCCATTAGCCAAATATACAAACAACCTAAATGAACTAGATTTTACAAAGTGACAGCCATTCAGAAGAATTTCATGGCTTCTCTCAGCCTCTACTGACATAAGAAAGAATCCTCCCTGGATGGGAACACTCAGGCTGTACCTTCAGAGGCAGGTAATTCTCCAAACAACCTCTCCACAGGGCTCCCTGCCTCTCCTGACCATGGGGCCACCACAGCCCAGGCCCAGGAACACAGGGGTAAAACCAGAGAGCCAAGATCCCTCAGCTCCTTGGCAAGATTCTCATTCTTTGTACCGCTGCATCCATCTGCTGTCAAGCTCATCTGGTAACATGTCCAGAGTCAAGTCAGTAGAAAGTATCCAAATGGAAACACAAAGAGAAGAAAAAGATTTAAAATATAAAATAAAATCCCAAGAGCCTTGTGTGTTGTCAAGCTCACATATACACACCAGGCTTCTAGAAGGAGAAAGGGAGTAGAAAAAACAAATCAAAAGGTAAAGTGACCATGTACAAATCCAAGAATATCTGCAACCCCTAATCAGGATAAATACACAACAAACCACTGTCAGTATATTACAGTCCAACTACTGGGAACTAAAAATAAATAGCAGATCTTAAAAACAATCCAAAGAGGTGTGAAAAGCAGGTGATCTACAGAACAGTGATGAAAATCATCACTGACTTTTCAGCAGAAAAAGTGGAGGCCAGGGATAATTACATGGCATCTTTAGCATAGTATTTAAAACAAAAAAAAAAAAAAAACTGCCAACCAAAAATTCTCTATCCAGTAAAAATTTCCTTCTAAAATGAAGATATTCTCAGAAAGACAAAAGCTGAGAATTTGTCTATAATAGACTGTATCCAATACTAAAAAGAAATTCTTAAAAAAAATTATTGGCTTGTAAAGCAAAGTAACAATTGTATTGTTGTATTTGTTACATGTGAAAAAGTTAAATGTAAAGCAACAAGAGCACAGTGGGTGGGAAGGGAATACATGGAATTAGACTGTCAGTTTCTTAGGTTTTTCATGAAATAGTATATTATTTGGAAGTAGACTGAAATTTAAAATCGCATATTATAATCTCCAGAGAAACCATTGAAAAAATAAACACAAAGAAATATAGCTAAAAATTCAATATGAGAGAGGTAGACTACAAAAAAAAAAAGTAATTTATTCAAAAGATTGAACATGGGGCCCCGTGCACTTAAGAGGAGCAGAACAACAGATGGGAAACTTAAAACCCACCACAGGGCCAGGCACGCAGGGCGTGGTGGTGTGGCCCTTGCCTAGCACACACAGGGCCCCATGTTCAATCCCCAGCACCATGAGAAAAGAAGGAAGGACTGCCATATAAATAATTGCATCTACTGTCCTCTAATTTCTAGCGCTTATATTTTTTATAGATTCCATGGTTTGCTCAGGGGTCAAGAATTAACTGGAAATGGGCAGGAGGGAACTTCCAGGGGTTATAGAAATGTTTTTGGTCATAATAACATGAGGATCTGAAATCTCAACTCATTGGCCCAAAAATCTACACTCTGCATTTACGGTACAAATAAGGACCCATGGTGGTGTTGGTCAGCTTCCCATCACTTTAACAAAATACTCAGAAATACTTAGAAAAGGATTGTTTGGGCTCACAGTCTTGGAGATTCCCATCCATGATAAACGGGCTCTGTTGCGTCAGGCCTGTGGCAAAGTAGCACATCATGGAGGGAGTGAGTGAGCAAATCACTCACTTCATGGTTGGTAAGCTAAAAGGGAGGGAAAAGGTCCCACAGTCCCCTCTGAGTGCATCCCCATTAACCCTACCTTTGGGCTTCACATCCTGAAAGTCCACAGCACCTCCCAGTAGTACCACTCTGGGGACCCAACCTTTAATACATGGTCTTTGGGGGACAGTTGTGAAGTGTTTTGGTGAGAGAACTGAGGTAATTACAGAGAGGTTAATGGGCTTGACTGGTAGTATACAGCTGGTAGTGAAACTAATAAGCTGGGTTTTCTGGCTCTGTGTTCTTAGCCAGTGTGTTATTATCTCATACTGTTTGGCCCAGTAATTCCACTTCCAGGACTGTACTGATAAGCGCCTGTACATTCCAAACACGGGGTAAAAATTGTACAAGGTTAATACTTGCAGTATCGCTGATCAGTAGGGATCTGATGATATAAATTATAGTGCAAGCCCTCAAGGTAATACAACAAAGGAAAAAATCCATCTGGAGAAACTCTGTATTCACATCAGATGATCTCAGAGGTATAGTGTTGAGTGAAAAAAAATCAAAGGCATGGAGTGTATATTACCATCTGTGTTTAGAAAAGATAAAGGAGGGCACAGGAGAAATTATGTGTACATGTGCTTTATAAACCCGAAGTATTTCGGAAAGACCCTGATAAAATTCAAGTTTCCAAGAAGAGGAAGAGACTGACTGAAGGAATAGGAGGAAGACATTTTTAGTATATACCTATTTTGTGTATTTGGGATATTGAAGCAGATGAGTGTATTACCTCTTCAAAAAATTAAGTGGTACAGTTATAATTTGGAACGAATGAAATAGTTCACTGCACATTGCCTGAGCTTACTCTCAGAAGCCTGCTTCAGTTGGCTCAGAATTTTTTCCCTCACCCCAGTCAAAATCCTGTGGCTTCCATGTATCAGTCTCAAACTGTCCCTTTTATTACTTCCTGCCATTCAAGCCTACCCCATCTTTGTCCAGGATTATTTCCAAAAGCCACTTACATTGCTTCCCTCCCATGCTGCCTTCCCAGTCCAATCTCTCCATCTTGCCCTGCTCTTACAATGCTTGATATTCTCCAGTCCTTACCTACATCTGTGTCTCTGCTTCTATCCTAACAGGTCCTTAAAGACAAATTCCCCTTGCTCACCCACCAGTTATTATGGCCATGAGCTCTGGGAGAGTCACTTTCTAAAATTAGTCAGAAAGAAGCATCCTTTCCCTCACCTCTCCGTGGCCCACTTCACTTTTAGCTATCTTTTCCAAAATATTGCATGTGAGTTGATTTTATATGGTACACAGATAAGTACTTATTATATATTGATCGTTAAGTTCTCTGCTTTGGTTCCTGGTGTCACTCTGCCCTACCATCTGCACAGCCAACACCCTTCTGAACTTCCAGGTTCAGTTCAAAGTCCCTCTCTTCTCTGAAGCTTTTCTGGCATTTCTTCTTGATGCTGTAACAAATCACAACAAACACTATGGCTTAAAAGAACACAGATTTATTCTTTTTTTTTTTTAATTTTTTTTTTATTGGTTATTCAAAACATTACAAAGGTTTCAGAATCACATCAGTTACACATCAACATTTTTACATAATACCATAATAGTAACTGTTGTATTCTGCTACCTTTCCTATCCTCTACTAAAAGGGAAATTGCTTGGAAATGGAAGGAGACCCTCATTGTTATACAAAATTACATATAAGAGTTTGTGAGGGGAATGGGAAAAAAATAAGGAGAGAAATGAACACAGATTTATTCTTTTACAGTTCTGGAGGTCAAAGGTCCAGAATGTTTCACTGATGTAAAATGAAGGTGTTGGCCAAGCTGGTTCCTTCCAGAGGCTCTGATAGGAATCTATTTTATTTTTTCCAGACAATACTTAACAATCCATATATAAAAAGTGCTTATCTGTGTACCATATAAAATCAACTCTATTACCTTTCTCAGCTTCTAGTGCCTGCCGTGGCCCCTTCTGCCCATCATTCACAGCCCATCATTCCCATCTCCATCTCCAAATTATCTTCTCCTCTGACTTCTTTTCCTGGTCCCTTTTGTTAAAGTTTTTAAAATTTCAAAAACCTTGTGATGTCATCAGGCCTGCCTAGTAATCCAATATCCTTTCCCCATAACAAGGCTTGTACTTAAGTCACATCTGACAAGTCCCTTTTGTCATCTGAGGTTGCCTATCACAGGTTCTGAGGTTAGGGTGTGAACCTGGGGTGGGAGTGGGGAATTATTCAGCCTCCCACACCTGGCATGCCACTCTCCTGTACACTTAGATTTGGCTTTGCCTTTCTGCTCTCAGTCTTTGTGTCCATTCTTCTGTCAACTCCCGGAATATTTGCCTTTATATCTCTTCACTTGACCAGCCCCTCTCAAGGGGTTGTCAGTCTCTCAAGGAGAGTAATGGGTCTTACTCTTCCTGAATGCCCAGTGTTCTGCCAGGCAGCAAGAGGCCGTGTGTTCAGGGACATGCGAGATGGACCTACAGTACTGCTGTTCAGAATGCAGGCTGGGGGCCCAGCTGCCTGACCTTGGACCCTAGCTGCTCCATGCGCTGGCTCTGACTCTGAAGTGTCCTGTGCACATAGTGGTGATGGCTTGAGCCCAACCCAGAAATGGGCTTTAGGTTAAACGGGGTCACACACATGAAAGTTTGAGAAGAGTGCCTGCAGCAGTGAACTTCAAGGGAGGCAGCTGACTTTATCATTGTTGGTTTTATTATTCATCTGTGAAAGGGTTATGTTTGTGAGTTATTCTTGACAAAATTAAGAAGGGGGAAGCTAAACTCTTTGTTGTTTAATTATCTTCATGTTTAAATATATATTTTCTTCAGTGTTGTTTTCCAAAAGTTTTTGAATGTGTTATACCAAAGGGTTGAAAGTAATAAAGAATTTCCTTGGGGTAACCATGATCCTGTACAAGTCTGTGCACTCCTCTGTTTAAGAGGGTAGCAACCACTTTGAAGAAAGCCCTGTGCAGAGTGATGAGTTAACCCTTAGTTCTAGTCTCAGAGATGGTGGAGTTCCAAGAAAGGGTTACGATGTTTGTGACTATGGAATGCATCTGAGTAATTGAATTGATGGGTACTCAGAAGATGACTTCTCTTGGTTGTACCCTTATATCCTGCTGAAACTTGTGAGCATCTGCCAAGTTCTTTGCACCCTTCTAAACCTCCTTGAAGGTACCATGGTATCCCTGTTAGAAGAACTACTAGATTTCATATATGTCTGGTCTTTTCATATATCAATGTTGCTATTGCCTTGCCCCGCCCCGCCCCACCCCACCACAGGGTGAAAAGGGTACTGGGGATTGAACCCAAACCCTTGGGTTCAATCTATCACTGAGCCACATCCTCAGCCTCTACCACTGAGCCACATCCTTAGCCCTTTTTACTTTTTTATTTTGAGACAGGGTCTCTCTAAGTTGCTTATGGCCTTGCTAAGTTGCTGAAGCTGGCCTCAAGTTTGTGATCCTCCTGCCTCAGCCTCCTGAGCCATGCACCACCACACCCAGCACTGTTTGGTGTATGTGTGTGTATGAGATTCACGGATTGTGTGAGATATAAAGTGTTCAGAAATTTTTGTCTTTTGTTAATTGCCCATCCTCAAAACAATACCTACCATTATAGGGACAACAGAATCCCATATGCCATTCAAAGAAAGCAGCTCATGGTTGAGAAAAGTTCTGGAGTGTGATATTGTTGCATATCTATGTTTAAGGAGAACCAAACAAGTTGCTGCTGATGAAGAAATTTTTGAAATGCCTTGTGGCAAGTATTTTCATTGGGAACACGTACTCTGACCAAAGATCATGACTACTTGGTGTACATGAGAATCATATTTTTAGAATGTCATGAAAAATGGAGAAGTCTATGAAAGGCAGTCTAGCTTTAGGAAATAATGCTAGTAGGGATTTTAGATTAAAGAGCTAATAAGATCTGCCTAGGCAGACTGAAGAGAGACAGTTTAGTAGTGAAAAATAAGGTTATCAGACAAGTAAATGGCAGGCTAGAAAATAAAAATGTATCATTTGAATGGCAGGGAGCCATTGCCTGATTTTCAGAAAGCAAGGTATTAAAGTTATCATGCCCTTTGCATCATTTAACTTGAACGTTAAAGGAGTAATCTGAAGTTTGACCAACAATGGGAGGAAAAAATTGTCATAGTCCTGCACAAAGATTAGGGACCAACTTTTTAATTTATTTCAGAGGTTGAGGTTCAAATGTAAATGAAATATAAAATGAAAAACCAGGCAGCTCTACTAAAAAATTGAATGCAAGTAACAAAGAATAGTTACAGACTAGTTTCTGATCTGTGGAAGGCAGACATACTTCAACCATTGAGAACTTGAGATTTGGACAGTTTGGGGGCTGAATGGAGATAAACCCAGCTTGGCCACATTGAGTATGGTGAAGTACCTGCGCTATGTAGTTAAACTAAAGTCAATCAGATGGGGAGAGTGCCATCCTCCATAGATGAGACTGAAGCTATAGCAAGAGATTTCATGCTGAGCCAGGCAGGAGTTCTGCCCTGCGGCTACCCCAGAGTTCAGTGGCCTCCACTCAGAGACAACAGGCAACACCCTCTCCAGGAAACAGAAGATATCTCCCAGGGGCTTGGGAGGCTGAGGCAGGAGGATCTCGAGTTCAAAGCCAGCCTCAGTAATGGCGAGGTGCTAAGCAACTCTGAGATCCTGTCTCTAAAAAAAAAAATACAAAAATGAGGACTGGGGATGTGGCTCAGTGATCGAGTGCTCCTGAGTTCAATTAAAAAAAAAAAACCCAAAAGCTGAAAAGGAGGAAATGATTCTTATAGATGTGATAGGTCAAGATTTCAGTTTTTTTTTTAATTGGTGCATAAAAATCTTATAGAATAGTGGCTTTGTGTCATATTTCTATGTGCATGTGACATAATTGGATCCATTTCACTCCCAGTTCCTCCTTACTGTCTCCTCCTCCCTCTCCCTGCTACCCTTCCTCTACCAAGTAGTCTTCCTTCTACTTTCATGACATCTGTCTTTTTTTTTTCTTTTTTCCTTTTTTCCCCTCTGGCTTTCACATATGAGAGAAAACATTGAATTTTTGTCTCTCTGAGTTTGGCTTATTTCACCTTAATGTGATATTCTCCAGTTCCATCCGTTTTCCTAAAAATGCCATAATTTCATTCTTTACAGCTGAATAAAACTCCATCGTCTATATGTACCATCTTTTCTCTACCTGGTTACCTGTTAATGGGTACCGAACTGATTTCTTAACTTGGCAGTTATGAATTGTGCTTCAGTAAACCTGAGTATGCACAGATGTCTGAAGTATGCTAATTTTAATTCTGAACAAATACTGAGTCGTGATATGTCACATGGTACTTCTATTTAGTTTTTGAAGATTTCAGTCTCTTAAAAGTCTATAGTCATGCCTGTTGCTATGAGGAAACAAGTGCAGCCCGAGAAGAAGGTAAGAAAGGTGTAGCCCTCTAGTCCTGGCCACCTGAGATGGGGCTGGCACCGAGAAGCAGCTCCTGATGGAACATGTGAGTGAGCAGCAGAGGCTCCTGTGATGTGCCCTGGCTCCTTCCTCAGTGGAATTCCAGAGGTCAGAGTGATGGAGGGACACAGTGGAGTCTACTTACTGCTTGTTAGCTCGAGTAGGGAGAGGTTGAAGCTGGTGGCTGAGCAGGAGAAGGCAGCGGGATGCTGGATGCAACATAGCCAGCCCACCCTAGTTGAGCCACTTTCCTCAGGCCCTAAATGCCACAACCTTGGTACAGGTGAAGACCCAAGTCTCCTCTAATCTTGACTCTTTACCTACACCTGAGTGGTACTTGTCTCGTTGTGCTTCAGGAAGTATTGGGATTATAGTAGCTTGTGGGCAGTGCAAGTTAGAGTTCTAGGATAGCAAGGGGGAGAGCAGTGAGGGAGATGCCCCTGTTCCATAAGAGGAGCCACAGCAAGGTCCCTGCCTTCAGTAGCCTTCGGTTCTTAAGAGTGAGTTAGACATTGAACAGGTTAATTTTTTTAAAAAGAAAACAAACAAGCTGATGAGACATTATAGTCAGTGCTCTGAAGATGAAATGACTATATTCATATAATGATGATGTGTTGGGAAACAGGCAGCTAGAAGGCTGCCCGGTTTGGGTGGGTGGCCCAGGTTTCTGAAGTCATTGACATTTGAGCAGAGACCTAGGAAATGAGGAGCATCTGGCCATGGGAGAACATCCAAAGAAGAGGGGCTGTTGTGGAGGGTAAAGCCAGGACTAGTGCAAAGGTTTGAGACTGGGGAGGGGAGGCCCACCTGATAACTGCGGGGGCCCAAGCCCACTATGCCAGGATGGGGAACTAGGGCAGCAGTGATGAACAAACCAAGGGAAAAGCACCTCTGACTCGGCCAGGGTCAGAAGAGGGGAGCACTCAGCCAGCAGAGTTTCACCTGTTCTTGACCTAGGAATGTTGACTTGGGAGCTTTAGGAAGCCATATTCTTTAATCTTTATTTCTAGAAAAAGCTGGAATGTGCTTGTACCTGAAGAGGAGGATGGTGGGAAATGGCAAAGCTGTCAGCAGACATAAGAATGTCATATACACATGCACAAGGCCTTCTTGGGTTCAATCCCCAACACCACCAAAAAAAAAAAAGAGTATGGTATAATTGCTGTATGCAGCGGGAGAAGGCCTAAAAGGCACCATGTGACACAGGGTGAAATCTCCATGCTGACCCACAAGGACTGTGATTCTCCTCCAGCAAGGGAGGCACCCTGCCACTTGACAGAAGTCGTAGACAGAGAGGTTGGTGGGGCTTTTCTGCATAGTTGAATCAAGATGCACAGGATTGCTAAAGAACTGGGAGTGTGGGTGAGTGGTGCCAGTGAGAAGAAGATGGGAAGCCGACAGACAGAAGTGGGCAAAGACTTAAGAAGACAGCTGTGAACACAAGAAGGCCTGAGAGAAGCCTGGAAGCAGGCGTGGCAGATGCGAGGCAGGAGTGCTGAAGGGTCCAGAGTCAGAGAGGGTTTAACCCTTCAGATACTTTGATTACCTCAGAAATGCTGTTTTGTCTGGATCCTGGTTCAGTGATAAGTCTGCTTTCATTAAAAGGAAATGGTTGGCAGGCAGGATGAGCTCCAGCGAGTTCTGAACCTGTGGTGAGACATTGCCTTTTACTTACTGCCTCTGCCATTGCCAGCTTTTGATCTACGTGAAGCACACTTCTCTTGTCCTTTGAGCAGTCAGAATAGATGTATTAGTTGTCGTAGTTCTGTGAACAGGCTTCTGTTGGGTGCCTGTGGTCACTCTTCAGTGTAACATCACAGCCATAATTGATGGACAGTTGAGTTGCAAGCTTTTAGAACTAATTGCAAACCAAACTAAAACATTTTCTGGAACCACATTTAAATAATAATGATAATACCTTGTATAGATATAGTGCTTTACAATTTACAAAACACTTTCACATACATCAGCTTATTTAATCTTCACAATAAACAATGCTTTTTGAATGCTTAGATCTTTCCTAAGTGAGAAATCACTTTGCACATCCTGATTTAATTAGAGTGAGTCACCAGAAGTTGTTGGTACAATAACCATCTCTTAAGTATCTTCTATGTACAAAGTACTTCACTAAGGATACCAAGGGGTAAATTTTCAGCAAATAAATATCTAATAAAAAGTACCTGTCCAATAAATGTGATTTTGCTTCCTGATTCACTCACTCCTTATAGTCACTCCTTTGGAGGCTGCTTACCATGCCATAAATGAACGAAAATATTGCCAGAAACTCCTTATATCATATTTGAAAGCTTTAAAACTAAGGATTCTGGTACTCATCTAAGCTCAGTGATTCTTCCAAAAGTCAATTCTATTTCAACTTTCAGTTTCTTGAAGATTATCCATTACTTAAATCTCTACAAAAACATTTGAAGCTCCCAGCATGTTTGAAGATGCTTGACCATTGAGTTCATTGTCTTGCTTGGAATGATTAGGTTTGATTCAAGAGTACAACTTCGCCCTTGCCCCCAGCAAGCTTATTATCCACTAGAAAAGAAGAAAGACATGGTCATTGTGTTAGGTTTTCCTCACTGTGGCCAAAATACCCTACAGGAACGACTTAGAAGAGGAAGAGTTTATTTTGGCTCACAGTTTCAGAGGTTCAGTCCATGGTCATTTATCTCCATTACTCTGGGCCCAAGGTGAGATAGAAGATCATGGCAAAGAGTGTAGCAGGGGAAAGCTGCTCCCTGTGTGGCAGCCAGGAAGCAGAGAGTGAATGGGAGGAGCCAGGAACAAAATACAAAATCTCCCAAGGCATGTTCCCAGTGACCCACTTCCTCCAGCCACACTTCACCTGCCTACAAATTGCTACCCAGTAATCCCTTCAGATTTTCAGTACATCAAATGGGTCAGTCTGTTGAGTAGGTTATGGCTATCATTTCAACTCCTGCTTTAGTGCAGGAACTTTTCAGGGATACATCATACTTAAAACAGTCATCTCTAGGTTCTATAAATCAGACTGGGATGCTGTAAGGGGCTTGGAAAACAGGACTTTCTGGGAGGCTGCCCTCTAGGTGAAGTGGAGGGCACAAGATAGTATTAGGCCCACTCACAGGGCAGGACTCCTGAACCTGTGACCCAGGGCCTCCGGAGTGTCCAAGCACTTGCTTTGGGCTACCATGGCTCTTCAGAAAAGAAAGGCTTTGCATCTTATCTTACTCCAGATACTCCAAAAGTGCAGGATCCCCAAAATAATAGAGTCCCTGCCTTCAGAGCCCCTTGGACAGAGTGCCTTCCTCAGCACAA
Source organism: Callospermophilus lateralis (assembly GCF_048772815.1). Taxonomy (NCBI): domain Eukaryota; kingdom Metazoa; phylum Chordata; class Mammalia; order Rodentia; family Sciuridae; genus Callospermophilus; species Callospermophilus lateralis. The sequence goes on along the minus strand of NC_135307.1, from coordinate 185,800,923 downwards.
ACAGTATGATCTACAAACTGATTCCTTCCTGCACCAAGAGCTGGGTGAAACTTGTGGGCTACTGTGGCATCTCAGCTGAGAAGTCTGTTGTGCTATTGACACCCAGGTGTCATAAGGGATGCTGAGGGTGAATCAGATCGCCTTGGCAACAACTGTTGTTTCTCCAATCCTCTTTCAACTCCTTGTTTGGCTCCTTAATTTTATTAACTTCAACATTATAGTAGTTCTCACTCAGTAGTTTATGTGAGCATATAGTTTGGGATTTGGGGGAGGACAAACCCAAGCGTCCTTTTTGTTTTTTCTTTTTTTCTTTTTTTTTTTAACTCATTTCCTGGACATACTGGTTTTTAGAAAGTTTTCTTATGGTAACATCTTGAATAACATTTTCTCTGTTTTGCAAGGGAGGCTAATGATCTGGAGCTTAAGCAATCAAAAGTCTTAAGAACTCTTCCTTCTTTGTGTTGGGCAGAAGTGCCTAATACTTTATTTTATTTGGGCAGAGAATATGCAGCCAGCATCTGAATATCCCATAAATACTTGGGAGAGGAAAACAATTAGGATATAGTGTAGAGCTGGGAGTTGGAGCTTTAAGTCTAAGTGATGTTTCCAACTGGGGCTGGAAACGTGCTTTAAATAATTGTATTCTGATCATTTAGGTCTCTCTTTATAGGGCATCTTTTATGACCAAGACTGTCCAGTACCAAAATGAGCTACATAAATTCCTAATCTGGGATACAGCTGGACAAGAACGAGTAAGTCACTCTTTAATTTACTATGTGTTTTTCTGAGGCCCAAACCAAATTAGAGCACCAACTAAACTGTCACCGTTCCTGTCATTTCACGTTACTCACTTCTCTTCTATGCGCCAGAGACACATTTATTTCCATTTGTGGAGGCCAGCCTTTTTCTTTTCAATTAGAGTCACAAAGTCCGCTGATGGAGAAAGTGATAATGGGCACTGAGGGCATTTTTATATTTTTTAGTGTCTTAAAGTAAATGCTGACTAACAGGCTGATAAAATCCCACTTGAGCATTGTGTGTAATTTGGGGCTCCATCCTCTAGTAAAGATGTAAAAGAATTAGTGGTAGAAAGGGAGAGTTAAGCACAACTCATTTATAGCTGCCTTTTAAAAAGCTAAAGAGGGAACTTTACAGCATATAAAGTTTGAGATTTAAGTGAAATGGATGAGCTAACACAGTGCCTTGCAGTAGGTACTTAATAAATGCCTGGTAATAAAATTGGCCACAGTAGTTATCTGCTTAAGGAAGAGCCTAAACCAAACTGGGACCAGCCACAGCAGCACAGGGCCAGGTGGGATTTGGGGAAGCCCACCAAGTCAGAAGAGGGTGGGAATGGGGCAGGCACAGGTACTATCTATCTCCCCTCCGGGCACTGACTTCAGTTTGTTGTCATGGTGCCTGTGTCTGCCCCATTATTCAGCAGACGTTTAATTTTGTTTTCAAACAGTACTATCAAACCTGCATCAGATGGATGCACAGTGCTATCTTAAGCTCTTAGAAATACACCAGAAGTAATCAGGAAAAATAGTGTGTCATCACCGTCTTATCTAAGACAATGTAGATACTGTGTATGGCATAAAATCTGACAAGAATCATCGCAGACAAATGGAGGAAAACAAAACAAGCCATTACCGTTGTCCTAGATGTAGACACTATACATTTGTACAGATTTAATGTTTTAAGTTCACTTTGTTTGGTTTCTTCTGTTTTTAATGCTGGATGTCTTGCTGCCATCCAATTACTCATCTGAGATGTGTCTGCTTATGGTTTTCTTTTCCCCTCTCCTGTTAGGCTGGTGTTGTGCATCTAGAATGAGACATTTAAAATAGCTAGACCTTTGCTAATCATCACTCTTCTGTCCTTCAGAAGTGGTTCTTACCACAGAGTCTGCCCGCATTTATCTGTATACACAGCCCTGGGATTTGTCCTATTAGCCCCAAACTGGTGGGGCTCTTCCTACCAATAAAACACACTCCCTTCTGCTGGATCCCCAGGTTCAGCTACCCCTCACAGATACAGATGGTACAGCAAAGCCATCATCATAAAGAACCCTACTATAGTACAGATCCCATTATGCTCTCTTCAGAGCCTGTCCTGGTATACACGATGATGTATAGCATCTCTTTTTTTCTGGAACATGAAAAAAGAAATAACCCAAGGGCACATGGCTCTCCCTTTCTGCTGGCATGATTGCAGGGGTCTTTGAAGTTTTGTAATTAGCCAGCTTGCCTGCCTTTTGTGTGCCTCCTTCTCATTAGTTCTTCAACAGGAATAGCTGCTCTCAGATGTGAACCTGCCTCCACTACGCAGAGCACCTCATGCAGCCCAGAGCTGGAGAGGAGGTGTTCATGAGGAAGCGGCCAAAAGAGGAGAACCCCCAGGGAGCACTGGCAAAAGCACATGTCCATGGTTGCCAGATTGCAGAGCTTAAGAAAAAGCTAAACATGGGATATATCATCAAAGTTTAGGGAAGATCAGGCAGGACGTAGCCGTGAGCCTGGTCAGGGTCAAGGACTGACTGACTGTCCTGGGAAGGCCGTCTGGTCCCTGAATATACCAGCCACTGCCAGACTCTCTCTCTCTTCACCAACCTGGCCTCTAGCACTGAACTGCTTTTAGTTTTCCAACATGCCATCCTGTTTATATCCTCTTACCCTTCTTCTTAGGTTTTGTCTGGAAAACTTTCTTCGGCCTTCAGAACCCACCTCTGATGTCACTTGACTAAAAGAGGCTTTCCTAAGCACCCCTGGTGGTCTCCAATGAGTAACCACTTTGCCATTTCCCATTGTTGCTCAAACCCAAATCTGGATGTTGTCTTGGACTCCTCACCAGCTCCCCACACTGCTCTAGGAGCATGTGCTGACAGCTCCCTTGTCTAAATAACTTTCTTCATTTCTACTCCCATCACCCTGCTCTTAGACACCTTTTACTCTGACTTGAGTATTCCATAGTCTTCTAACTGGTCTCCCTGTTTTCCTCCAGCCCAGACCTGACCCATGCCACTTCTCACAGGACCTAGAGTCCTTTAGAAATGAAATCGGACTCTCGTATTTTCCTGCTAATACCCTTCAGCAGCTGATTATTGCTCCTCTCCTCTGCCCACATGCCCTGCTCCTCTAATCTGCTTAGTGTCCTTCCAGCCCGTCCTCCTTCTCTCCCACTGAATTCCAGCCCACTGCCCTTCGTTAGGTCCTTGAGCACCCGTTGTCATCAGGCCTTCATGTACATTGGTCCTTCTTACTGGAATTCTCTCTCTCCTCTGCCAATAGGCTCCCTTTACGAGCTCTTGATCTCAGGTTAAATGTCATACCCTTAGAATTTCCCTGAATCCACCCCTTCACCCCTTGCATCTAAGCACAGCTCCCATTCATTTCCCATTATTGCCAGTATTCATTTTCCTCAAGACATTTGTTAAAAGTTATAGTTCAATGTCTGTCTGTCTGTCTAGCTTTTATTGACAGTCTCTCCTTGCAAACAGTAAACACTGAGGGCTGAGAGCACAGTGTCTTGCTTGTCCTGTATTCCCAGCCTCCATCCAGGGCCTGATGTAGAGCTCATGTGCAGAGCCTGGTTGGACGGAACAGCAGATGAACTCTTACATCCTGAGCAGGCTTCAGTTGCCCTCATCTATGCCATCAGCACCTGTTCCTTTCTGTCATGTCTTCCATTGGACAGTGAGCTCCTTGGGAGCAGGACAGTTCTCGTGTCTCTGCTCTCAGCTTCTAGCACATGGTTTTGATGACAATAAACGTCAGCTGCTTGCTAACCCTCCTTAGGCACACACAGATAAGGACAGACCTTCTACTACTTTCACCATGTGAGTAGTGCATGCCTGGAATGATGCTTTTTCTGGTGTTTGCATGTGTATTGTTTGGTTCACTATAGTTTAAAGATTCTCAATGGAAACAAAAAGGTTATAAAATGAAAACTTTCTGATCAACTAACTAATTGTATAGCCTCCCCATTTGAGTCTAGCATCTATCCTGTTGCCACACATTTTGATAGTGTGTTGTCTTTCTGTTGGTCAGGTTATGGATGATTACAACGTGATTAAACTGGTGAAAGTGTTTTTGGAGAATTTTTCAAAATGTTATGTGAATCCTTGACCATTGGGATCTTGTTAAATGAAGAGAAAAATACCTGTCAGGTTGCTGGTATAGCACTTCAGATGATAGTGAGTTCAGAGACAATTCTTGGAGGCCACAAATATCTTGTAAAACTTACTATTTTTATAAGACTGTGTGATCAAATATGAAATGAAGGATATCATATTGTGCTAGCATGTAGTTTAATCAGAACAGTCATAACCAAATTATCAATTAACTGTGATTCAATGTTCATCCAAAAAACTCAGCTCCTGACTGTTAAAATATGGCTACAGCTCAGTGGCAGAGCACTTGCCTAGCATGTGTGAGACTCTGGGTTCATTTATCAGCACCACATATAAGCAAATAAGTAAAGGTCCATCAATAATTAATAAAAAATATTTTTTAAAATAAGGCAAATATTTTTCAACTACCAGGTAAAATGAGACTTATTTTTCTAAATTTAAACTTACTTCCTCAAGATGACCTCTGTGAGTCCTTTTTGTCCCTGTTATTTGCAAACTGAGTGAATTCATTTTGTCACATTTTCCCACCAATTATCCTTCACTAACAAAGACTCCTGTAGTAGTGTAGAGACAGACACAGCACATGAGCACCATGAGTGCATCCCATTATTACACCATCAGTGTAGAAAAACACTTCAAATGTTTTCCATCTGCATGTGATGATGTAGAAGAAAGCTGTTTAGCAGAATCTAGCAGACCCTACATCCAGATCCTAAACATTTACATCCCTACTTGTTGTGGTTCTCCTGATGGCTTTTTCCACGGGTCAGAACACCAGGAAAGCACACAGTTATTATCACCATAGTCTTGTAAGGAATTGTTCTTATGTTAAAAGTCAGGAACTTAATGACTTAGGGTCATCTAGAACCGGAGTAACAGACTATGGCATATGGGCCAAATCCAACCTGTTGCCTGTTTTTGTAAGTAAACTTTTTATTGGAACATAACCATGCTGGTTTCCATGGCTGTTTTCATTCTACGGTAATAGAGATAAGTGGTTGTGACAAAACTCAAATGGTCCACAAAGCTGTAATATTCTTGGCCCTTGCCTTAAAAAGTTTGCTATCTCCTGATTTAGAGCCACATTTGGAGCACAGATGTGCTGATGTCTTTTGAGTTTCTTTATGTGCTTCCATCTTTTTTCTTTACACCAAAATGGTATGGAAAGAGTTTCAACATGACAGAAGAGTACCCTATAATAGACTAACCTTCCCAGATACCACAATTTATATACAAACTCTAGATAAAACTTTTAAAATGTATTGCAGAGCAACCAGATGCAGCCAGGGACTGAACAAAAGAGCTATGATGGGCATGGTTCACATTGTCATAGCTTTTCCTAGTTAACTCTCCTCAGACCAGATGGCAACTAAGACTCAAGCAGAAAGCCTGTCTTTTTAGCTTATGACACCTGTAAGTAGTGTTGAGGACTGCAAGAACAGCTGGAAAAAGAGGATACAAATCCCACAAAAATGGTCCCAGCAAGGAGGGAAAACCCAAAGTCTGTTTATAAGTTTTCCTCAAGTCTTTGGTTGACCATCCAAGTTGTGAATATACAGAGGAGACATTACCAAACCCAGAAGAGACCAACAGCTAGAAGAGTGACTAGAACAGAACAAAGACTGCCATTACAGCAGAGCTGCAGTCTGGAGTTTGAACCCAGTCCTGCCATGTTAGAGGGGAGGGGTGAACACCTCGGGCATCCCATTGAAACTTCCGAAGGGCAGTGCCTCAGCAGTGGAGAGCAGGTCCTGCAACTAAGAGGGACCTTGATGGCCTTACACAAACTTAAGGTGGCCTGTCTCACAGTGGCTAGCCGGTAATTTAACACTCTGCAAAGAAGAAAACAAAAACTAGTTTTCTTAAGTGTATCATCCATGCTGTCCAGTATATAGTCAGAATGATTATATATACAGAGAAGCAGGAGAAGAGGACACAGGGAGGAGAACAACTCCCCACCCATTATTAGAATTTGCAGATACAGAATTTAAAGCACACATTTTAAGTATTTCAAAGATTTAAAGAAAAGTAGTCTTAACTACTTAACTGCAGAAGAGAAATCTCACTCTTAATGAAAAAGAATCAAATGGGAATGCTAAAACTGAAAGCTACATTTCATTTTTATTTAAGGTGAAGAATTCACTGGATAAGTGATAGAACAAATTAATCAGAGGAACAGAGTAGAAAAAGGTGAACAATACTTATTGAAACAAATTCAAATAGCCTACATAGGTATAATTGAGACCCAAAAGAAGCAAAGAAAGAGAGAGGTTCGGGGGAAAAAGAGACTCCAAAAAGAATGCCTAAAATATTCCCAGATCCAGTGAAACCCCATCTCACAAAACCAAGAAGTTCAGCAAACATGTAAGTACAACTAAAAACCACATTTAGATACATACATCATGAATCAAACTGCTGAAACCAGAAATAGAATCTCAAAAGCAGCCACAGATGAAAGATACATTATATATGAGGGAACAGTTTGTATGATGGCTGTCTTCTTACAGAAACAGTGATGACCAGAAGTCAGTGGGACAGTATCTCTACCATACCAAAAATACCTGTCAAATATGAAGTCAAAATAGGATGCTATTAAAAAAGCAAAAACAATTCAGCAGCAGTTCACAGAAAGTTTTTCAGGCTAAAGTGAAATGACTTTGGTAAATAAATGGTAAATAAGATCCACAGGAAGAAATAAGCAGCCTTGGGAAATAGTAAATATGAGAATCTCTCATTGTTTCTTCTCAACTTTAAAAGAAAACTGGCCATTTAATTTAAAAATTATGATATTGGATTGTGGAATTTATAGTGTAGATAGATTTTAAATATTTGACAACAGCGCAAAGAATGTGGGATAAAAAGCATTCGATGCTTGGATGGCTCTTACATTTTATATGAAGTGATAACATTTTAAACTGTTAAGTACACTAGAAAAAAATGTATATTGTGGTTACAAGAACAGCCACTTAAAAAGTGATGTAAGATAATATCGCTGCATCCAATCCAAAGAGAAGAGTAAAGGAAGGACAAAGGAATTTAGAAAGAAATGGAACACACATAAAAAAAAGCAGTGGACCGAGACCCAAGCACATCAGTAGGTGCGTTGAATGTAAAGGACCATTGCACTTGGAAGGCAGAGGTGGGCAGATGTGCCGAAAGGTTGGACCGGACTGTGTGCTGGTTAAAGATTGTTCATGAATACAAAGAAAGGTTGAAAACAAGAGAATGGAAATGATATTCTATGCAAATCATAGACAGAAGACAGCCACTGTGCTCAAGTTCATAGTAGGAAGTAGGCTCAGAGACAAAGATTATGTCAAGGTTAAACAGGGACATTAAATTTCACATTTGCTATCCTGGTGGATGGCTTCTTTTTTTAATATTTATTTTTTTAGTTCTCAGTGGACACAACATCTTTATTTTTTATTTTTATGTGGTGCTGAGGATCAAACACAGCGCCCCACGCATGCCAGGCGAGCGCGCTACCGCTTGAGCCACATCCCCAGCCCCGTGGTGGTTGGTTTCTGTGTATGTGTACGTCCATCACTTATCAGTTGCACAGCTAAGGTCTTTGCTTTACTCATGTGAATTTTACCTTACAGTTTTGAACAAAGAAAGAGAAAGAACCCTGTAAAGGATGTTGCCACCATAAGCATATCAGAAATGAAAACTAATACCATAACCCTTTCTTCCACCTGTGTGCTGTGTATGCTGTGGAAGTCAGTCCGACATTTAAAATCTTTTTTACCTAATGTAGTTTCTTCCCCTCCCCCTCATGTGTGGTCCCAGGAATTGAACCCAGGAACATTCTACCACATACACCACAGCCCTTTTTATTTTTCATTTTGAGTCAGGATCTCACTCAGTTGCCAAGACTGGCCTTGAACTTTGTGATCCTCCTGCCTCAGCCTCCCAAGTAGCTGGAATGACAGGTGTGGCCATTGCACTCAGATATAGTTCTTTTTTCTGCATTGTTTTCTTAACTTACAACTTTTATTTTTGTTTTCTTCTAAAACTTACCATTTTGTTGAAAGTAGGCTTTCACCCAGGCAGACCTTTTACTCACAGAGATTAGTGAACATTTCTGTCTGTGGACATACAGATCTGGCATTTAGTTTGACATCCCCACGTTACAGTTCTTCATTTGCTCACCAGTTCTTGATTACCTCAGGTGCTAGGCCCTGAGATAAAATGGAGTGCAAAACACTGATGCTATCTTCCCTCACGGAGCTTATAGTCATATTTTTCTCTTTCTTTTGTAAAACTCAAAGTAACATGAAAGTTTAAAAGCAAAAAGATTATGGGCTGGGTTTGTGGCTCAGCAGCAGAGGGCTCGCCTAGCACATGCAAGGCGCTGGGTTCGATCCTCAGCACCACATGAAAATAAATAAATAAAATAAAGGTGTTGTGTCCAACTACAACTAAGGGGAAAAAATTTTTTTAAAAAAAGCCAAAAAATTAAACTAACTGATAGGAAGTTAGAGTCCAGACTGTCACTGTGGCCCAAGTAACTGAGGCAGGAGGATCGCACATTAGAGGCCAGCCTCAGCAACTTAGCAAGACCCTGTCTCAAAAAATAAAAAAGGGGTAAGGATATAGCTCAGTGGTTGAGCACCCTTGGTTCAAAACCCAGGGTCACAAGAAAAGTTGCAATGTGCACAGTTCTGTGTGTATGCTGCGTATGCACCAGTGCTCCCCCATGAAGGCATTCCTGCCATATTTGGTATAAGCTGCCAGAAACAGCAGGATGCAGTACACAACATGACATCATACAGTTCAGCCTTCAAAGTTGAAGTGTGAAGGTAAAAGTCTAGTCTGTTAACTTTGGCCTCACATTCTGTGGATGATGCTTTCATGAGGACATTTGCTCAGGAACCAGATTTTGACTGGGGAAAGTGCTTCATGTTTCCTGTTTTGCATTCATCAAAAAAAGGGCTCACTAAACCACCGTAGCTGTGGAAGTGGTTACTCCTCCTCATTTCTTCTCATCCTTATTGTGCTCAGTGGAGGGGAGGTGGAAATGAAATGAGACATGTACCCTGCATTTGGGAATCGCCACATGGATTAAGATATCAAGAAAGCATGTTGCAGACTCATTCGAGTAGTGAATTTAAATGTGTAACCTTGTCTAGGACAATCAGCATCTGGATTACAGGGTGATCTCTGAGACACCCCAATGCAGCACTTCTCTGGAGAACTGTTCACAGCATTATTTTTATCTCCCTGATAGTTTGGAAAGCCAAAGTTTAAAGGACTATTGAACAAATGAATTTGGGAATTACAACATTGAGTTCAATTAAAAAGCCTTTTTAGCTGAATCAATTGTTTATAGCACCATATTTAATTCCTATAAAACTGTATTCTAAACTATCTTCTGAGAGACAATTCAGTGATAACATTAAAAGTTTTCGCCTTTGGTAATTACTGGTTCATTTGCTTTAAAACATGATGTCATCTTTGGCTTCAGAGAAAGATTACCTTTTGTACAGGGATAATGGACTTTGAAGTCTAATTTAAAAAAAAAAAAAAAACATATTTAACCAGTTTTTCCAATGTTGTTGTTTATTTCCCTCTACAGTTTCGTGCCTTAGCACCAATGTACTATCGAGGCTCAGCTGCAGCTATAATCGTTTACGATATCACAAAAGAAGTAAGACCATATTCAGTTTTCCTTAGAATATTTTGGAGATTCTTAGTTGCTTAGATCTCCAGTTTCTTCCTTTGTATTACAGGAGACATTTTCAACATTGAAGAACTGGGTAAAAGAGCTTCGACAGCATGGCCCACCTAATATTGTAGTTGCCATTGCAGGAAATAAGTGTGATCTTATCGATGTCAGGTAAGTTATTAGACAAAGAGATTGCACTGCTGATTATGTGTTCCTGTTCTTAATGAGCAATATCCAGTGTAAAAATCTTGGTTTTTTTCTTTTGTTGTTGTTGTTGTTTTTTAATCTTTGACATTGAAAAATTCCTTTTTGTTATATGAGCTGAGTCCTGAAATTTCAAACTAAAATTATAATTTCAGGCATTTGGAGCAAATCATATTATGTCTATAGACAGGTGTGTAATTTACTTGAACATTGGTCACATCGCAGTTGGCATTATCTGAGATCAGTGCAGCCCCCAGGCTCTTGTGTTACAGAACTGAATAAGGAAAGCACATTTATTAGAATTTTCTCTCTACCATTTCCATAATTCCCAAGGCAGGGGTTTTTTATTTTTATTTTGGGGGTGGGAGTAGAAAACCTTGCCCTAATCGTTCCATTAGCTATGTTGTTAGTGGTGCTGGGTTTTGTTTGTTTAAACACAGAAGTGGTATAATTGGGAAGACCGAGTGTTGGGGTTCACAGAGCCATTCAGGACACCCTCTGTAATCAATAATCTGGTTAATTACTGGGTAGGTGGGGGTAACATAAGCTCTTAATGGGTAGACGTTCTGATTTGCAATTGTTGCCTTACAGAGAAGTCATGGAGAGAGACGCTAAGGACTACGCTGACTCCATTCATGCGATTTTTGTAGAGACCAGCGCAAAAAATGCGATAAACATAAATGAGCTCTTTATAGAAATTAGTGAGTATCTCTGTGCTTATGGGTTTCCTCTGTGCAGACCAACTTCAGAAAGAATTATCTTCCTGGTTAGAATTCCCATCGTATTTTGAGTAGTCTAGTCTCTGGTGCTATCGTCAGTGAAATGAGATTTGAGAGTACAAGAGGAACGGCCAGCTTTCCTCTCAAGGTGTGATTGCTGGAGAGCTGCTGCCTGATGACTGTGGCTCTTCTGGAAATAATGTCGCTACTGAATAAGTAATGCACAGGGCATGAGGTCACAGAAGCTATAGTCTCCCTCTTTCTCTATTTAAATGTATTTCAATTAGTCATCCAAGGTCATCAAAAATGAGCAAAATAAATAAAAGGAAATAAAATGCAGATATAATTACCCTGTAAGAAAATCCTCAAAAATTAGTAGTAAGCAGGGGAGAGGTATGGAGATCTTTTTCCTACCCTCCCCTTCCCCTTCCAGAGTGTTGCATGATGACACTAGATGGGAGAGAGGCTGCTGCATGCCTTTGGGATCCCCTACAGATTGTATCTATGTTTATTCATTTCATTCAAATTCATCAAAATATTTATTGGAAACTGTTCCAGGCTCTGGGGAGAGAGCCTGAAGAAGATAGACACAGCCCTTGCTCTCTCAGAGCGCACGTTCTGCCGAGGGAGACAGAAAGTGAACGCCAGATAAATAGGATCATTTCAGATCATAATAAGAGACATGAAGAAAATAATTTACTGGGGGAGGTGGCAAGGGGGTGGGAAAGACGGTGGAATGAGACGGGCATCATTACCCTAGGTACATATGTGATTGCACAAATGATGTGACTCTATTTCATGTACAACCAGAGAATTGAAAAATTCTGCTCCATTTATGTACAATGCATCGAAGAGCTTTCTACTGTCATGTATAACTGATTAGAACTAATTTTTGAAAAAAGAAAATGATTTAGGATGAAGTGAAAAAGTACCTGCAGGTGATCAGGGAAGGCCTCTCTGAGGAGGTGATACCAGCTGAGGTCAAGCAGAGCAGACCCTCTCGAGATGCGGGAGTTCACATTGACATGGCAGGCACCAGGGAGGTGCAGGAGTCAGCCCTGCAAGGTCAATGCAATTAAGGCCCACCCTCTGGTTAAGATCTGAGACAGCTAGAACTGGAAAGGTTCTTAGCTTCTGTGAAGAAGGGTTGTGAACTCCAGTGCCCACCAAGGCCAAGTGGAGCAGTCTCCCGAGAAGCCCTGGGGTTTGGGCCCAGCTCTAGCAACTGGAGTTAAGCTGGAGTATGAGCCTCTTGATGCCCAGTTGCGGAGGTGGTTTTCAAGGTTTTTTATGGTTTGCTTTTGTTTTGCTTTTATGTTGCTATCTGTAGTTTGCTCAGAGATCTGGATTTTTATGTAATGTGTCCCATTGTTTAGATCTGGCCGTTTACACTAAGCACAGTGTCATGCACCTATAATCCCAGCAATTTGGGAGGCTGAAGCAGAAGGATGGCAAGTTCAAGGCCAGCCTGAATAACCTGGCAAGATCCTGTCTCAAAATTTTAAAAGGGCTGGAATGTAGTTCAGTGGGAAAATGCCCCTGGGATCAACCCCCAGTATAGCCAAAAAAAGAAGGTGGTTGTGAACTGTATCAACAGTGTGATTGGGAGGGTGGTTCAGGCAGAGCAATTGCTTGCCATGACTGAGGTCTTGGGTTCTATCATCAGCGTCACCAAAAAAAACAATTCACAAAGATTAGAAAAATTGTCATAGGTAGAAATCAGGTTTATTTTTCACTGGGTGCTGCTGTCACATTGTATGAGCACAGTGCCTGGCATAACTGAGTGTTGAAGATTCATATGGAAAAGTTCACCTACAGAAGCACAAAGGCCAATGTGTTGCCCCCAGTGGAGTAGAACCTGTGGGTGCACTCAGAGTAAGCCGTGGCTCTCCTGCTTCCAGAATGACAACCATCCTGTTAACTCTTTTACATGGTTTGGTTTTACATATGTTTTGTGCTATTTATATTTTTTAAAGCATATTCTGTTTACTCTTTGGTTCTGGTTTCTCTTATTATATATTACATTTTTAGATCATCCCTATTATCTCATGGAGCTGTAGGAGATGCATTCTCGGGGCGTGTGTGTGTCAGGTTCCAGATTCAGAGGTGGGGACTGGGGAAGGGGGATATCCATGGTATAATCATCCATTCTGCTGTAGATGGACATTTGGACAGTTGTTTCCAATTTAAAGCTACTACAGTACTATTCTGAACATTCTGGTCATGTCCTTTGGTGAACATCTGTACATATTTCATTAGATATCTTTATCCCCAAAAGAAGAATAGCTGGGTTGTTGGATTTACCTGTATTCATATGATTTCACTGCCAATATTCACAATGGTGGTTATGCCAGTGGATACTCATCAGTATATGTGTGAGGTTCTACTCCTGTATCTCTGCTGGGCAGGTAGTGGACTACATTTCCCCTGGGTTGATGAAACCCAACGCTGTCCAGACACTTATGTATGTTTCTGTGCTCTCTGAGTGGTCTGTCTTGTGAAGTGCCTGCCAGGCAACTGCCTTCTTAATGTCTATGCTGCTTTATTTTGTATGTTTGTCCCTTGTTGATTATGTGTATTAGAAATATCTCCTCCTCTGTGGCCTGACTTTAATTTTTGAATCAATCTTCAATCAACTGAAATTTTTCATCTGAATCTAATCCAATTTGTCCCTTTTTTTTTTTTCATGGTCAGCATATGATTTTTAGTTTCTATTTAAGAAACCATTGCCTATTCCCAGATGATAAAGATGTTTTCTTCTAGGAATACTCATTCTAAAAAGACTTTTTGTCACATTTAATAGCTGCTTCTGTGATACCTGCATTTGAGTTTCCATTTATTGAGAAAAACATAATAACAAGAAGCTTCAGTAAAGCTTTTAAATAAATTGGTAACATAAATATTACAGCAGTATCTGTAGATATTTGAGAAGTTGCAGGAGACTTTTTAGTTGATGTGGGGACCATGCCGTGTGCTGCCCACACATGTTATACACTTCCCAGAATGGTGACGTCTTGAGGCTTGATTGTCAAGGATCTGAGAGTTGCTGCCAGTTCTCTCTTAGCCTTGCTAACATCAGAAGCTGTGCCTGTCCATTCATTCCATGTTTATGAATACCTCCACACCAGGTAGTGTGCCACAAAGATTCCAGGAATACCACCCATATGGAGAAACAGGATCTCTCTTCTCTAGAAGAGCGTAGGGTGTAGTTAGAGGGAGTCAGTCATGTAAACAAATATGTCCTGGTATGCTTCTAGTGACCTGATGGAATTCGGTGTCTGAGATGGAGAGAGGTAGGAAGTAGGTGGGCATCAGGAAAGCCATCTTAGAGAAAGTAGCCCTTGATTATCAGCCAGGTAGATGGACGGGTGATTTAAGATTTGTCTCAAATTTGACATCATGCTTCACAGAGCAGTAAAGTGAAACCTGTTCATTCTTATCCATTGTTGGTAGGAGAATAAAATGGCACAGCCTCTTTAGAGAGCAATCTGGCCGCATCTGTGAAAATTTAAATCAAGAATCCTTCTTGCATTTGTGCTAAACAGACACTGGGAAGACATTGTGTGTCAGACAAATGCCAAGTATAGAATAGCATGACCTAGCTCCTCCAATCCTGTTTGTTTATCCAACACACACAAAACACACACACAACACACAACACACACACACACACACACACACATCATTATTATAACATCAAAATATGGGAATAAACTAAATATCCATCAGTGGAAGAACAGTTAAATATATGATACATAAAGGTGATATAAAGCTAATAAAAGAAGCAGCCATCTCCATTGTGCTAAGGAGGAGCAGTCCCCAGGATGTATTGAGTGAAAGCATCAAGGAGGAGGTCAGTTCCTACTACTTGTTCTCCTTCATGCTTCAGAAAGCAGAGCCGGGCAGGAACCAGATACTCCCTCCCCAGAAGGCTGCACCAGCAGTAGGTCACAGTGGTGGCTCTGCCATGACACCAAGGGACAGGCATGTTCTGATCGAATTTTTTTTTTAACATGTAGTTTATTATCTACTCAATTTTTTTTAATGTGTAATTTTTTAATTAAAAATTTTACTAATGGTCTCAGGATGTAGCTCAGTATAGAGTGTTTGCCAAGTATGCATAAGGCCCTGGGTTCAATCCCCAGAACTACAAAAAAAATTTTCTTGTTTCTTTACTAAGTACTGTGTAATATCCTTGTTTGGATCCTGGGACCGAAACTGGACATTAGTAGAAAAACTGGTGATACCTGAAAAAAGTCTAATGTTGATTTATTCACTTCAACAAATGTCCCAAGACAATATAAGACCCCAGTCTATATTGAAGGGAACAAGATGAGATGTACAGCAACTCTGTGCATCAGTCATCTTTGCAACTTTTCTGTAAGTTATTCCCAAGGAAAATGTTTATTAATATTTTTTTGCTTTTTTTTTTTTTTTTAACTCAAATTGCATCTGCAAAATTGTGTCTGAGAAGGAACCGATTTGGAAAGTTGTAGCTGATTCCCTCTCCTCCCTTTTTGGTGTAGGTCGAAGAATTCCATCCACTGACGCCAACCCGCCATCTGGCGGTAAGGGCTTCAAACTCCGCAGACAGCCGTCAGAGCCAAAGCGAAGCTGCTGCTGATGAGCCTCAGCCTCAGACTCAATGGTGAAGCAGGTGGTCCTGACAGTTAGCAGGAGGGCTGGGGGCCTGCTACCAGAGTCCACCTAGCCACTCGAGTCTTCTTCATGCAAAAAGGACTCACAGAAATTGGCCGGTTCTGTTCTCCCCTTGAAGACTGCAGCAATGGTATTTCAGTCTGTGGACATCCAGTATGTCAAGGATCTGTGGTGTCCAAAGGGACCGCATCATTGACTTTGACCTTGCTGAAGGGAGCACATCATTGTATGGATGGTGGAATTAAATTGCTGAGTAGTTTTGTAATCAGGATTTTATGTAACATTTGTAAAAAGGGAAAATTAGCACTTTCGTGGTTCTTAAGGGGTGGGGGAAGGCAAGATTATCATTTCCTTGGTTTCCTGTTACCACTGTTGGAGGGAGTTGTATCATTTAAATGTGGTAGGATATTGCAGGTAGAGGGACGGCAGTTACTGTTGGAAGCTGAAATGATTCTGTCTAGGACAGATGGAGATACTCCATCTCTGCTGTCTCTGAAGCACTTTCTGTGAAGCATGTTAGCCCCAGATACATACAGAAAGCCAACACCATGGCAGTGGTTGCTGGCCCACCCTGGGTTTGCTTTTGACCCTGTCGCGCATGTATCACTAAACACATCACTGGCGCCACTGTGGTGGTGGTAGAGAAGCACCTGGAATAAATGAACTGCATCTGTCCTAAATAGGTTAGCAGCAGTTTAAAAAACAAGGAAGAGGAGAAAGTAATGTAAATGCTGTCAATTTTTTTATTTAATCCAAGTATTTTGGTGGGGAAAACAAGTATCTGTTGCTTAGCATATGTAAAGTTGTAGTCTGTATTTATGAGACCATTGCTTAAAGACTATAAATTATGTAAATACATTAATAAATTCTAAGTTTCATGCAGCACTCCATTTAATCTCACACCCAGTCTTGTGATGCCCCCCCACTTTTCAGCCTGTCCACTGGAGACTGAGGCACATTTATGTTGTGCAGAGGCATAGATGTTCAGCTTACAGTCTTTCCAGGTTTCTGTGCTTTCCCTTCCGCCCACCCCTCTTCCCTCTACATCCCATCTGGAATGATAATAAAGACATATGCCACTTCGATGAGCCTGACTAGTTCTTGCTGGCCTGTGGTAAAAGAGTGTGCTCTCAGCTCAAGTCATTTACCTGGTCTTGGTAATAAGTTTCTCTTGGCTTTCACAGTGACCCCAGACCAACTGGTTTAAGAGCACTTTTCTTGTTAACAATCTAGCTTATCTTTTCGTTTCCTTTATTTTCCCCTGCCTCTGTTAGTGGTTAACACTCTTTTCCCTCAGGGAGCCTAATGAGGTTTTTAATATGATCTAAAAATAAAGCACTGAAGTGCAGTTGGTGGAAATGTGCTCCTGGTCTAATTGGGCACCCTCCAACCTGAGTATTGTGTGAGAAGGAAATTTACAGGATTAAATAGGAAATGAAACAGCTTGAATTTAAAACTAAATTGTGTTTTCAGAGCTAGCCTTAAACTGAACAGTCAAAACTTTTGAAAATAATTGTTATTTCTTTGTGCCCCCCACTTGATATGGATAGATTTTAATGGGAAAATTATAACTCGGATTAAGTAAAAAATGACTCCCTTTTCCCTCTTGTATGTCTTAAGCATTTGAAATTGCTTTATTCTTCTTGAAATCATATAGAAAGAATGCAGTTGGTAAAAATTCCAACGCTGTTTTGTGTGAAATACACTCTTATCTCTCTAGCATTGCCTCCAACTCGGCACTAAATTAGCAAACTTGATACGAGAAGCCACATGACTCCTAGGGCTGGGCCCTTGCTACTGAAGGTGGCTTGATGTTACTTCATATATATCCAGGATGTCCAGCCACTGCCCTGGCCTGTCCCCAGCCTTCCCACTACTGGGCCTCTATCTCTACGACAACTAATAAAAACAAAGGTTGCCTGGCTGATTGCAGAAAAGGCAATGCGTGTGAGGCCTTTTTTGTCTTATTTCACAGAAAGATGATGCAAATCCACCACCTTCACATTTTTTCCACCAAACCTGCCAGTAGATGCTGATGAGCACATGGTGTCTTGGTGCACGGGTGAGGTCCTTTGAACCTCTTCTGAGTGCCTCTGATCTCACTGTGATGTTCTCTATCTAGCCCAACTCGAGGCCATCTCTCCTGCCCTTTGCAGCTCTCTGCTTCTGTGAGTTTCTAGGGAATGATTCTGCCTGGTCTCAGCCACATCTCACTAACGGACAAGTAGTGTGAGGCGTACGCTCAGGCATTTCTGGGGCCTCTTCTCCCTCATTTTCATCAGTCTCTCCAAAAAATTGACAGGGTGCTCTTTCGCTTGTAGTACCTTTGTAATGCCTAACAGCAACAACAGGTTTCTATCACAGATCCATGACCCATGCTCAGTGAAAATGGGGAAAAGGTCTTCATTTTATATTGTTTGCTTCTAAAATGCAAAGGTAAATATTAGAGTCAGGAGCAGTGCTTTACTTTGAACACATTTCAGATTAACCAGACTAAGCAGTGATCCACCACATTCCATATTTCTTTATTTCTTATGAGAAAAATCTCATAAGATTTCAAAGGAATTGAGACATAGCCCATCTGTAAAAAAAACTATTTGGTTCCCTTATGACACAGGGCCATTTTTAAAAACTTTGGAACTGAATAGAAGAGAGAAATCATTAATTAGCTGCAAGTGTGTATCGATTCCTTTCAGAGAAGTTGAAATAAGCTCTTTGCAGGTGTCCAATCCTAGAAACCACTGGTCTCCAGATCTCTCCTTTTACATAAGTGTTTTTCTGATTCTGTGATAACTAATTAACTATCATGTGGTGATTAAAAGAACATAAAGTAAGAGTATGATTAAGTAAGTGTCCTTCATTTCCAACTCTCTATAAGGAGTGATTGGGGAGAAGTATCTACTACAAGCCCTTCTGGTTCCAAATGAAACCTCTATCACCTGCTTGTCAGCCATAGTCAGGACAGGCCCTGCTCAGAGCAGCTGAGAGATTTGTTTCTTTTAGATTAACACATGTCCTTGTTCCCTATTTCTGATGTTTGAAGTGCCTGCTCTCATGTTCCTCTTTCCTGGGTGCCCACCCATGTCTGAAAGGATGAAGGCATATCAGAGGCTTGATCTCCTGGGCCAGGATCCTTCTTGGGGTTGTCGGTTCTCTTTACTTTTAAATATACAAAGAGAAAGAAAACTGCATTTAATTCAGAACTTCTCTTCAAGTATTCTGTTTCTTGTCTCAAGAAGGAAATAGGCTGAGGAGGATTTCTAAAACCCTGGGAGATAGAGCAATGAAAATGGCCTTTGGACAGTGATCACATGGCTTTCCTGGCATTGTCAAACTGGAGTGTCTGTTTTTCATGGCCTTGTGTTTCAGTAGGCAGGTTAGATTCAGATTATGCCATACTCTTTGGTACGTGGGTCTCCAAATTTGTACGTGTGTTCAAATTTGTGCTAAGAGTGAATTGCAAAAGAGGTTGTATAAATTCTATTTGACACTTTTTCATTCATTCTTTCAGAACACACTGAAAATGTGATGCATGGGCCCTTAGAGTCTCATGCACACGATGTGTTGCATCTAACAGATGAGCCCACTAAACATACAGATGTCTTTGCAGGAGCCTGTGGAAGTCCTTCCTTCCTTCCAGAAAAAAGTTGTTGGGAACCCATTAGTGCTCATCATGCCAGGTGCCTGCTTTAGAATGTTTGGAGGAGAGTGACAGACACAGCCCACTAACTCAGGCTGGCCCTCCTTGCTAAACCCAGAAAGTTGCATGGCAGTGACAAGCTAGATGGGAAAATCTTCAGTATTTAAATTTGTTTTAAAGGGATGAACAACACAATTTTTGTTTGTTGTTTGATTTCAAAGGAACTGCACCTCTTTTAGTTTTTAAAGGAAGAAATGGAATGTACCTTTAGGGATCACACTGTTAAATATACTTGACGTTAGCTTGGTTCATCAGAAAATTTTAAAACATTTTAAGGTTATCTTTAGGATATCCTGTGGTACTGTGATTTACAGAAAGAAAAAAAAAAAAAGTCCAAGCAACAAATAATCTAGGAGATAAGCAGTATACCCTGTAGTTTTAGAAAAGGGTGGTGGGGGTGAAATTTAGCCTGGGGCTTTAAGAAATGACCTCCGCAAATTTCTTCTGACAGCAGAGTTGCTTGTCTTGACTTCCAGTAATAGAAAACCAGGCAATTTGATTATCTGATTTGCAAGAAATGTTAATGGAATTCTGGGGCATTTGTCCTGTTTCATGTGCAAATGAAAGTCTAAAAATGTATTAGAAGAGTCCATTTTTCAGGAGCCTCCATTTCCTCCACCTAAGAGAATGATAAGTGATAGACCTGTTGTGATGAAGTCTCCTTTGACATCACCAGGAAGGTGAATAAATGGAACCAAGAAGCAGCACATTTCTCAGCTCATCCTTCAAGATTCTCTTAGCTTATAGGAAAATGATTTACTTTCCAAATCTAGAAGGACTTTCAGTAGCATAGATCAAGTTTAATTTGATGGTCTGTACCATCAGAAATAACTAATATCTGTGTTCTTTCCTTTCAGAGCATAATCAATTATAGCTATGCTAGAATATTTTTGGCTTCAAAACAAAAGGATTCAGAAGTTTAATTTTAAAAAGTCTCATGCCTTCCATGGATTCCTTTTGTTATGCTGAACATTTGAGATAGTAAGATTAGGCTATATCTACAGTAGGTGGTGAAGTCAACCATGATGTCTAACAGATTTTTTAAAAATTGTTTAATTCATTTTTGCAAGTTCATTTTTATATCTGTCTGGTGCCTCATCAAAATGCTTCATTATCCCAACAAACAAAATTGTGGTAACTTTCAGGTGTTCAAGTACCAATTCTGACTGCCAATTGTAATGATTTTTTGAAGGAGTCTTTGTTTTGTTTTTTTTTTTTTTGGGGGGGGGTTGTTTTTTCTTGATGGGACTGGGGATTGAACCCAGGATGTTTTCCCACTGAGCTGCATCCCCAGCCCTTTTTTTATTTTGAGACAGAGTCTCACTAAGTTGCCTAGGCTGGTCTTGAACTTGGGGTTCTCCTTCCTTAGCCTTCTGAGTCACTGGAATTTACAGGCATGCACCACTGCACCTAGTAGCCCCTAAAAATTTTTGAAGCAGCTTTTGAATTTATTTACTTCCTTTGTATATGAAGTTATTAGGTAGTTCATGAAGCTTCTTATTAACGTGGACCATGCATGTGTCAGAGAGATAAGTCAACTCAGTGAGGGAGAGTCTTTTGCAGCCGGCTAGTGAGCTCTGTTGGTGGCTCCATTTTTAAACCATGTGTTGTTCTGTATAGACAGAGCTTTATTTCCCTGGGAAAGGAAAAAAAAAATTTCCCTACTCTCATCTGTCTCATCCATCATTTTGCTTTATTAGTCACTCACATAATCACCATTTGCCACTCTGACCTTAAGAGTTTGTCTTTTCCTTCTCTGTGATCAAAGCAGACTTCTTGCCTTAGTTCCCTTCTCACTTTTTGGTGACCTGTCCCTTGGAGACCCTGCATTGCTCACCTCCCCAGCACATGACGTGCCTTCTCCTGCAGCCGGTCACAGTTGCAGCCCCAGGCTGCGCCCACTCCATCCAGCTGGGCGAGTCACGTCTATGCAGTCAGATGCCAGAGCTGACTTTAGGTAAGGACCTCCAGGATTTCCAGAAGGGGAGTGGGCAGCCCTAGCTTACAGTGGGAACTCAGCTGATTGGCAGAATGGTTTTTTTGTCACTGATGATCGCCTAAGTGTCAGAATTTCACAGAGTTTGTAATAGAGCATTTGTTAAAGTGTATAAAAGTGCAAGTCAAAGGTCTAGAAGAGAAACAGAGAGATGAGCCTAGACGTTAAAAAAAAAAAAACTAAGCCATTATACCAGCAACTCATTTCTCCTAAAAATGTCATACTTTCTTAAGACCTGATGCAAGGAATAAAATATTTGTGCCTTTTACAATAGCATCTGCTGTGGGGAAAAAATCAAATGCCTATAGTCTGGGCCTTTTTGTAGCACTGTAGAAGCCAGGTTGGGAGCCATGGCTTCACACTGCATCTTGCACTGCCTGGGTACCTGTACTGGAACGTAAGGAGGATAATTTGCTAAGCTCATGCGGATGTTTGAAGATGTTATTTTTACAATCTTAACCTTGGGCTGGACCTGAGTCTCTGTGACCATATGATGTCTGTACTGTTTGTAGAAGCTGATGAAAGAAAACTAGAATTTTTGCCTTTTGTTGTAAGGTCTTTCTTTTTATACTTATGCTGGTAGTGGACAGTTTGAAAATGCAGGTCAATTTGGCCTACTTTTAACTGTGCTGTTTTGGCCTGAGTACTCTATAATGCGCTTGTGTAGAGTATGACATGCTAATCACCATGGAGTCTGTTGTAAGAAGGGTGTGAACATTTTGTTAATAAAAAGCTGTGTTTACAGATATACGTATCTGCCTTCCGATGGTTTCTCTTCACAGTCCTACATAACATGCATTTTTTTTGAGAGAGAGAGAATTTTTATTTATTTTTTTAGTTTTCGGCAGACACAACATCTTTGTTTGTATGTGGTGCTGAGGATGAAACCCGGGCCGCACGCATGCCAGGTGAGCGCGCTACCGCTTGAGCCACATCCCCATTCTTAACTAAGTGTTGTGACGTTGTTTCAGAGGACTTGGGAACTGCTGCCCCAGAACAACAAAGCCTTGATGGCATCTGGTAAGCAGTGGTGCATCTAGATCGGGGGCCTAGGCTCCCCGGCCTCCTGCGTCCCCTCCTCCCGCGTCCCCACCTCCCCAGTTCATCAGTAGCTGAGGTGGAGAGCATCTCTGCTGGCCTGCAGAGCCCCCTGGGCATTTCACAGGAACACCTGTGCCCACAGGAAGGCCCACAGGAGGGCTCTGGATTCCTGAAGGAAAGGCCTTCGGGCATCTCTGTCGTTTGGTGGATTTCATTTACAGATGCAGCATTTCCAGAGTCAGCATTAGCTTTGAACTCACTCAGTGCTCCCATGGAAGCACAGCTTCACACATTCCATTCCCATTTTCTCTCTGCTGTCCCTCTGTGCTGCAGTTGTGCTCAGAGGGAATCACAGAGAGCAGAGAGGGTTTGAGGCTCAGCTTGGCCCCTCTCCAGGCTATGTGGCTCTGAACAAGGCCCTAAATCTGAGTGGTGTTTCTTTCATCTTCACCAAGGGAGGATAATCAGAGCTTACCACACAGGCTGTTTGGGTGGGATACCCCTCTGACTGGCATTTAACCCAGAACTACCAAAGAGTAAGCACTCACATACATTTTTACAAGCCATCTCCCTGATAATCCTTTCTGATCAAATAACTTTGATATTGGTGAGGTAATTTGCAGGTTTGTTTTTCACATTTTAAGATAGGTACAAAAGTGCCATAAATTGTATATACAGTTTGGTGTCACGAAGAACACTCAAAAGGAGCAAAACATCATCCACATGATGAAGCCCTGGCCTGGGCCCACTTTGGTTTTCGTCCTGCTCTTAACGTCACCCACTGGCTTGCTGTCATGCTTTGGGCCATATGTACACGTGGAATGTGCTCCTGGTTTGGCTTCTTTCATCCCACGTGCTGGGTAGTGATTGCCTTCACTCTCTCAAATGGGTGTCCTGTGGCATGAACAAGCCACCATTTACACATCCCTCTGTGTGCACAGGCACTGGCTTGGCTCCAGATCTCTGCTAACAGGGACCTACTACAGTGAGCACCGCACGTGCCTCTGGTGCATGTGTACACGTCTCTTGCACACGTACCTGACAAGACATATATTGTCACCTGCTCTTTTTTGCCTTAGTAGAGAGTTTTCTGAAGGGGTTTATCAACATTCCTCCCAACAGAAGGGTTCAAGATTCCCATGGCTCAGAATCCTAGGCAGCGCTTGATGTGTTCCCTGCTCGAGAGGCTGGACATCTACACTTCCTGCTAACAGAAGTTACCTCTAAGGGAAGAGACTTGGGTAACAGAACTGTCCCCTTTGTTCCACCTTTTGCTTTTATTTGTACATAAATACTTTTAATTTCTTTTTACTATGAGTATGTGTGTGTGTTTCTTCTTATTTCAAAGGAAATCAGAAACTCCTGAACCCTAATCCTATCTTCAGAGCTTTAGTGAAAATTACCTCAGTGGATACTTTGAAATGGTATTTGTCTTATGTTTTTCCTTTTTAAACACACACACACGCGCGCGCGCGCACACACACACACACTTCATCTTGATCAATAAAAAGCTTACAGCCAGACTTGGAGTCAGTGTATAAAACTTTACAGCACACATTTATTTCCTTCTGGTTCTTGAGATCTTTTCAAGCTGTCCTAAATCCTCTTGGAAGAAAGTGGGGGAAGTATATGTTAAGGGGGGACTATAAATAATGGACCCAGATTCCTAAAGAACCTCAAGGTTTATTGTGGGTCTTTTTTCACTAGAGTTTAAGAAACAGATTTCCATTGAGACTTGAGCATTGCAGAGCCTTTTAAGTTTTTCATTTATTTGTCTTCTAGTAATACCAGCCAAAACATGATTCTCCACTGAAAACAGTGGTGTTGGTTGGGAAGGCAAGTGTCATCAGCATCTGGAATTTAGTCACCAGCATGTCAAGTTGTCACTTTTCCTTGTAGCACTGGGGAAGCCTATAAAACAGGAATAAGGGAAAAATAAAAAAGCTTTATAGGTGACACCTGATCAAAATGAATCACTTTATCAATCACAATTTTAATCAGACTCTAGTCACTCAGGTTTTTTATTTTCATTACAACTTTTCAGCATCTCCCAGAAAACAGCATAAGCACCAGACATCATCATTCAAGAGCTGTGTGGGAAGCTGCTATGGGCTCAGGCACCACTGTTAGTGGGGTGGAAAATAACAAGGGGGTTCACATTTCCCTTTATTAGTATTCAGTGTAGAATGGAGATTCAGGCCTCTGTTAATAAAATATATGTAAAATAAGGTGGGAAAGCTACCAGGGTTCCATTCCATTAGAAAAGGGCATTTTTAAGAAGAAAATTGTGGAGTTGTGAATGGTAATTTGAGGTTAATGCACAATGTTAGGGCACCGAGTCTGCACCAGTGGTATACTATCATCAACATTAAAATTGCATCAGCTGCGCAAATGATGGGGTCAGGTCATGTCTTGTTTGCATATAAATGAGGACACATCATAGTGTAGAAATAAAAGCAGCAGACACCACAGCAGAGTGATGTGGATGCTGTGGCTGTGCTTTGCCAATAGGGTGGGCTGCTGCCTGCATCAGCCTTCAGCATCCAGACTATCAAATCATAAAATAACCCACCCAGAATCTTCTGCTTGTAATTATTTCTATATGTCCTATATCCAGTATGATAACCCTGTTAGAAAATTAGGATCCCTGTGTGTGGATTTTCTTTCCTGCTCTAACATTCCTTCTGAATGGAATAGGAGATAGAAGAGTTGGTGGCCAAGAGGCAATTTTTTTTTAAGTGGCAATGACCTTGGGGCTGGCTGAAAGGATGGCAAATTTTGAAGCCATTTATGGTACATATCTGAAGCCATTATTGAATATATCAAATTCTCCCCTGAAACAGCCACCTTGAGAAGAAGAACAACCAATTATACCAACAAGAAGGACTCTTTCAGCATTAGCTGTTTGAAATGATATGCAAGTTTAGTGATCCCCAAATCTTGAAGAGAACATTTCAAGAAGTAGAATAAACCCATGTGTGCTCAGGGTGGCCTCTGAAATGATGACTCAAGGTCATTTTTTAGAAGGGTTCCCAAAGAGCTAGAAGACATTCCTGAGTGTCCTTGGGTCAGTAAATGTACCTGACCTTTGTCTTCCTCCTCCTGAGTCAATCTGTGGTTTTCTTTGATTAAGATAATAGAGACTTTATTGCGCTACTGTGAATAATGGCAAGCAGTCTAACTATGCAAATATCATTCATTGCACCAATAATACTAAATCCCATTACTAGCCCTGGCATAGAACCACATATAACAAAACTAGGTACATTCAAAACCTACTTTTTTCACCATGGGCCCATTAGGAACTTCTTTATTACTTTCATATAAAAGCCTAAACAATATAGAAGCTTCTCTTCAGTTTTCATAATGCTGTAGTTTAAAAGCAAACACATGCACATATGCATATGTGTACACATTCAAACACAAAT
This sequence comes from Callospermophilus lateralis, assembly GCF_048772815.1. Lineage (NCBI taxonomy): Eukaryota > Metazoa > Chordata > Mammalia > Rodentia > Sciuridae > Callospermophilus > Callospermophilus lateralis. Next base: position 185,775,376 of record NC_135307.1, on the reverse strand, counting down.
GAAGGAAAGACCAATGGTTTAAACTGCAAACTAAAATGTGAAAAAGACAAAAAGATTCCATTTAATGTCCACTGCAGAACAACAGGATTAAAGAGAGGAGTTTTGTCAGGAGACCTTGGGCTCCAGGCACGGAGCAGAGAAGCTGGAAAAAGGACAAGGACAGCTGGAGAGGCGGAGTACCAGTGAAGGACCCTGCAGATGCACCATAGCTAGCTGCCACCTCTCCCAGTACCAGCTTTCCTGAGCTGATCATCAGTTATTATCTGTATTGTCAAACATTAAAGCATTCCTGCCACTGCAAAGTCCAATGTCTCAGACTCAGAGGGATAAATAAAGGGAAAAGCAGGACAGGGTTTTGTGCCTGCAAACACACTGTGCATCATCATGGCACAAAGAGATCAAGGCTTCAGGAGGGGATTTAACTACTGAAAAATAAACAAAGGGGAGACAGTTCTTTTGTGACCCCCTTTCCCATGGGAGGAGATAACAGAAGGTATTTACTATGTGTTCCTGTTCCCAGTTGCTACAAATTAAGAATCATCTGCTTTTATTTAATAACATTTGAAGATCGGGGGCGAGGGGTGTCTTCACAGAGTCACACAATGAGGCTGGAGAGCCTGTTCTCAGAGCCTCAGTTCCCGGGTGTTGTTGATCTGTCTGGGACTCAGAAGATGTACCAAGTCGAACTACATGAGGGGACCCTATGCTTCATAAAGCACCACACAACATACCTACCCTGCAGCAGCTCCTTCTCACACACATGCCAGTCTCCCAGATGCCGGCATGAGGGGTTTGGGGACTCCACTTGTGTGTAGCCTTCGTGATGCAGCTGATGTACCGTCATCCACTGAATCCCTCCCCAGACCCCAGAGCTAGGAAGCTTTGTCCTCCCCCTCTGCAAAGAAGAGGAAACTAAGGCTCAGACAGCAAGAGAGAAAAGCAGCTCCTGCAGCCAGCACTTCGCAGCAGCCCTGCTGGCTTGATGTGGAGCATGCTAGGCACCTCAGGCACTCATCTCACAGGCCACCTGACCAGGATGGTCAAGACGAAAGCAAGGCCCCTTAGTAATTACCCCCGAGTCCAGGCAAAATGTGTAAAGCCTCATATTGACTAGACCACTGATCAGCCTGATGGCAGCCACTTCACCAGTGATGGCTGCAGGCTCCTCCTGAATGCCCTCTCTGTGGATCCAAAATGGCTCTGCCCCATGTCCTCACAGCACTTAAGCCAGAGCGAAGCTCTTCCAAATCACCTACCACAGCCCCACTCCACCTCCAGGTCAGTTCCAACACCTGCCACTGTAGGGTCCAGGTCCCCAAGCCAGCCAGGTCATCCGGAGTGGATCCTGGGGTCACTATCTGAAGGCATTGCCAGCAACACAGGTCACTCAACTAGTGAGCAATTGTATCACTCACACAGCCACTGAGGACAGGTGGTGACCCAGGCAGCCAGTGCCCCACTCCTGCCACCCCAGGTTAGGAGCACAGCAAAGATACAAACTCTTTCCCAGTGTCAGGGACAGAAACTGCTACAGTCATTTTGGTTTCACAAGAACCCTGCATTAACTTTACCTATCGTCATTGCTTGTTTTGTTTTTCCACCAGATGGAAAAGCAAAGTCTTGACAGTCACTTGATAGTCTGTAGCTCTAAAAGTTCCAGGGAGCAGGAGCAGAAGATGGGAATGGAGAATATAATCTTGACAATGCCATTGCCCCACCTCAGGAGACCTCTGCCCCATCTCTGTCTCTCCCTCCCTCTGTGCCACTGCCCACGTGCCTGTCTGTCCATCTGCCTGGCATTCAGGGGATTCAGACTTCCTCGCATGTGCCGAGGCCCAGAGGCCGCTACAGGCTGCGGCTCTTGGAGGGCTTGGCCTGGCCACGGTCAGCACAGGGTAGCAGGGACTCAAAGCTGCACTTGTAGAGCAGGCAGTTTTTAATAAGATCAGGAAAAACAGCAATGTTTTCTAATCATGCTTTTCACTCACTGGTTGCATAATCTTTTTTTTTTTAATTGTATGTATTATTGTCATTTCTTTGGAGTGGCTTGGGGACAGGCACACAGAAACAATGGAAAGAGGTCTCAGGTCCCCCTCCCAAATATTCCCTAGCAGGGCCACCCAAGGTCATCTGCTCTGCTTTGTCTCTCAGCTGGAGCAGGGAGACAGGGGTCTTGTGTCTTTTGTCTTTCAGTCTAGTGTCCCTCCTCTGTGGATGAAGGAGAGAGGTCTGCCAATGTCGCATTCATACAAATGCACAGATGAAGGTCCCCCGCCCCCGCTCCCCAATACAATGGAAATGATCTGCAGGGACCCTATAAACTCTCCCCACAATTAAACCACGCTCACCCAGTGCCTCATCAAACATTTATCATGTAGTTCTGCCTCACACTGCCGTGGGGGAACAAGGAGGTAAATATGCCATCCTTACCCCTAAGGAGCGTAGAATCTAATTATCTTCTAGAGATCCTTTGGGGATCTGCTTAATAAATCAATACGAATGATTTGTAATTAGAATATCAATTATTTGTATGCAAATGTGGCCTTCTGGGTGCTTGGGGACAAGTCCTAAGGATTGAAAAGACTCTTTCCCTCACCCCACCCTCTTCAATTCTTAATTACATTATTTCCTTCATTCATCAAACATTTATTGAGCACCTTTTACGTGCGAGGCACAGAGATGGGGACCAGGAATCATTCCCTGGTGACTCAGTCAGCAATAAAGAGCCCAGGGAGTTTGTGGCCATGGGAAAAGCTTTCTATATTTTCCCCAGTCCCCCAACGTCCCCAGTTACCTAGGTCACAGAGACTCAGGGCTGAGGAAGAAAGACCCTCCCAGAGAACAGGTCACTCATATCATCGTGCTCCTTTTTGCAAAGGCATGGGCATGCGTCCATCTCTGTGACTACCCCACCCCGGCCAGGCTGGTTCTGAGACACTGGATCTTCAAGGATTTTAACAAACCTGTGCACAGAATTTTCCTGAAATGCCAGCCCCTGTGGCCCCAAGTCCTCACCCACCTGTTCATCCCTTTGCTCCTCCACTCTCTCCTCCATCACCACTGCCTGTTGTGCCTCAAGCCCTGCTTTGTGCTGGAGGCGGGTGTCACACCAAGCCAAGATGGGCCCTCCTGGAGCCTGCTTCCTAGTGGGGACAGAGACCATAGATAAATTAGTCCATATCCCACATCTGTGAAATTTGCCCCTGCCCTGCACTGTGCTGCATCTGATCACCACCCTCTGCCTCCAGGTTCTCATTTCTCTCCGGCCAGATACTAACTTTCCCTGTGCCTCAGTTTCTTCATCCGGACACCCAAAAAAAGAAGAGTGTTACTGGCTCATTATGGTGAGAACGTGTGAACAAGGCACATGCAGCTCTTGACGGGCTGCCGCACACCTTTGCTCAGTGGTGGCTGCAGCTGATTCTAGTTCCTCTCCCAGTCAGTTTCCAGAGTACCAGTGTAAGGAAGACATTCGTAAATGCAGCATGGTATCCTGGATCAGATCCTGGAACAGAAAAGGGGCGTTAGTGTGAAAACTGATGACATCCGGAGCCTGGAGTTCCATTAATAATAACGTACCAATGCTAGTTCCTTAATGTGGACTAGTGTACTAGGATTTGTGTAAAATAACATTAGGGGAAACTCTTAGGGATGTACAAGAACACTCTGTTCTGTATTTTTAACTTTTCTGCATATTTAAAACTATTCCAAAATAAGTTTCCTTAAAAAAAAAAAAAAATAGGTCTACGACAATACCATTGTGAGAGTGCCTGACCTCATCAGATCTTGGAAGCTAAGCAGAGTTAGACTTGGTTAGTACTTAAATGGGAGACTGATTAGGAATGCTGGTTGCTTATAAAATTATTTATAGGGATCTAGGACAGATGGGTAATTGTATAACTCCTCTGTACAAAAATATTGGGCAGGGCAGGGCTGGGGATGCAACCCGATGACAGAGTCCCTGCTTAGCATGTGTGAGGCCCTCATTCAATCCCAACAAACAAAACCAAAAAACAAACTTGGACAGATCTCAATGGGTAAGACCTAGCCTCTGTAGTGTGCTACAGAAGTTCCCTTGTCCCTCCTCCCTGACTGGCTACCCTTTTCAGTCCTTGGCCTCCTCATCTGTCAAGTGGGGACAAACGCATCCCTGGACACTTAGAGGATGGCACAAGTCAGCAGGACATTCCTGACGACACCAATCCCGGGCCATGCACTCTCCCGCAACTCTCCTGTTCCCTGGGGCGTCGCTGAGCTCTGCTCACCTCAGTTTCTCTGCCTGTAAAGCGCAAGTGACTGTAGCTGAGACTGTCACAAGGGCTGGGAACTCTTGAGTGCTGTGGCTCCCCAGAGGGTTCCACAGCCTGTGCCCCACCTTTGCGTGTGGCCCTTGCTGGCAGAAGTCACCTCGCTGCTGGCCGAGCCCAGGACTCCTGGTGGGAAGGTGGTTCTGGATCACCCCGGTATGTCCTTCCAGGAGGTGGCGGGCCTCACAGGCAGAGGCAGGAAGATGAGGAGGCAGAGCTCTCTCAGGGAGTGAGAGAGGACAACGCTACAAGGCTGCCTTTGAATGTGGAGGAAGGGGCCAAGTGCCATGGAAGGGGGGAGACCTCTGGAAGCTGGGCCACACAAGGACAGGTGACCCTTCAGCCTCTGCACTGCCATAGCCGGCCCAGGACTTCAGTTTTGGATATCTGAATTCCAGAGCTGTAAGACACTGGGGTGATTTATTACAGCAGCCACAGGGAACCAGCACATGGACCAATCCAGTACCTGCAGAGAGCAGGAGTCCTCCCTCCTTGGGGTCCCCAAGCAGGTCCTTGGTAGCCTGGGGCTCAGGACTTTTGCTGTTCTCCTCTTCCTTCTCTTTTCTGTCAAGATCTTTCAGATACATAGAATATTATACAAGTAGATACTACATTCGTATATATAAACATATATAATAAAACACAGCTGGGTGTGGTGGTGCACATCTGTAATCCCAGTGTCTCTGGAGGCTAAGGCAAGAGGATTGCAAGTTCAAAGCCAGCCTCAGCAACTTAGGGAGGCCCTAAGCAACTCAGTGAGACCCTGTCTCTAAATAAAATTTTAAAAAGGGTCGGGGGTGGCTGTGATTGTGGCTCAGCGGTAGAGCGCTCTCCTAGCACGTGCGAGGCCCTGGGTTCAAGCTTCAGCACCACATAAAAATAAAGATATTGGTCCAATTACAACTAAAAAATAAATATTTTTTTAAAAGGGCTGGGGATGTGGCTCAATGGTTAAGTGCCCCTGGGTTCAATCCCCAGTCCCCCCAATTTTTTTTTAAATATATAAAATACACAAACATACATATATATTTAAGACGGCTTGCTAATAACATAAGCTTTCAAGTATCCTCCACCCCAGGCCCCAGGATGAAGTTCATTTTCTCTTTGTAGAAGTCTTCAAGGTACCCCACGGAGATATTGAGGTCCTGGTAGCCAACCCTAAATGCACCTGCTACTCTATTTGCTCACATGATGGATCCTGAGGAGAGGAAGACAAATAGAGAACAAACTAAATATTGAAAGAATGATCAAGGCTTGCCGTCGGAGAAAATGCCCATTTATTGAGGCAGCTCTGCATATTTATAGAGCCAGGGATGGTCTGATGCTTGAAACAGTTTAACGGTTTTGGCAGCTGGCATGGGGTGCTTTCTGATTGGTGGGTAAGGATCATATGAGTCAGCAGGACTCACCATTGGACGGCTTTTCTGGGGGGGATAGGAAGTTCTGATTGGTGGGTAAGGATCATGTGCGTCAGCAGGACTCACCACTGGACGGCTCTTCTCAGGGCATGGGGAGGTTAGCTTTTGAAGCTGGGGTGACTCCCAACTAATATCAAATAGGCAAAACACATAAGAAAGTCAATCACACTCTATTAAAATCAGATTAAAAACAGGTGAGTGAATGAGTGGTGAAGAAGGGATTGAGACCAGGGAGGGTAGAGCTGACATGAGATCCAGGGGCAGAAACGATGATGGGATTTAGCAGTCACCCTTCCTGCGCATCCCAGCTGATCAGAGGACGTGGCAGCCTGACAACCCTACGCAGAACACAAGAGGTCAAAGATTCAATGGAGAAGTCTAAACCTTTCTTATTTTAGAATAGCCATGGAGTAGCCATGGAGTTACAAAAAAATTGCAGAGATGCTGAACAGTGTCCGTGTGTCCAACACCTAATTCTCGTACTGTTGAGCATCCTACATCTGTTACACTGTTAGATCCAAGGACCCATTACTGAGATGAGTAGTATGTTACTGTTAACTAAATTCTGTGTCCTAGACATACTTCCTCAGCTGCCCCCAATGTGCTTTTTCTTTTCCAGGGCCCCATCCAGAATGCCACACAACATTCAGTTGTCACGTCTCCTTAGGCTCCTCTGGGCTGTGACCTCTTCCTGTGACTCACCCTGTTTTGAGGACCTTGGGAGTTTAAGGTGTTCTAGGCAGGTATTTTACTGGATGTCCTTCAGCTTAGGTTTTTTTGTTTATATATATATATATTAATTTAATTTTTCCTGTGACGGGGTCCCCTCGTGTTGCCCAGCCTCAAGCTCTTTCGTTCAAGTGATCTTCCCATTCCCAAGTAGCTGGAACTACAGGTGTGCACCTCATCTTATGATTGCACTGGTGTGGAGACCCCAGACCACCAAGGCTTGTTAGCGATGAGGTTGATTTTGATCACCTGGCTAGTGGGTGCTTCCTCAGTTTCCCCACTTTCCATGCCATACTCTGAAGCAAAGTCACTAAGTGCAGCCCTTGCTTACAGGGAGGCCTGATCCCGCTCCTTGAGGGAGGAGTGCCTCATGTAAACTATTTGGAATTCTTCTGTATGGGGGATTTGTCTTGTCAACTGTTCAATTATTTGTGTCATGGTGGACTCCAGGGTATTCGTTTTCTACTCTGGGATGCACTTCAACGCCGTGTCGTGCAAGGTCGTCATCTCAGCTTGGACTCTGGGAGCCCTTTCGTTTGGCATCTCTGCCCTTTGATGTTCTCCCCTTGCTTCACCTTTTGAGCACTTCTTTATTTTCTGGCACTGTAAGTGGTCATAGGTTCATCTTGTATATTCTCTGCTCCAGGCCAAGATTCATCCTTTTTTTTTTTTCCCAAGGAGTCTGATTCCCTTTATGGGGGAACAGAATAAGAACTGAAAGATGAGGCCCAAATGCAATAAAGTATTTCTAACATGATAGCTTCTTAGGAGACTTCTGTTTCTGGCACTATGGAGGATTAGATATGCTGAGTGACCTTCCCAATCAAAACAGCTCACACCCTGGATAAAGTGTTTTAAATGCATCAATAAGCTGGCACAAGGGGTGCTCTGAAGCCAAACAGTGAAGGAAAGATGAAACTCTCAGAGATGAGTTGTGTCCTGAAGCTGGGTTTTGTCCTGGGGAACTGTGGAAGTCAGTGGGCAAATACTTTGATTTTCTCAGACTTTTGGGTTTCACAGGATAGAGCACAAAGATCAGGTTATGTCCCCGCCCAAGTTGGGGAGTCTAGTAGGTTCATCCAGGACCCAGTGAATGAAAAATACCGTGCACAGCCCAAAGGAGGAACAGCAGATGGAGGAACTTGCAGAGAGAGAGAAGGTCATGTCTTCCAGGAACCGTGAATGCAGGGTAGCTTCCCAAATGGTTTGCAGCCTAAATGCACAGGACCCAGGTGGTCTGAAAACTCTCAGCTGAGCAGTGAAATTTGCACTGGCTGGTGCTCACCCACCACCCACCCCTGGCAGAAGCCAAGGCAAATCATTTCTGAAGGAGCCACCACCCTTCCAGGCCTGGCAGATTGAATACTCCACTAACAGCTATGATGATGTTTGCTACCCCATGTTCTCTCCTAGAATCCGGATGCACCCCATTGGGAGGTAGAATCTCTGTCCCCACCCTTTGGTTCTATCTAGAGGCCACAAAGAAGGGACCCTCTTGTGGCTTCTGAGGCTAGGTTAGAAAAGGTGACATAGTGTCTCCCAGGTGCTCGCTTTGTCTCTTATCCCTCTGAAGGAAGTCTTGCTGTCCGTCTGAAGCCTGGCACGTGGATCAATCATGAAATGTCTCAGGGGAGTGGCCGCCAGCCACCTGGCTGGGCTCATCCATGCCGACCTGTGTGCATTCTAGCCTATCGTCTTTGTCCTGGCTTCTGGAAGGTAATCTCTCAAAATGCTCCCAGTATCTTTCTTTGCCTGAGGGCCTGGCGTCATACTGGGTAGTACTAACTTTGCCATTGGGGATGGGGGCTGGCTACCAAGACTGACAGTGTGACGTAGGGTAGGGGCTTTGGGTTGTGTGATATCTGTCGACCTGGAGAATGAAATCAGTGGTGTGGGCAATCAATCAATCAATAAACCATGTAATATAATAGAGCCCCAGTAAAAAACCCTGAACACTGAAACTGGAAAGCTTCTGTAGGAGGTTGACATTCTGGGCATGTGGTCACAAGCTGACACCAAAGATCAACACATCCTGGCTCTGCAGGGAAGGAGCTGTGCACACTCCACATCTGGAATCCTCTGATTTTAATCTGCATCTTTTCGTCAGAGACGGTATCTGCGAGTATAACGGCATTCCCCACATTCTGTGCGTCCTTCTGGAGAATTATCAAGCAGAAGGGTGGCTTTAGGAAGCTACTGAAGCTGCAGGTGCTGTCAGAGACACAGAGACCTTAGGAGTTGTCCTTGAACAGGGTGGCTGTCCCTGAATTCCCTGCGCACCTCAGCCACTGGTTCCCTGTGTCTCCGAGGCCTGAGAGCCGCCTGGCTGAGCCTGGTCAGCCCTTGAAGTGTAAGTCACAATGATGGGGCTGATGCTATCTGAAGGCATCGGGTTTGAGGGTGATTAGTAACTGAAATGCCAGGCCTCTGAGAATGCTCAGCTAAGGTTATAAAGCCACAAGAAAATAGAGGCTCTGAGTGGGAGCCCGCAGAATGGCAGAGCAGGACTCTAATGGAAAGTGTGTCTCTCACGTTTATAGAAAAAGAAGGGTGGTCAGGAAGCCGTTCTCTCTCAGCCATGGACACACCCTAACCCTGGTCTGAGAGGCTGCTGAGGCTGAGCCGTGCCATCTCCTCAGATGCCGGCATAGGAAGACTGGAAAGCAGAACAGGGCAGGGGGCCTGCTCCTTTCTGCCTGCTTCATGTCCCCTCAGCGTCCCTTTAGTGTAACCCTTCACTCAGCAGTGGCAGCTGTGCCAGTGTCCAGATGTTTCTGGCAACCCTAGAAGTGGCTCCATGGCATCCCTTTCACAGCCCCAGCCATGGCCGGTTTGCGCTCCGCTTCTGTGGAATACCATGGAAACTGGCAGAAACTCCCATTCAGTTACCCCCAACCCCCGGCCACTAGAAAGCCCGTTCACCACACACCACTGACCGCATGTGCACTGACCTCACTGTGGGTTACATCTTGACCTGCTTGTGAAGTGCTCATTGCAACAAGAAGTGCAAAAAGTGCCCATTACCCACCAAGCAGCAGCTGCCCTGACTACAGAACTCTGGGGTGAGACTGCTGCCTCTGATTCCATGGGGCTAGAACAGAAAGCAAACAACCAGCACCCATCTCTGAACTCTCCGCTTAAATTACAGAGAACCAAAGAGATTATATGGATTCCTTAAAAACAAAAACAAAAACAAAACAAAACAGAACAAAAAAACCCTTTATGTCTTGTAGTGATAGATTTTCAAACTTGCTAAGTATCATACCCCAAATGTAACTGGGTGAGTTGTGAGAAGACATTGGTGAATGTCCCCCCACTCCAGGATACACACTCCAGCAATGACTCTGGAGAGGCAGCTACGTGGTGGAGGCAAGAGGCCCTGAGCTCTATCCACAGCGACAATAAAGAAAGAAAAGAAAATGAAATCAAAAGCTCTTGGGACTGAATTGGTGACTGAAAGAGAGATCTGAAGAAATATCCAGAATGTAGGACATGAAGATGTAAGATTAAAGTGTGACAGACAGCTTAAGAAATAGGAGGAGTGGTATGAAAAACTTTTAAAGATTCATTTAATTCTTCCCCCTCCCTCCATCCCTTCCTGCCTTCTCTTTCTTTCTTTCTTGATCCACAGTAAATAATGCATTTTATTCTTTCTCTCCTGCTTTCCACTCTTCCTCATGATACTCTATTAGATGCGAGTGGATGTTAATGAATATAACTGAAACAAGTTTCATGAAACAATACAATTTCACTGCAAATTATCTAACCCCCCCCCCACTTTTTTCCCTCAATGCTGATAACAACCAACTCAATTGGTCCACTTTTGGGAAACGAAACTACAGTTTGAAAAACACTAGTTGAATAAAACACAAATCACAATCCCAGATGTAAAGAATCAGAGAATAGGGTTGATGTAAAATTTAAAAGAGATAGCATCTCCCATGCTACAACACAGCCGAATCCTAAGACATCATGTTCAAGGAGATAAGCCAGTCACAAAAGGAAAATATTGACTGCACTTGCTTGAGGTTCCTAGAGTAGTCACGTTCATACAGGCAGAAAGTACAACGTTGCCAGGACCTGGGAGGAAGTGGAAATGAGGAATGACTGTTTAAGGGGTCCATTTCCAGTTTTGCAAGATGAAAGGAATTTGAAGACGGGCGATGGTGATGGTTGTACAGCAACATGAATATACTTAAATGCCACTGAGCTATGCACTTAAAAATGGCACCTGGTCAATTCTGTTATGTGTATTTTAGCGTGATAATAAAGTAAAATGAAATTGAGAAATGTATTATTACTACTACTATTAGCTGGGAATTTTTCAGAATGATGAAAGACACTAATCAACAAATTCAGAAAGCCCAAAGAATTCAAGGAACATAAATTTTAAAAGATACATCTTGGTGAAACTGCAGAACACAAGAACAGAGGGGAAAATGTAGATTTCCTTTGAAGGGATAATGATAAGATTGTCATCTGACTCCTCCTGAAAAACATGGGAGCAGGGGGTAGAGGATGGTGCCTGCACTGTCCTGAGACACAGAGAGAGAGACTGCTACTCTAGCAAGCAAGTGGCCGGATGTTTTAAGAACCAGGGAAAATAAATTCATTTGCAGACAAAAACCAAGAGAGCTTGCACCAACCAACCCTTAAAAAAGTAAAAATTAAAGAATGTACTTCAGACACAAGTAGAATGATCCCAGTTGTGGAAGTTAAGATGCAAGAAGAAAAGATAAGCAAACAAGTTGTAACCATGTGGTTGAATTGACTATATAAAACAAGTTAATAACGTTTCACAGGGTTGAGGTAGAAAAGACTAAACCTACACTACAATTAACACATACAATTTAACTGATGGGTGATTAAAGTATTCCAAAGTCCTTATAGTTCAAGGGATCAGGGTACAGATATTTTAAAAATTAGACTTTCATAAATAACTTGTCAAAAATTTTAAGATAACTGCTAAAACAATAGAAATAGAGTACATGGGCTGGGGCTGTAGCTCAGTGTGAGGTACTGAGTTCCAGCCTCAGCACCACATAAAAATAAATAAATAAAATATAGTGTGTCCATCGACAGCTAAAAAAAAATATAAAAAAAGAAATAAAGCACATAAGAGAAGAAAAACAGATTGAAAAAAAAATCAACTCCAAGGAAATAAGAAAGTGGAAAAAGTAAAAAGCAAGGAGGACAATAGAAACAACAGTATAAGCTGGGTATGGTGGCACACACCTGTAATCCCAGCAACTCAGGAGGCTGAGGCAGGAGAATAGAAATTTTAAGGCCAGCCTCAGCAACTTAGTGAGACCCTGTCTCAAGAAAAGGGCTGGGGATGTGGCTCAGTGGTAAATCACTGTTGGGTTCAATTCTCAGTATCTCCTTCAAAAAACAAATAACAATATACGATGGTAGAAATGAATCCAGTTATTTAAGTAAATATAATAAGTATAAATGGACTAAATGCCCCAGTTAAAAGACAAAGATTATCCTTGAAAACTTTCAAGTATACAGAGAAGTGGGAAGAATAGAATGAAGAACATCTATATTCTGACCAGAAAGTTAACTATTGACAACAATTTGCCATGCTTGTTTCATCTATATATGTACGTATGTATGTATAGGAGATATTAAGGACACCTGTTTTATTCAGCTAATATTATACAGTGAAACACTATTTAAATGGTAATAAAGATGTAGAGCATCTATTTTTGAGGTCAAACATATCTGGGTTCACAAAGATTTTTAATCATGTAATTAATTTGTTCATTATTTATTTAAAGAATGTCTTTCCCTTAGGTACTAGCAAGAGGGTGGGAATCAAGTAACTTTTCTGGTCATTATATTTCTAAAAAGGTTTGTTGCATAAAAAAATGGCGTCTATTAGTAAAGGCTCCAGCATAGTGTTTGTTGCACAATAAACATTAAATGTAGAGCAGCTTTTATTTATGATAGCTGCTTGTTGTTGTTGAAAGCATTCAGCAGAGTGGCACAAAATAAGCAAACAATAATTGGTAGTTTATTATGTTTATAATTATTATTTATGATCCATCACAGTGCATATAGCATATATCACTCACCCATAAACACCACGTTTATAATAATAAGTGCTTTCATTATTATTCAAGTCTCTAACAGTGCCCGGCACCACATGAGCAACAGAGATGTGGAAGCCGATACTTGTTAATTATTATTATTAAGCAAAGCACTTAACTCAACGGCTGGCCCGCCAGGCCTCTAATAAACAGGCTTGCAGGAACTGACACCCAGGCCGCCCCTCCTCCCAAGCAAAGCGAGGCCCCGCCCCCTGCTGCCCGCAGCCCCGCCCCCTGGCCTGGGCTGCGTCTGCGCACTGCCCGGGCACCACTTCCCGCTGCTCAAGCCGGCCAGCTGCTGCGTGCATGCGTGCGTGCGTCGCTGCGTGCGTGCGTGCGTGCCGTGAGCTCGCCCGGCACCGCGGCCTCGCCCTCCGCCCCTGCGCCTGCACCGCGTAGGCCACCCCCCCCCCCGCGCGCGCCCCCGCTGCCGACCCCCGCCCGCGCCGCTGGCCCCTCGGGTAGAATTTAAAGGGGGCGCAGCATTCCCGCCCGGCCCAGGTGACCTCTCGGGGGTCTCCCTGCCAGAGGTGCCCCGCCACCAAGGAACATGGCGAAGGTGGAGCAGGTCCTGAGTCTCGAGCCGCAGCACGAGCTCAAGTTCCGAGGTAAGCCCCGGAGGCCCGCGGCTGCCCGCCGCGGCCCCCGCCCGCGCCGGAGGACGGAGCCCGGCGCCGATGACGTCGCGCCGGTCCCCGCCGACGGCGCGGCCGCGGGGCAGTGGGGCCTGCTGCCTCGGCGCCGCCTGGGCTCTGCGGAGCGCCTTCTGGACCCCGAGGGCCACAGGGCCGGGTGCGGGGCCGGGGCCTGCTCCTCCTCCCCCAGCCTCCTATGGCCTCGCCTTCGAGGCATACTTGTCAAGAAGGCCACCATAACTTCTGAGGACTTCGAGGAGTGCAAGCACTAGTGGCCCTCTGTCTGGAAGGCCTTTCCCCTGAGCTTCACAAGGTCTCAGCTTAGTGTCACCTGCTGAATGGCCTGCCCTGACCACCAGACCACCGTGGACACCATTGTTATGCCTGTCACATCTCTGACTTGTGATCAGCACAGCACGTTTCACCACCCAGTCACTGAGTTTCGACACTAGACGGGAAACCCCATGAGGACAGTACCTTGTCTAAGTTCGCTGCTCTGTGTTCAGTACATACTAGGTGCCTAATAAATGTCTGTTGAAGGAATACATAAAGGGAACCTCCTCCAGAGTTCTGATGGGAGTGGATCACCATTCTCTCGAGGGTCTTCCTCGTGCTGAGGGAGGCCGCCAGGGTGCTGGGATCCTTCTTATTCCCAGAGATGCTTGGAGTTGTAGCCAGCAGGAGGCTGGAGCAACAAGTGCCTCTCTGGGAAGCCAGGGCTCTGGTTTCTCCTCTGCACTTAACCACGTTTTATATCTATATCTACATATATCTATATATCTATATCTATATATACGCACACACATATATAATTTCATATATATAAAATACATATAACACATATAACTATTTTTTATCATATGTATAAGTATTTTTTTATCTGTTTCTTTCCTTCTTTTCCAAAATGAAAGGGTCATGAGGCAAAAGACAACAGAGAGCTTGTCCAGGTTGCTCATTCATTCTTTTTGCATTCATTGAGTAATTGTAGCGAGCACTGGGGAGAGGTAGAGCTCACCATATTCTAATCAGAGGATATTACCATGAACAAGGTCTTTGCAGGTAGTGGTAAGTTCTGTAAAGGAAATAACAGACTGACTTGATGAAGGTGTAGTTTAGATCCAGTGGCTGGTCACCACTGTATGACCTGCATGTGGCCCACGGTAGGTGCTCATTTAATTTTTGTGAAATGAATGCCGGCCAGAGGCACCTTGGTTTTTGTGTGTTGTAAGGAAGTAGTGTAGGTTAACTTGACGAAAGTTACCCAGTTGGCAGATGATACTTTTGAACCCAGACTTCAGAGCACACTTGACTATTATGCTGTCAGACCCCAGAATTGTGGCTCTCACTTTACCATTGAGGTTAATAATGTGAAATGACTCTGAATGTGTAAGAAATCCAAGGTTCAGTTGAAATGGAAACAAAACAAAACAACCCCATAGAAACCTAGCATGGGATCCTCATTCCATGACAGTACAGAGGATCTCTACTCACAGTAGTTTGGTTTATGATTTTTCTACCCTACAATGGTGTGAAATTGATATGTATTCAGTAGAATCTGTTTTGAATTGTGAAGTTTGATCTTTGCCCAGGTTAACTATATGTGGTTTGTTCTTCTCTATCTGATGCTGAATAGTGACAGAGAGCTGCAGCTCCCAGCAGTCACAGTCACAGGAGGAGACAACTGATACTCCACAGTGTACTGTGTTGCTGGCATTTTTTTGGATATTGTGTTTTTTGCTTTTGTATTTCATTGTACAAAACATTAGATATTCAGCATATATTTAAATAACATTATTATTAAATAGGTTTTGTGTTGGATGATTTTGCATAACTGTAGGCTAATTTAAGCATTCTGAGCATGTTTAGGGTAGGCCAGGCTAGGCTAAGGGACAATGTTTGGTAGTTTAGGTTATTAAATGCATTTTTGACTTAAAGTATTTTCAATTCATAATGGGTTTTTAGAATGTAATTCCACTGTAAATCGAGGAACATCTGTACCTGAACTTGTGTGGTCTCAGGAACTTCTGGAGGAGTTAGACTGGGAAAGGAGTCTAAGTACTCACGTGAAGGTGGTGAGTGATGGTTTTCCCTTGAGTTGTCTGAAATTTTCTATCCGGGAAACCTGACTTGGTTCTTCTGTGAATTGACACATAGATTCAGTTAGTCCACAAATACTCACCTGCTCCGTTGTCAGACACTGGAAGAAGCCAAGTCCTATCAGTTGTTCCCTCGTCCTCCCTCAGCGTCTTCCCTAGTACTTTATGTGTGGGGACTGGCAGGTGAGATCATCAGCCAGGACAGTACACAGCCATGCAAGGCAATGGAGCATGTTCTGGGAGCATTGCAGAGGTCTACTCCTGAGACAGGTATCATCTGAGCTGGTTGCAGAGGTCCACAAAGCCAGCTAGAAGGAGAATGGGTGGGGAGCATTTTAGGCAAAGCAAGTTGCCTGTATAGAGGCAGAAAAGCTGAGGTGACTGTTCCTTTGGGATGCCACCATAGCAGCAAAGAAGTTCAGGGCAAAGTAGGAGCCAAGGCTTCCTATAGACAGGGTCAGATCTTCTCAGTCCCTTGGTGCCTAGTGTCGAGTTAAAATTGTGTGGCTGTTCTGCACCCCCCCCCCGCCCCCCGTACTGGAGATCAAACCCAGGTTCTTGTGCATGCTAGGCAAGGGCTTTTCCACTGAGCCACATCCCCAGCTTCAAATTGTGTTGCTTTCTAAATAGTTCTTCCTTAGATTGACTCCCTGAAACCCAAGCCCCAGTACAAGCACTCTCCTCTAGTGTGTTTTACAGAGAAAAATCATGTTTTTGTTCCAGTTCTTTGACTTAAAGGATGTGTGACCTTGTGCTGCCACTTCATTCCCTGGTGCCTGGATCTGGAGTTGTGGGGTGACACTCCTACCTTGTGTCTCAGTTGCATAGAAAGTTTTGCTGCTTTTTAGGAAGGTACTCTGTAGATGCAGAGGTCTGTACAGAGATTGCTGGTTGAATACATGAAGCTGGTTTCATCTCTTCAGCTTGTTTACTTAAAGGGTATGGCAAAGTGATCTCTCTGACCCTGGGTTGGCTAAAGTAAGGATGGCCAAAGTCATTGGGTATTTTTGCTAGGGAAGTGGTCCAGGAGAACTTGTGGTGTCAAATTGTTGAAGGGCATTGCTCCTAACTTTGGAAGAGGCATCTGTAGGCATGTGTAAACCATTTTTGAGGTATTTTGCTCATTTGTTTGAAGCTGAATGTGAAGATAATCAAATTAGAATAGAGACTCAGTGGTCTGGCTTGTTGTATGGCGATAATTCATTTCAGGATGAGAATTGACACATATAATTGGTCTCTTCTAGGTTATTCAGGATAACAACTCTGATTTCTGGTGGTTCACCTAAATGAATCAAATCTCTAAGCTAACTTTGCTTAAGAAGTTAATAATTAAAATACCCATCATTCAGAAGAAAATTAGCCATCTTTTAAGTACAGCCTAAGATGATGGTGTGGGATTGTATGTTATCAGAGTCTTCATAACCTTGGGATTTTTGTGTAGTATGTTAAATTTAAAGATGTTACAGTGGAAGAACAACACAAATTTATATGACCTTGTTCAATTTTATAGAACATATCATGTTGCATGTGTTGAGTGACAAGGGAGAGAGACTGGGTTCCTGATAGAAAAGCATGCCCCAGTGGATTTGCCTAGATTTAAAGTTGGACTTCATCAGATCATTTTAAGAAGCAACAAATGTAGAAGCTCCTTCAAACCAGGAACTTTTGTAGAGAGGAATGGTTTTGAAACCTGTGGAGTGAGATTGTGTTCGGTTTTCGTTGTCACTCTTCCCATTGATGTCTGGTCTTCCCAAGGCCTAATCCTTTCCTCTCTGTCTCCTCCCTTTGATCCCAGTGTGTCCAGCTCAGAGAACACTTTCAGAATGAGTCACTTTAAGGCATTTTATCTCTTCTTTTTCCACTCCCTCCCCTTCCATCAGATTTTATCTGTGGTAAGTAGTGTGTTTTCTATTTCTTTGGTCTTTGTCCAAGACTTAATCCTTTGTCACATCCTGGCACACCCTCTTGCCAATGGTACTGTCACCTAGGAATGATCAGTAACCATCTTCGAGCTGGGGCTGTGGCTCAATGATAGAGCAGTTGCCCAGTACTGTGAGGCACTGGGTTTGCTCCTCAGCACCACATAAAAATAGATAAATAGCAGGGTGCGGTGGGGCACGCCTGTAATCCCAGTGGCTCTGGAGGCTGGAGACAGGAGAATCATGAGTTCAAAGCCAGCCTCAGCAACAGTGAGGCGCTAAGCAACTCATTGAGACCCTGTCTCTAAATAAAATACAAAATAGGACTAGGGATGTGGCTCAGTGTTCGAGTGCCCCTGAATAAATAAATAAGTAAAGGTTTCTTGTCCATCTACAACTAAAAATATTTAAAAAAAAAAAATCCTCACAAGGTTGAAGCTTAAACCCATTGTGAGCCATTTACTTTTGCTTTGTTCTGAGACTCAGCCAGTAGCCTTCAAGAAGTCTGAGTTGTGCCATTGGTCTCTAGGGATAGGGCCAGTGGGCTGGTGCAGTTGATCACTACTTTTGGGGGAAATAGGAACTTGGGAACTGTAAGTGATAACTTAGGGACACTCTTTTTTTGCATAAGGAAAGCAAGCTTAGAATCATTAATTGAGCCCCTCAAATTGATGTGTGATTTAGGATTGTTTAAAAAGTAAAAAAAAAAAAAAAAAAAAGCTAAAACCCTGTGGATATAGTCCATTCATTGCAATAATTATCTTTCAGATGCTAAGTACAACATTAATTCTTTAGCTTTAGTGTAGCACTGATTCCCTTCACATTTCATGATCACATAGGCAGACTGTGTTTTACAGCACAACAAAATGTCAGCAGTGTGCTTAAGATTCTTTATGGTATGGTTTAAATCCATCCTGAATAGATTATCTTCATTTATTTAATTATTAACCAGCTTGCTCATCAAAACCAAGTGGCATTAAATCTACTAAGCTTGAGTCAAACTTAAATCTTCTTAGATAATACTGTTGAACTAGAAGTTAACTTTTTTATTTATTTATTTTTCATTCCACTTATTTGCTTTCTTTTCTTTACAGTTAAGTTCTTCGGGGGAATGTGTAGTTGCCAGCCATGCACTTGTATTTGGAAGGTGTTGTTGATGTCTTCTTAGTGTGTGTGTGATGTAACAGGCCTCACTGCTGTTTTCATAATTACCTAGCAGCTTTTTATCCAAGTGTGGATTTATTAAAATAATTAGTTTGAATTGATACTTATTAAAGAGCTGGACTCTTGAACATTATTAACACTATCTTTTATTTATTAGAAGTATATAGCATCTTTTTTCAAATGCTGAAGGCAAAATATGGAGCACTTTGACCTTGTAATATTGCCACTAAGTAGTTGAAATCAGGGGAGGAGTCTGAGGAGAAATTATGTTGGTTCTCACTCACATACTCCCCCAGGCTCGAATTTGAGAAACTGAAATTTCAAATTTACAGAAAGGATTATCTCAAAGATTGCCTCTTACAGCCTCCATTTGGTGAAAAACTTACCATCTAAAGGATGGCCATGCTTTGGAAGCAGTGAGCGTAGCTCTCAGCAAGATGATGAGCAGGATGGACAAAGCGCTGCTTTCCATCAGTCAAGACGAAGGGCCTCAAAGTGTCTTTTACATAAAATAAAAGCCTTCTACAATTATTTTGCACTGGGGATTGCATTAAAAACAAAGTTGCATTATGGTTTTCAGGCTGACTTCCATGTTTTCTGTCCTCATAGGCCCCTTTCAGGTGTCCGCCTCTCATACTCAGGATGACTCTGGCCCTTGCTCAGTGGGTAGGTGCGTTCTTTGAAGTTTTTACCTGGCAGACCTGGACAGCTGGCTCTACAAAAACAAGTTCTTGTTTTAAGAACTTTGTTATGAGAACAGAGTTAGTGAATTTGACAGTCATTTTAAGTTATTATAAAAAATAACTGTGGCAGAATAATATCTCTAGAATATCCATTTTTTTCAGAAGGTTAAAGGCATTGTTTTAAAAGAAGCTGTTGATGCCTAGATAATACCCCGGGGGGCCTCAGAGTTTTCCCCCTTTCGAGGGGTGAGGCTGGGGTAGGAACTGTTGAGAAATGGCTATTGTGAAATAGTCCTCTGGGAAAACATTGAAAAGCTTACTGTTAATATTTTATATTAATTGTAAAGCTATGCAGGTACTTTGGTAGGGTTTTCCTCCATCCTTTTGGAGGGTTATTATTATTATTTTTGATAAGTAGTTTAGTATTTTTCTCCCCCGTGTCAAGTAATGACTTCCTTGGAGAGAGAGAGAGAGAGAGAGAGAGAGAGTGTGTGTGTGTGTGTCTCTCTCTCTCTCCCCTCCCCAATGGGCATCTATGACATTGCTGGTGGGGCACATTCTGCTGATAACTCAAGGGTTTGTGAGTTTGTGCACTCTTGGCCTTTCAGAAGGCTCCTGTAGTCTTTGCCTATCAGGAAAAGAAGTTAGGGAAATAAATATTTTGGGAGAGGAGTGCGTTGAGACTGCTGTGGTTTCCCAAGTTTTAGATTGTGCTTGAAGACAATCTCCCAGGACCATGTACCCCATTGGAATTGCTGAGGCTGTGCCTTGAACCCTGAAGACTCCAGGTCTTTGAGTTGTCTCTGAAGGCTTATGAGTGCTCTGAGAATGCAGGGAGAGCAGACAGCTGAGTGCAATGGCTGTGTAAGGGTCAGGTGGAGGCTTCCTCATCCCAGTCAGGGTCTGCAGCTGAAAGCAGTGGTAAATGTGAATTTTGCAAAACCAGGGTAAAGAAAAGGTGAGGGAGAACGAATGCTTCATTGTCAATAGCTAGTCTGCAAAGTGTAGGGACCACAGGTAGGAGGTGCTTTTATTTTCTGCCTTATATTTAGTCTATATAGCAATCTCAGATGACTCATTCAGCAACTGGGTAACTCGCCCTGAAGGAGGCCACAGTAATAATGGTGATGCTGGGTTCTGACCCAGGTTGTTTAATGCCAGAGCCCTAACAGGACTCTGAGCCAGGTGTGGTTTAGGCACCATAATTTATACTGCTATCAGCTTGCTAGATTAACTTATAAAGGATTTATTCTTGAGAAGGAGGCAGAGAATTTGTAACCATTAAGGAATTAATGGCTGTCAGAATGATTTCTGAAGAATATCAATTCATTAAGAATTATTCTTGGAAATTTTTAAGAAGAACTTTTTACCTTATTATAAAAAGAATATTCAGCCTGGTTATTCCAAAGCATGCTTTGATTTATATTGTGGATATTAGTTTGCTTTTATATCAGATTTCAATGATATTTCACAATTCTGTATGTTTAGAAGCCTTGACTTTGTGAGTAATTTGTGATCCTGCTCCCCATTTCTTGGAAGGTGTGGTAAAGCTTGTGTTTGGTAGGAATTTCATAGATTTGCAGACTTGTAAAGTGGGAATTAGAGAAATGTAAAGGGTGCTTGTTAAGGTAGGATTGTCTAAAATAAATGGTATTTATAGGTGCCACTTTAAACTTTACAAGCGGAACTACTGCACCTTTAGTTCTGTGTGCTTCTGATGGGCCACTGCTTTGGGCAGAGAAGCAAATAAGATGAGTTAATATACAACTAGAGATTCCTTTGAATGTGGCAAGAGGTCAACTTAAGACGATGTCAAAAAAAAGTGCTGTTTTCATCTGTATGGGATGTACTTGTCGTCATTCACCCAAATGATGGCTTTATCAGGATACAAGCAGAGTCAGAATGCGCCTAAAGACCAGCTGCAGTGATCATCTGCGTGGCACATGGTTGTCTATAGAGACCAGCTACTGCTCTTCTTTTTCACAACCTGTCCTTTGTGGTTTTATTCACATGGAACTAACTCCCTTGGGGATATGAGAAGATACTGGGTTAGGCTTTGATTCAATCACCATGCACTGAAAGTTTCTTATGGGCTAGGCTTTGGTTTGGTTTGGTTCTGGGGAGGAAGACCTGGCCCTTATATGAGTTTCTATCATCTCAGTGTCGGGGGATGATGAGGAAAAATGGGGACTGGACTCATGGTATGCCCTCCATTGGGAGCTTAGAACAGCTGTGTTAATTCTGTGTTGGGCTTTAGATCACACATTTGAAATGTGTGACGTGGTGAGCTTGTTCTTTGCTGGACATTTTTCTAAGTGCCTATTTATTTAATTCTTGCAGTAAGGCTAGGAAGTGGGTACAACTGTGATCCCTAGGTTATTGACTCAAGTCACAAAGTGGAGTTGAGATGCATGATCTGCCTGACTGCAAAGCAGTGGTCTTCTTCATTCTTGTGCTCACTGGGTTTCCTCCTTTCAAAGAGTGTCATTGCCCTTAGCTTTCTTATCTATTATATTGTCAGGAAGATGATAGAAGGACTGGAAATAGGACAGTGGGAACAGAGAAAGGAGTGAATGAAAGAGAAGTGGCATAGAAAAGCAAATCAGGGTGCTGAGCCGGAGTGTCTTGTGGACGCCTCTTAGGTGCGTGGTGCTCTCTGTGCTGGGGAGACTGCCCTAACCCAATTCTGTTTTCCCTAGGAACTGATGTCAAGCTTCACTACTTCTCATTGTGAATCACTTCTCTGTCATTGCTAAAGGTAGTGTGCTATTTGTTACCGCAACTGTCCCTTCCCTTTGCCTTTCTACTCCCAGCCCAGGTCTTTTACTCCTTTACAAAACGTGTGTTTCTGGGTTAAATGGGGACTATTTTTGCCCTTTGCTTACACCATTTAACATTTTTAGCTTAGTAGAGAAAGAAAAGGAATGGAATGCGGCCTCCTGGGAACATCAGTGTCACTATCCCCTCTGTGTTGGTGGTGAGAATATGGAGGCCCAGCTCTTGGCCAGGTGTGAACTGGCATCCAGGCCTCTTGGTCTCCAGCCTTGGTTCCTGTCTTGCTGTCACATGGAGGCTCTCATCTAAGCACCTCAGCTGTGATTTCCTTCTCTGTGGTATAAGGAGGCTTACACTCCTAATCATATAGAGTCCATCCAGCTCCAGGCTTGAGAACTTGAGATCCAGGTTTGTTTTACCTGAAGAAGAATGATGGAAAGTGCTTTGAAGGCAGACATCGATTATTGGTATGTAGGTGTGTCCTGATGGGTTCCATTGAAAATCTCAGTCTGTGCCTTTGACCTCTGTAAAGTCTGGCACTGCTGCACTAATGGGTGAAGGAAAGCCACGGCCCATTCTTGAGAGGGTCTGTGGGCTCAATCTGCTTTGCGGTCCTCCTGCTCTCCCTCCAGCCACGTGCTGAGGCAGATCTGGAAGAGATCGAGGTCTCTGGGGAAGTCTGCAGGTACATGGTGGGCTAATTTGGGTCTTTTTTCTTCCATTTTATTATTATTTCTAAATGTTGCTTTTGTTGCCTTTCTCCTTCAAAACGAGATTGTCTCTTGTTTCTTTACAGACCTGGCGCTGAGCACAGTGCTTGGCAGTCAGCACGTCGGTGGACATCTGAGTGTAGTCAGATGCTTTTACTCTACTTTTGAAAAGGCAAGATGCTTCCTGCTTCCTGAGGTGCCTTTGCCCTAACTTGTCCCTTTGTGCCTTCTTGTGCGCCAGACTCTGGGTGAGAAGTCCCTGTCTGTGTCTCATTCATGTGCTCCCAGAGTCACTCCCCAAGAGCTTGGTGATTGCTTCCACTCCATCCTGGCTATGATTTTTTTTTTTTTTGGTACTGGGGATTGAACTCAGTGGCACTTAACTCCTGAGCCACACCCCCAACCCTTTAACCCTTTTTTATTTTATTTAGAGACAGGGTTGTGCTGAGTTGCTTAGGGCCTTGCGAAGTTGCTGAGGCTAGATTTGAACTCTCAATCCTCCTGCCTCAGCCTCCCAAGCTGCTGGGGTTATAGGCTCGCCCTAATGTGCCCGGGTTGGCTGTGTTTTCATTTGTCAGCCTGAGTGTACTCAGTGTTTGCCATCCTGCCTGTTGACACTGCTACCTTTCCCATCCTAGTCACTCTCTGGTTTTCTTGGGCTTGTATGGTCACTTCTGCCCTCACTCATGGATCCTATGGGTGATGCTCAAGGGTTCAGACTCTCCTTCTCCCACCCTCCTCTTCCCTCTTCTTCTCTCATTTCCTCCCTTTGGGTCTCCCTGCTCTCCTTGGGGCACTCTTCTACCAGTGCCTTTGACTTCTGACATCTTTTATATGTCAGCCCATGCCTGACCCAAGCCTGTGTATCAGAGTCACAGGTTCTTAAAATGCAGCATGCCCCAATCTGAATTCCATTCCACTCTATTTTCCTTTTCTTCCATCTTCCGTTCCTGCTGCCAACTCATTGAATGGCATCCACGTTAATGCAGTTTACCAACCTGGAGAGCCTATGAAATCGGCCCCTTCTACTCTGTTCCCTAATTCCCACCGGAAGACAAATAGCCTATCTGTCCTCGCTGTCCAGAAAGCCTGAAGCTTTCAAAGATGCAGATGTGAACGTATCTCTTGATTGCATAAAGTCATTGAATGTCTTCCATTGCCAACAAAATAAAAGTCTGAATTCTTTAACATGATCCCTTGTACTGTCACCCTGCTGTCGTCCAGTTTCATCTTTCCTTATATTTTATGCCAGCGTTTTAGTTCTCCCTGACCACAGGACTCTTACATATGCTATTTCCATCACTAAATGTTAGTTTCTTCTTCCTGTTCACTGCTCCTTCCTGCTTACCTCTGAAATTAAGTATGTGCTTTACCTCTAACACAGTCCACATTATGCCTGTCCCCCTGGATTTCCATACTTGTCACTGTGTATTAGAGTTGACCACTGGGGTTTGCTTTCCTGTTCCCTGTATGGTATCTCATTAATAATACCTTCAGCTCCCCCTTCAGCTCAGTGGACTTACAGTCTCCATCTCCAGGCAGATCTTTGCATCTTGCAGCTGTTTGCCAGCTAGACACCTGGCCTCTCTACCAGTCACAGAAACTCCTTGAAGTCAGCATGGTCCATGTTGCATTGACGATTTACTTATCTCCACTCACCAAGGCTCCTCCTGCACCTTGGAAGTGTCCACTTGGGCAAGCCAGAGATCCTAAGCTCATTTTTCACTCCCCCTTTTCCACACCTCTCCATTTATTGGCTCCCTAAAACTTACAAGTTCATGTTCAAAATTCTTAGACCAGTGTTAGAGCCTTTCAAAATGGGGCTACTCTGCATCTGTGAACTCAGCCCTGTTCCTCTTTTTGGGCCCCCACTACTTTGGGCTCATGGTCTATGACCTCTCACAGGTGCGTCACGCTGTGCCTTCCCCTACTGCCTTGCAGCTTGAGTGTGCTTCCTGTCTGTGGCAGCTCTTCAAACCCCAGGGCCTTCCTCAGTGCTCAGTCCTGGGTACCCTCTCTGTGTTTGGGACTTAATTTCCTTTCCGATGGTGTTCAGTTCAGTGAGAGGTAGTATTGAGCCCCGCAGTTAATGGCTCAGAGTTACCTCTGGGGCCAGAATGCTTGGGTGTGATCTTAGATCTGCCTATTGAAAGTCATGTGACCTTTGATAAGGTGTCTAACCTCTCTATGCCTTTACTTTGAGGTGTGTGAGGAGTATAAAATAAATTAGCACGTGTAAAGCACTTGGAGAGGGCCTGGCACCATTCAATGTTAGCTAATGTCAGTGTGATTTGTGAAGATGCATCATTTCAGCATGCAGTCCCAGAGCCTCTGCTTTGATCAGCTTGGAGACCCTGGGAGAGTATTACTAGCTTCCCAGTGTGTAGCAGGAGTGTCCTGCCCTGTCATCTCTCACCTGAAAGCCTTGCACAGCTCCTGGAGGAGCATCCTCATAACTTCCTGAGAGCCATTGTTACGGATACTTGAGGGGTTGGGGTGAAAAAATACTGAGAAGACCTTTGTGTTTATGAAGCTCATCTTCTAGCAGAGAAGATATGCCACATGAAAATAGAAATAATATATAATTTGTATTAGGTAGTGTGGTAGGTGCTAAATGAAAAGAGCAGGATAAAGGGATTTGGGAGTAAGTTCTGTTTATTTTTTTTGTCTTTTGCACCACAGGGATAGAATGCAGGGCCTTGTACATGCCTGGCAAGTACTCTATTAGAGCTACATCCCTAATTTTTGGGCTGTGTTTTAAATTGGTAACTGGGGACGCCACTTCCCTGAGAAGGTGCAGTTGGAACTGAGACAAAGACCTGTATAAAACACTTACACAAGGGACTGGAGTTGTGGCCAGTGGTAGAGTTCTTGCCTAGCACATGTGAGACACTGGGTTCTATCAGCACCACATAAAAACAAATAAAATAAAGGTATAAAAAATAAAACATCAAGCAATGCAGATGTTTGGGAGAGAGCTTTGCAGACTTGGGAAGGGCAGTGCAAGTCCAGGGCCCTGAGTAGCGATCAATCTGGTGTGCTCAGGGAGCAGCGTGGTCACTGTGCCTGCCCAGGAGCCAGGGATGGGCACACTAGGAGATGGGCTTCACAAGAGGGTGGGCACCTTGCTATCAGCAGACCACCAGAGGGGCTTCAAAATATGTTTCTTCATGGGGAGATGTGGAGGGTTCTGAGCAGGAGTCTGGCAGGTGAGGAGGACAGGCTTCGAGAGCTCTGTGCTGTGGGGTGTGTGGAGGCCTTGTGGCCATGGCAGGGATGTCGGCTGAGAGTGCGGGAGAGACCATGGTGTGGGCAGGACCATGTCAAGCTTGCTCCCGTTCCACGTGTCTTGAAGGTGGCACCCACAGAACTGCCGATGGTTAAGGGAGGGAGAGTAGAAAGCTGGGTAACTGCTTTGGGCCACATTGCTGGTGAATGGCAGCGTCCTGTGCTGAGCTGAGAGACCGTGAGTGTGGGACTCAGCCTGCTCTGTGGCATGATACAGTGAGGTGCAGAGGACGAGTGCAGGGAGAGGTCGGCAGTGGGCAGTTGGGTGTGGAACTCCGAGAGGCCAGGCTGCAGATACCAGGGTGGAAATCATCTTATTGTTGGAACATAGAAAAGGAAGAAATAATTTCTTCCAACTGGAGAGATTAGGTAACCCTTTCCAAAATGGAAGACATTTGAGCAAAACTTTGAAGAATGAGCATCATTTCCAAAGGTAGAGAAAGGGAAATATTTCTCATCCAGGTTTGTAGCCTTACCCCCTGGCCTCTTGTTGAATTTGTTTATAAAGCTGCTGACCTGGTTGATAATCTCTTTTTGCTGGTATAGCCACTTAAATTCTCTATTGAACAGGAAACCAGACCAGATTACACAGTAAGGATAAACCACTTGCTGCTGTTTCTCATTGTTCACAGATTGAAACTTCCAGCTGGACCTGAGAGGTGCAGAATGCTAATGTGATCTCCACGCCTGTGTCCTGGGCTGTGCTGATTTGGGTGTGGGGGGTCTCGTCTCCTGCTCCCACTTCCACTGAAGAGGGCATGCTTTGGAGAAGCTTGTACTGCTGAGGCTGACAGCTGCCCTTGCCCTGCACTGTTAATTTGTAACTCAGTCACAGCTAATGGGGTCCTTTGTTGTCTTTCTCACTGCCCTCTTACCTCAGGCAGATGTCTGTCTCCAGGCTTCCTTCTTTGTGTCAGAAATGAACCATATTTGCTACTTTTGTATTTTGGTAGAATTTTATTTGAAGGAGAATATAGTTTGTCTTTTTGTTTATTTTTGTGAACCCTATAATCACAAATTTTTATCTTTTAACTAGAGAAACATTATAGATAGTTAATGGAATAAAGATTGTGCATTGAAAAAATTCTATTTATTAAATTAAGATCCATTTGGAGCTGTTCTCTGAAACTCACCTGTGAGTAGTCTTCAGCTGTGCACTGTCCTCGAGGTGCCAGACACAGGGTGTCCTTAGCGTCTGCTCTCACATAATGCTCTCAGCCATCTTTCTGTTTAGGAAAATCTTAGTACATTAAAGAACAGCATGTTCAACTTTAGATGAGTGAAGGCTTCTAGACTTCTAAGTTCATAAACTAGCTTTGCCAAAATTGTGGGTGTGGGTTTGTCTTGAATAAATGAGACCACTGCTTTGCTAAACATGTTTTAAATCGTAATGTTCATTTTTACAAATCACGTGAAAATGACCATCATTGTAGGCTCATTAGTTTTTTAGCAGTCCGAGGTCAGAATGTCAGTGTTTCTGTATATACAGGGTAGTCTGGGTGAGAAGATGACTCTTCAGAAGAGTGTTGTCTGGGCCTCACATGAACTACAGATAACTTTCTTTATGAGGGACAATTTTACTACAGAAGTATGCAGATAGTGTGATAAATGCCCACATACAGAGTAACTGAAAGTTAATAAGGTGCTCGCCTTATTTAAAATCTCTCTTTAATGAAACAAGTAAAGCTTTATGAATAATTTAAAGACAGCCTGTGTCTCATATTTGCCCATTCACACTCCTACTTGTCCTTACTCCCAGAGGAGTGTGGTGGGAACCATTTCCCTAATGAAGTGTCGTGGTGTGTGTATCACTTAACATGCCTTCGAGACCCATTGGTTGTTGAAATATGTATCTTGTGCATTCTTCTGCCCTGTCATGTAGTGTTCCTTCAGAAGAATTTAGCACACATGTTTTAGGTAAGAGTTTTTTGTTAATATGGAATCCTGATTACTGATCTGTCATATGAACTGCAGATACCTGTGTTCCTCAGGCTATTCCTCCTAGCTAGCACCCTCTCTTTCAGGGAACTTTCCTGAGTTTGCTCTTTGGCCTTTTGCGGGTTCTTTTCTCTGTTGAATTCTCTCATCACACTAGTGCCTTGCAGTCTGATTCCCCCTGTGTGGGAGGTGGGTGACAGGCTGAATTTTATTTCTGCTCAGAAGGAACTAGGACACTAGCGAACAGAACAGACAGGGCTGGTCTCTTTCAGGACCTTAGATGGCGGCAGCATCATCATTGGGAGTTGTTGGTGCTGGTTTCTCTTGCTGGGATGCTGGGTTTCCCAGCAGCTGGATGTCTCATGAGGACATAAAGAGGGTGCTTCATACCTTTGTTTTACCTATTTATTTTTATGTGATCCTGAGGATCAAACCCAGGGCTTTGCACGTACTAGGCGAGCGCTCTACCACTGAGCCACAACCCCAGCCCTCTCTTAGGGTTCTTTATGTGGGGTTGTTTCAAAATAAGAGCTGTGCAGTTTGACTTTCTGCTGAAGTACTGGAACACAGTATGTGTCATTGGGAATACATTGGTTGCAAAGCATTATTTTTATCTCCAAAGCATTGTGTGAGCTAACCATTTAATCAGGAAAATAGATTTTCTTAAAACCTCAATTTCTCCAGTGTACTTATTCTCTTTTTTTGGAAATGGAGTCTCACTGAGTTGGCCAGACTGACTTTGAACTTGAATTTCTGCCTCAGCTTCCCAAGAGTCTGGGATTACAGGCATGTGCTACCATGCCCAGCTGGTAGCCTTACTCTTAAACTCATGGTTATTTAAGAGTTTACTCTCTTTGATTATCTGTTTGTATGATACCTTTATTTAATTTTTTAGAAAGAGATCAAGTTAAAAAGATATCACTGAATACTTATGATGAAAGCATCATAGATACAAGAGAATATTTTTAATACTTCAGCCTGTTATGAACAGTCCAGTCTTAACATGACTTGAGACTTGAGTGTAGGGAGGGAGGCATACTTACAGTGCAAGCGGCAGCATCAGGAGAGAGGAACCCGCGAGGAAACCTGGCATTAATGCAGCCTGTACCATGGAGTCCCTGCTGCATGTGTTGCCTGCCCTGGGCTTGCTGTCAGGAAAGGAACACACAGAGTCTGTCTTCTGCAGAAGGACATGGGCAGTGATACTGGAGCGTGAGCATCAGGAGGCTAATGTGTGTTCATCTGGAGCCTGGTTGCATGTGCAGGGGGCCTGCGAGAAGAATATAGCCTGGGGTGGTAGACAAGCACATCCTGGTCGTCCCTTCCTTCCATAGTTATGTGTCCTGAAATGTTCCAGGTGCTGATGATCCTCGTGAACAAGAGAGATGGAAAGGTTTGTATTCAAAGTTGCTATTCCAGAAAGAGGAAGAGAAGGAGAAAGGTGGGCTTTGGGGCGCTGCTGGTGAATGGGGAAAGCAGAAAACATCAGGATACTTATAATGAAAATAGACTCCCAAAGGGTGAAGTGTAAAGATCTCTAAAAGTTAAGCAAGATTCACTTGAGGGGGTCTACGTCTCCTATATTAGACACCCACGCACTGGGTGAGGCCGTCACTCTGAAGCTACCAATGCCATTGCTCTGAAGCCATCAGTGCCTTTCTCCTGTCATAGCAAAATCCACCAAAAGTCACAGGCTTTGAGACAGATTATGATTTTTCCAGAAGGTGGTCTTTTTGTTTTTTTAGATATTTATTTTTTAGTTGTAGTTGGACACAATACCTTTATTTATTTAGAGTGAAATATGGTAGCATATTTTTTGGAGGGGTTGTGAAAAGGAGAGAGATTTTGTGTTTGCAAGAATGTAAAGTAATCCAGCTCTTTTTATGCAGAATGGAAAAATCTGCTTTGAAGCTAATAACTTTAAGTTTTATATCTGAAAAGCTGAGAGCTGATAGATTATATGTCAATTTGACATATAACTTATTTGGTAACACACAGTGCAAGTTTCAAATATTTTAGCTATATCAGGAGATCACTTGCAAATGAAGGGTATGTATTGGTAATACCAGAATTTCAGAAAAGGAAGAGAAGCCATCTCCGTGCAGACAGAGCGTTTTTTTTTTTCGTCTTGTTGGTCTATGCATCCACACACACCCACACACTTGTATACATATGTATTTTTCAAAATCTCAATGATACTAAATATCAGAAATGTTGGAGGGCATTACCAAAAGTGAATTTGATATAAAAGGCTAAATACTTCCCCCCCCCCTCTTCTTTTTGAAAAATATTGCTATTTTCTAGAGTGGTTCTCAGTTCATAGCAAATGCAAGTTCCATAAGCCCCCCGCCCCACACATCAGCAGCCTGCTGCACTGTCAGCATCCCACAGCAAATTGGCATGTTTATTAAAATTCTTAGGGAAGACCAGCTTCTCATTTCTTTCTTTCAGAAGGGCCTGGGGGACAGGATGAGGGAGCAGTTCATGCTGTGCTTTGGTTTATCTGACACAAGAGCATGTCCAGGAGCTCAGGTTCCACCAGTTAATGCTGTTTCAGGAGCATCTTTTGCAACCTTATGTAAATTTTCATAGGCAAACAAAAAATAAGGGACATAAGCCTGCTGCACACACCTGTAATCCCAGTGGCTCAGGAGGCTGAGGCAGGAGGATCACAAATTCAAAGCCAGCCTCAGCAACTGTGAGGTGCCAAGCAACTCAGTGAGACCCTGTCTCCAAATAGATACAAAATGTGGTTCAGTGGTGGAGTGCCCAAATTCAATCTCCAGTATATACCCCCCAACACACACACAAAAAAGCCACTTAAAGTTGTTAGAAAAATAAAGTGTTAAAGAGTGTTCCTGCTGGACTTGGTGGCACACGCCTTTAATCCCAGCAGCTCTGGAGGCTGAGGCAGGAAGGTTGCAAGTTCAAAGCCAGCCTCAGCTACTTAGCGAGATACTAACTCAATGAGACCCTGTGTCTCAAAAAAAGAGAGAGTGTTCCTAATGTCTCCCAATTCACGTTGCTATATTTATTTTCCTTCAGTTTCATATTTTAGGTACTTAGGTTCTAGCTTTGCACAGACATCTGAAATAAGGAATAGAATATTAGAAGGAAGAATGATTAAAAGTGTACTGAGGTACTGGAGACAAATCATTTTTTTCATCTCTTAAAAGAACAAATTCTAACTTTTGAAGGAGATTTCATTTGTAAAATTGACTTTGTACTTTATAAGCAATGTTTAAATTCATCGGTGATAAATATGCATGTTTGTATAGTAAAATCCCATTTTTTACATAATGCCTTAATGGAAATGGCAGTTTTATGAAATGAAAGTGACTAGTAAAAATCTGAATGATGTTCATAACCCTTTACATCATTTTTATTGAGGTTTTTTTGTGTTCTAATTCATTAATACAGGGGAAGAGGAGCACACTAACATGGTTTATCTCCTGTAATTACTCAAATTGAATAGAATTTATTTTCAATAAAATTCTTAGAGTAAATTGCCCAGAGTGGGTAGTGGAGGACTGGATGGGTAAACATTTCTTAATTTTTACCCATGGGACTTTGCTGTTTTACCAGTGATGTTGTTTCATTGTGCGTATTTTCAACATAGCTCCCTTTGGATTTTTACAAATAAATGTTTGTGAAAGCCCAAGAACTCCCAGAATTGAGTATTAAGGGGGAATGGGGTGTTTATTTCATCCTGCTTATTATTACAAATATTGTTTCTCTTTTAATAATTTACACTACCTTTTATGTGATTTATATAAGGTGAAACACCATTTAGATTGCTATGTAATAGAGTAATCTGGGGAAATTCCTGCAAACAGCTTAGTGTTTGCAGTTTAATTTGGTTTTTTGCTGTAGAGGACCAGGACGGGGCTGGTGTGTGGGGTGATCAAACACCTACACCCAGGCTTCCCGCCTGGCCTCATGCAAGAGTGGGAGAGACGCTGGAAACAGCTGGAAGCCCGTACACCTCCACACACTCACTACAGTGCACATCTGCTTGGGTTCTTGGCCTTCCAAGCTGAAGGTGCCTGCATGTCCTGGAGGAAGACTGTTATCTAAGCTTTGAGGCCTCATAGGTGTTTGGGTCACAGACTGCCACAAATTCCTTCCCCCTGCATCACATCTGAATGTCCGTCCTTTGCGGGTGTCACTTCATGTAGACACACTGTTTTCTCTCCAGTACTGTGGGTCTGCTTCAGCTAGAGCTGTGTTGTGCAGAATTGTGACTAGAGTTGTTTTTTTTTTTTTTTTTCATGTGTGGGGCAGTGAATATGTTGCAAGGTGGTTTGTTTGACCTCGTCTAGGTTTGCAGACCTAGCTTTCTTTGACCCTGGAGAGTCAGAGCTGTGTTTAACTATTCTTTTTTTAGCCTATGCTTGCTGAAGTGATTACCACCTTAAGCAAACAGACTTGGTGGGGGATCAGACTTTCTCCATCTTCCTTGTAGGTCAGACCTCAGCACTGGAGGGTGGAATAGGGTAGAGGCTCAGGAGAGCTGCTGCCTCCATAATCCCCTGGACACTGTCTCAGCACCAGGTGTCCTGTTTCTCCATGGTTGCCAAGAGCTTGCTACTAGGGTGTAGCATCGTCAGCATCTGGCTCTCTCTCACTGTAGTTGAAAAGCCCGTAGGCCACAGGGTACCTGCCTCCTGTGTTCTGAGTGTAGAGGGAGGGTTATTTGTGATAGAATTGGTAGCTAAGATGAAATATTGAAGACTGCTTTTCCCCACATCTGGATACAGCTAGGCCTCCTGACCCTTTAGGAAGCCTTTTCCCATGACTTCCAGCTGAGTCCGGAGGGCCAGAGGCAAATTAAGCAGATGAAGAGGTAAACAAGGTGAGAAATTCTTCTGGGTATTTAGTCCTTGAAGGTGATGTTGCCCACAGAATGAGAATAACTTTTAGTGTAAGTAATCACCAACAATAGATGAGCCAATAGTATGGCCAATCCATTGTGATTCTCCATATACATTTGTACAATCACCACACTCTGCAAAAACCACAGGCTAACTAGGGAAGGAGGCCAAACACACGACCCCAGGACTGTGTTGATGGTGCAGGCACAGAGGGACTGGTGGGAGCGGTACACGTGCTACATCAGATATGGCTCCTTCCCTAGGAGACACCTGGAGTTCACCAGTACACGTGTGTCAGAAGAGTTGCGGCCTGGCTGTTACTGTGACGTGGAAGAAGGATGGTCACCTGAAGCCAAGAGGGAAAGTTGTATCATCCGTGCAGACCTGTGGAGCGAGTGCCCCATGGGGTGGATAGAGGTCGTTTGAATAAAGGTGGCTGAGGTGTGTGTGGATGTGTGCTTAGCAGATTTCTGTGCAGCCAGGATCAGGGTGCAGTTTTCTGTGTTCACTTAGGGTTTCTTGAAGAAAAAATTATGCATAAGCAAATGTGAAAATCATTTTATGCTCAGATTGTCTTCCTAATATGCTCATCAATCACATTTGGACAAATTTGTGTTTTCTTGTTGCAGAACTGGCTGTAGTTTATTTGGTGTTGGATTTGAGTTCCTTTTCCTTTCTTCCTGTCTACCATTACTGATTTCTTAATTTGTTTTTAAGTTAAGTCCATATAATATAGATTTTTTTATACTATGGACACCTGTAGAGGAAACCAGGCTGAGATTTTAATTTTGCTAGAGTCAATCCATGGGTAGTTTCCTTCTTAGTGGGAAAAAAAAAAATCAATCTCTCTATCTCCATCCCTCTCTCATCCCTCTCTCTGTCATGTATCCATCTTGCCATCTGTCCATCCATCTCTTCATCCATCCATCCATCCCTCCCCTCTCTCCATCTGTCCATGTCTTTATATGTTCATCCTTCTTTTCTCAAGACTTCTCCTTGATGGTGGGCACAGTGTTGGGGACACAGAAATAAGTAAAGTATAACCTTTGTCCCTCAAGTGCTTAGAAACATTTTCCAAGTACAAATGTGAGTGTCTTTGTTGGGTCTCCTCAGGTAGGGACAGATGAGCCTTTGTGTATTTCTGTGTATTCACAGGAGTACATGCCCCTCTTCCCCATGCCTTGTGTTTTTGTCACTGTAAAGGCAGGGTGCAGGGCCTGCCTAGGGAAAGGTAGGACTGTGTTCAAAGGTTGTGAACTTGATGGGCACCTGGCATTCAGCTCTGCCACCTGACTCCTAAGTAAGCCCTGTGATCAGATGTCTGCTGTGGATTGGGGGGTGAAAACCAGCAGCCTTCAGAGTAATATGAATCATGTGATCTCATACTTGCTCCTCCCCACCGCATACACATGTGGTATATGTGCTGTCTGAGCACAGATGATGTGGCGAGATCTCCCAGATGGTTGTATCCATTACCTCAGGGGATAAAAGAGTGCTTATTAATTTCTCTTTATACATCTTATTGTTTGGTTTGTTTTAAGAAGCATATTTTAGTTTTTTAATTAAAAAAGCTAATAAAGTAGGAAATGAATAAATAATAGTAATAAAAAATATCCTCAGGGCATGGAGCTCTGTTTCATTCTTCCATTCGCCAGGGCAGTCAACACCAAGTGTGCAGTTTCAGGTGTGGGCTGCCCTGAAGGGCTCTAACTTCTCAGTGAGCCCTGTGAGGTTGGAACTTTTCTAGCAGCAACACTAGATTGTTAAGGGCTTCTGCGTTCACCCACATTAACTCCCAAATCTGTCTTGTGTCTGCTGCTCTTGGAACTGCTCTTGAGGACATCTGAGAGCCACGGGTAGTCTTGACATGCTCCCTTGTTATTGAGGAAATGAGTATTTAGCTCAGTTGAGAAGGGGCCTTGTATTCAGCCATCAAATTTCCCATCCTGTGTACCCCTAACTAGTGTGGAAATTTGGACAGCAACTTGCCTTCCTGAGCCTATTTTCTCGTCTCAAGCAGCAGTAGTCATGATGTTGTGAGTTTCAGTGAGATGCTGGACGTCAGAATCCTGGTGAAGTCATAAGAATTGCGGTGGACCAGCTATCAGGCTCTACCTGACCCTTGCTCAGCTGTCCAGCCACTGATGTGTTAGCGAGAGTTTTGCACCTTGGGTCCTCTTTTAACATATTCCATACCCACCCTACCGTAAACTAGTCTGTTTGATAAACTTTGCTCACAAGCTTCCCAATCAGTGTCTGTCTTACTCCAACAGGTCCCTTCACCGATGTCGTCACCACCAACTTAAAGCTTGGCAACCCAACAGACCGAAATGTGTGTTTTAAAGTGAAGACCACCGCACCTCGTAGGTACTGCGTGAGGCCCAACAGCGGGATCATTGATGCAGGGGCCTCAGTCAATGTATCTGGTAAGTCCCAAGACTGAAGGCCTGGAAGACCCTGGAGCCAGTGGGCTTTCCGAAAGTGTGGGTTCACAGGGGAGCACTGTAGGAGGATAGGCTGCTCTCCACCTTCCCCAGCCCTCTGCCCTGATTAAAGAGCTTGGTGGTCCCTATCACCTTTTGTTTTTCCATAATTAATTCCTCTTTGTTTTAATGCTTGCAGCCTTTGCGCCTCAATAGTTAGAGCAAAATTAAAGTGGTAACTTTAGACTTGACTTCAGAATGAGTTTGGCTTTCACTGCCTTGAAATTAAATCTGCCCTTTGGCAATAAATAAAAAAGGGCTAAACAAACTTAATTTTACTTTGTGGGAGAAAGCTAAATGGAGTTATTTTCTTATTTAAGCTAAATGATTTCTGACATTAAGCCCATGTCATTTCCAATGATTGGTAACTGCACTTTACTGATTGTGAAAAGCTAAGGGAGATGAGGGCTGAAGAAAATGGAATATGTTCAAGGGTGTAAGTTTTGAGCATGTCTGATCCTTGCTTCTATCTGAGGGTACATATATTTTCCAAAGTCCAGCTTTTGAAAAGATGCTGGTAAAGTCCCCAAATTAAGATTTGAATTTCAGAATTAAGGAGGTATAAGTGATGGTTCAGATCTCCTTTAGAAATGGAATAAAGTTTTAGCTCATTAGAACTTCTGGAGCCAAGAGGGGGAGTGTGTGTTTATCTTCTAAATACCAGGTGACTCAGTGTCACAGAGATTTCTGCATCATTAGAAGCTACCATTTATTTGACGCAAGTACCTGTCTGTCTTTTTCCATGATAGATTTGATTGTGGTACATTTGGCTATTCATTTGACACCTAAAAGAAAATGATTCACCTCTTTGGAAAGATATAAGGTGTTTCATTATCTGATCGTTTCTGCAAACTCTTATTCCCTGCATCTGCCATGATGACGTCCAACACCAGCTTCCCCGTGGACTTCTCTTGGAGCCTGCGGACCTGCTCTGCATTCTGGAAGCAGAGTCTTGTGCAGGTCAGGATGGTGGAAGGCAGTGTTGGTTGAGGCCCTCTGTGCTGGACCTGCTTGTATTCTATCTCATATTGTCTCTTATCTGCCCTGAGAGGGGGGCTCTGTTACCACTGTTTTACCAAGAAGAGGACTCTTGGTCGGGGGTTCATGTCGTGGAAAGTGATAGAACCAAGGTGTGGCCCACTCTGCACGAAGTGATAGAACCAAGGTGTGGCCCACTCTGCACCGCAGCGTGCTAGAGAAGGGGAGCAGCTTGGGGGCTGGCATCTCTGGGTCCCCTGGCTCTGTGTGGCTCAATTTTTTTCTGTTGAAATCAATGATGATAGAAATCTTTTTTTCTTCTTTTAACCCCCCCAATTTTCTCATGTATAATGAATTTGAGCAAGGTTGTCTGTAGACGAAAATTATCAATTTCCAAAGTAAATGTGGGGGAAGCAGTATAGTTTTCTGAATAAACTTAACTCAGTGGATAATGTACAGTGTAGATGTGCTTTTTGGTATCAATATAAATGTGTGTATCTCAGAAGTATTCATCTTTCCCCATAAGAGGAATTTTTTTAAAAAAGTAATAACTCCCTCTGAGCATTTATTTTAATTTATTATTCACTACTTCAGGATGGCAAAGATCTGTGGTTGTGGCCTTTTCTTTGTGGATGAGAAAGTTGGGTACAGGTCATCTGGGGTCCTCATCTGGTAAGGCGTAGAGCTGTTGTTTGAATGAGGGTCTTGGCTCCTGGTGGTACTGTGCTGCCTCATGGAGTTCAGGTGGCCATGCTTACAAATGAGTCTAAAGTGGATTGTATTTCTGGGGAAAAAAAACAGTTGTATGATGAAGTGCCCGTGTATGTGCAAGCCTTCCCCAGCTGAGACCAAGGTATATTTGCAGGTGAGAAAGGGCTCCTTTGTTTTTATTCAATATTTACTTCAGTGTTGAAGGGAACCTGAATTGAGCCAGAGTTATTGCATTTCCAGGGCTGCCTCGCCACTTGGGAAGGTTGGCCCCATAGACTGCAGCTTCAGGTGCTGAGGGCCACCAATCACTTATTGTACATGCATATCTTGGGATAAAAAGCCCTGTCCTTGTCCAGGGGTCTGCTTGAAGTGCAGCTACCTTAGGACATTGGTGTGTCAGAGTTACCAGGTTCCTTTGGGAGAGGGAATATACCCAGAAGAAGGAAGCATCAGTGGACAGGCAGTATAATTACACAAAGGTCAGCCTTCCCTCCTCCCCTGGGCACACATGGCCATATGTGGCTTAACATGTTGTGCTCAGAGCTCTTGGTACTGAGCAGGAGGCTCTGCTTTGCTCCTCAGCAGTCAGTTGACCTGTGCCCAGCTTGCTAGCCCCTGTGGGCTCTGGTTTTCTTATCGTCACATGGAGAGTAGAGTCCACTTCCCAGAAAATTGTAGATACTGCAATCACTGGAAGCATGGTACCCGAGTGTAATTGCATAGCTTCAACAGAAACTGGCTATTTTGTTAAAGATGTATTGGATAATATTTGAATTACCTTTTTGAATCCCATTTTATTAATTTCTCAATTTATGTGCCTTTCTTAATGTTCAGAATAAATTAATATGTTTTCTTCTTTCTGTAATATGCATTTGTTTTGTAATGAAAAGCCACTAGTAAATTTTCAAATATAATTTATAAAAGGTGCTCATCAAATCAACTTAAAATACTAGCAGCATTGCCTGGCTTACCACACAGAATGTCACAGCATGCCTGAAAAGGATGCCACTAGTGCATTGCTCCCATTTCTGAAAGCCCGGGGGATGTGCTAGCTCTTAGAAAGGGCTGTAAATCATTCTTTTAAAGAAAGAAGGAGGAAGGGAAGAAAGGAAAGAAGGAAGGTGAAGAGGAGGGGAGGATGGTGGCAAGGATACCTGCCCAGGGAGGGACCTGGCTAGAGAGGCTGCAGCTTCTGGAAGGCACACAGATGTGCTGTGACAGGTGGAGCCAGGTGTCCTTTAGCTGTGCTCTTGGAAGGTCTTCTTACCTTTCAGATACCCAAGGGACCTTCCACTGTGTTTTAAAAGTTCAGGCTCCAACCTATTGTTTTCTTCAGTTCATTGCAAGTCACTTACTTACTGGGTCCTTGAAAAAAATCTCCCTTTTAATAAACACAGGTGGTAGAGTGACAGTTGGACAGAGTGGGACCTGCCCTTCTTTTGTGGACTTGGGCAAAAGCACATCTCTCTGAATTGTGTTCTTCTCTTTGCTCGTGTCTCATTTCTCCTGTATCCCCTTCTGGGATTTGTGCCTGTGGTATGATGGTATGATGCAGGCCCTCTCTATTGCACTACTGGTCCAGAACGCCCTGGTTTGGGCCCTTGCTCCTGGACTTGCATCATCCACTGGAGCTGGCTTTGAATTATTCAAATCTGGACTTCAGCAAAATAGGCACACTCAAATGGAGATTGCAGGAGAGGAGATTGGATCCCCACTCCCCTAGACTTCAGCTGCAAGGAAAATAGAACTTTTTGAATTAATGAATTGTGTGAGGCAGTGGGGGGCCTCCCTGTTTGTTCTAGCTTTTCAAAATTAAGTCTGTTTCTGAACTGTATGGTGGGAAAATGTTTTTAAGGTAGATAATTTCTGAAGATGACTTTGTGGTAAGCTGTTAGTGGATTTTCTTTTTTAATACTGCAGTTTAATAATGAGGGGGGTTTCCATTAATATTCCAAACCATGTTTGCCAGCGGGTACAGCAGGTGAAGTGGTAAAATCATGGGCCCATCACAAATGCTTATGCTTCCTGTAATATGATAGTAAGTTTAATATTTTTATAACCTTCACTGAATTCTAATTTCACTAAAGTAGCAAGCACGCTTCCATTTGCAGTTCAATTATGCACATTGCTTGCCTGTGTACCAAGCAAATTAGAAATGCAAAATATCTGTATGTCGGGGGGCACTGAAAAGAGTCATTAGAGATACCAATATTTAGGTGCAGATACACTTTACTAAGTGTACCCTGGGAATTGAAAGTGTATTAAAGACAGACAAACACGAATCTCTCAGTGTCAGGCTCTGTATTTTCAGTGAGAATCCAGAGAATTAAGAGTAGTGTTCATTCTTGACATACAGCCATACAGCCTTTTCAGCACTCTTCTCAATCACATTTAAAGCATAAAATTCTTCCAATAAAATCCTGCAAAGAGAATGTATATCAGCAACTCTTCTTGGGTGGAAACATTGGTCAATTAATGTAATTGGGTACTACAACAATTAATAATTAGTCCTGTCAAGATTCTGCTGATTCAGTTTAATGGAGCTGTTTGGTGGCCCTGGACCAGCCAGCTCAGGGTCGCAGCTTTCAAGTGATCAGTACCAGAGTAAAAGTGTGTGAGTCTGCAGACAAAGAGCCAGGCACACTCAGCTACCTGGTGTGGACTGCAGAGCTGCTGGGCTGCGGCTTCCTCAAGGCAGCGTTCCTCTTGTTTGAGCGTATGCTCTGGACGTCTTATAAAGCACAACCTTTTTATAAATGGTTTTCATGAACCAGGCTTATTATTCTCAGATAGGAACGACTCACATTCACACTTAAAAGATGTCTTTAATCTTTTTCTCCAGATTAGATTCTGGCTTTAAAAAAATAAAGAAAGAAACAAAGAAAATTGCCAACAAAAATTCAGTTTAATTGATACTTTTAAAGATTCTCCGTTTAGCTGGGTGCAGTGGTGCACGCCTCTAATCCCAGCAACTTGGGAGGCTACAGCAGGAGGATTGCAAGCTCAAAGCTAGCCTCAACAACTTAGCGAGGCCCTAAGCAATTTAATGAGACCCTGTCTCAAAATTTAAAAATAAAATAAAAAGGGCTGGGGGTATAACTCATTGGTAAAGTGCCCCTAGATTCAACCCCTGTTACCAGAGAGAGAGAGAGAGAGAGATTGAGATTTTCAAAGTTTACTGTAATATTTAGGCTTCTTTAATGGGTATGGCACAGTTTATTTTTTATACTTTGAAAGATGATGATCAGGAGGACTGCAAGGGCATGAGGGCTCTCCTTTAGCTGAAGGGACCTTCATCTCCCAAGGTGGCTGAGAAGCACAGAATCTGTGGATTCACTGAGCAGTCAGGAGTGACACTTCTACCAGGTCCTCCCAGGCTGGCACCTTTGAGCCACAGCCTCAAGCATTGTCCTGTGGGCTCTTACTTGGATCCACTGCTCCTCCTGTGCAGCTCCCAGTTCATCACAGAAGGAAGGGAAAGGGCTGCATTGACAGACAGCTGTGAAAGTCCGGAGCAGAGGGGGAAGGACTGCCAGAGAGCCTGGGGAGGGCGAGCTCAGAAAGTGCCCGGAAGTGCCTAAGCCTCCACAGCACACTTCCTCCCAGCTTAGCTGGTCAGTCCCAAGAGACAT
Source organism: Callospermophilus lateralis (assembly GCF_048772815.1). Classification (NCBI taxonomy): domain Eukaryota; kingdom Metazoa; phylum Chordata; class Mammalia; order Rodentia; family Sciuridae; genus Callospermophilus; species Callospermophilus lateralis. Next base: position 185,734,941 of record NC_135307.1, on the reverse strand, counting down.
GGCTTCTAAGTCTATTAATGTGTCTACTAGTGTGCAGTGAGGGTTCATAGTAACAACAGAAGAGTGACCAGAAAGAGACTATGCTGTATTCCATTGTTAAGCCTTGGGAGATGGGAAAGTGTGTTGGAAAAGATTTATGTTAAGAAAGGTAGTTATAAAAATAAGCAAGTGAGCCACGTTGTTGGCGTCTATATCGAATCTGCCTCATCTTCTGTTGATCCTGGGCAAAAGATGAGGGCATCTGTACTGATTTCTGCACAAATAAATGAATCAGACTTTGAGGAGCTTATTAAGACAGTCTTCATAAATCGAAAAATCCTATAAAAGAACACAAGACAATTCAGTGTTAACTTATTTCTAAGTAGGTAAAATTAATTATTGGTTGAGAGACCTATAGTTCCATGCATGGGTCCCTGATTAGTCAGGGAACTGGAATGGGGCTAGGATTTCACTGTTTGGAGAACCCGAGAGGAATAATGAACTGGCTTATGTAAGGGTTCGTGGTCTAACAAAACGTCAAGCTTTTTTGCTTGGGCAGGAGTGATGTCACCTCACTGTACAACCCTGGTCTTCAGCTGGTTGGGAGCTCTGCTTGGTGTTTGTCTTTCATTAGTTTAAAAAAAAGGAGTGGTGACTGCATTATGACACCACAAATGCAGCTTGGTACAGGTGGGCTTTTGATGTGCGTGTGAGTGAGGGAGCCAGTGAGAGGACACAGGGACAATAAGACCACAGCCACGTGTGGCCACATGGAGGAGAGTGGCTCTGGATAGATCAGACAGCTGAGGCAGGGTTCCTCTCTGAGCTGCCCCAAAAGATTTCTGGAGGGAGTATGATTCAGGAGTGCTTTGAATGTGGGAAAGGGAGAAGGTTCATCTCATGGCCCCTGAGAAAACGTGCAGATGGACCTGAATGTGAGTTCTCGGAACATCCATACCCACTGGGGAGAAAAAGCAAACATGTCAGAGTGAGCCAGGACTCTCCTAGTGACTTCAGAGCTCACAGCAAGGACCCACATGTGGGGCTTTCAGCAGGGGCTGGAGCTTCAGGAAACAGAGCAAGTTGGGTTTTCCAGGGACTGGCCTTGGGCAGCTCCCGAGAAGTGCACATTCCTGGTCCGAGGCCAGCCCTGCCGACACAGAAACTCTGCAGATGAGGTGGCAGTTTGTGTTTCAGCAAGGTCTGCAGGTGGTTCTGATACATGCCAAAATTGGGGAACCTCTCCTCACAGGGCTGTGTTAGCAGAATAAGTCCCAAAAGATGTGATGTATTAGGATTTAGTAGGGTTAAGTAGCATGAAAAGGGACATGCCAGGTAGGGCCACATGATGAAGATGACTTTGGGGATGTCAGGAGAATTTCACCAGGTTTAGGAATAAGGGAGTTGGTGTGCACTATTTGGACCTGAAGGATGGCCTGTTGTTTGGAAATACCAGAGATCCGAGGAATAGGATATGAAGAACTGAACTGATTGTCTTCCATTCGGGAGATAGGTTTTGTTAGAGGAGGGTTCAATCTGAGGAATTACTGATATGAGCAGGGTGCTGGGGGAGGTTACATTTCTGGGAGTAATAGGGCCATACAGAGTGCTTGGACGGGAAAGAAATGGGATGGTTGGAGGAGACACTGGGGCGGGGGGAATCTGGAGGTGGGTCACTGGGGCCTGGGCTGACTGGGCATATAGGACATGGAGAAGACATGTCCATGGCAGGATTCTGCGATGAAGTGTATGCCATCTTACTTGTTGGGCTTTGTTCACTTGTTCTATTACCTTATGAAGCAGGTGGAGATGCCCTGACTTTCTTGGGTTCTGAAAGCTGCTTTTGTGCTGCATTTAATCAAGTCATCATTCCTCTGAGGGAGTATGTGTTTAAGTAGCATATATTCTCATTTCTTCTCTTTTGTAGAAGTCTGATCTTGCTGATCTAATGTTTCATGACCCCAGAGTTCCTTTCTTAGCAGGAGCTCACTTCGCAGTCTGTAATGTCACAGATGTGGTATCCCAGAGCGTTAATGTAGGCAAGTAGTATCAGCAGATACATTTTAAAAGAAGGATAGATGGTTCATTTAAGAGGGTTTTATCATCAGTGTCTCTGGTATTCAAGTGAAATAAATTAAGTTAATGGGAAGCTCTTTTATAGCCTGTCATAGAAAAAAGTATATAATTTCTGTCACAATTTGCATGTATGGAGCTGAAAGAACAAACGATTAACAACATTTATCTGTCATGGTCTCATGGAGTTTCAGCTAACAGGGTAGAGCAAATTGAACTTGACACGACATGATAGCGGTGAGAAAGACAAACTTTCTGATGAGTTAGGACTGTGTTTAAGCAGTGTGTGGAGGATGAGGTGCCGAGGATCTGCAGACTGTCCACTGTCTGGGTAACTACTCTGGCTTGTCAGCTTGAGAGCCCTCAAGCGAAGGAGAACCAGTGGGTGGCAGACAGCTCCTCCACTTGCAGCACTGTGGAGCAGGGGCTGAGTGCCCACCTATACCAAGATCTTCCAGGAAGTTCATGCTGAGGCCCTCCTAGGCTCTTGTTCCCTGCTGAAACATATCCACTCACCCGCTTTTCCAGGGCATTCAGGTATTAGGTTTGTTCTCAAAGTGTCTGCCTGTGCTTGAGAAGGGCAGTTGGACATGCTTCCTTAGGCCCCTGCAGTGCTCTCTGGGGTGGTGGCCATCTCCTGTTCCCTGCTCTGTGCCTTGGCACTCCTCTTTGACAGCTCAACCCTTCGAGAGGTTCTTCCATTTCTATGCTCTGGTGACCTGGCAGGGGGGACAGGAAGCCTGGAGTGTGCTATGTCTAAAGGTAGTGCATGCTTGGCTGAAGGAGCACAGGGGTCCCCAGGCCCCTGCGTGAGAGGCTGTGTTCAGATTTGGTTTAGGTCGAGCTGCTATCTCTTCTAAGTCACAAGTTCTCCCAGGAGGGGCCACAAAGCCATCAGTGACTTCATGCGAGTTGCTCAGCATTGCTTTCTTCCTAAAGGGGCCCGTGAGGTAGCTTGGTGTAGAGTAATGGTGCTCAAATGTTCTGGTCTCAGAATCCCCTTCCACTCATGAATATTGAAGACCCAGGGGTTTTTTGTTTGGGTTTGTATCAATATCTGTCTTTAGAAATTAAATTCAGAAATTTAACAATTATTAATTTTGTCAACAGTAACTTTTTTTCTTTTTTTGGTGCTGGGAATTAAACCCAGGGCCACATCCCAGCCCTTTTTATTTTTTGAGACAGGCTTTCTAAGTTGCTGAGGCTGGTTTCAAACTTGCCATCCTCTTGAGTCAGCCTCCTGAGTCACTGAGATTGTTTCAGGTGTGCTCCACTGCACCTGGCTGAAATAACATTTTTAATGAAATAAAAATATTTAAAAAAATATGGCCTAGGGGCTAGGGTTGTGGCTCAGCAGTAGAGCGCTTGCCTAGCATGTGCGGGGCCCTGGGTTCGATCATCAGCACCACAAATAAATAAATACATAAAGAAAGGAAGGAAGGAAGGAAAGTGTTGTGTCCAACTACAACTAAAAAATAAGTATTTAAAAAAGTATATATGGCCTAGTCCTTGACCTTGTCAACTGTCTTGACTGGGCAGTTCACAGTTCATGTAGCAAACAGATTGTGTGACTGTAGTCCTTTTCTCTCCACCCTGCCACCCTGCCCCCCACCCCAGCCCTTTTTTTTTTTTTTCATCTTGGAAACAGGGACTTGGAAGAGCCAAGTAGCACTTTCTTTATTTTTTATTTTGGTATTAGGAATTGAACCTAGAGGCACTTAACCTCTGAGCCATATCCCCAACCCAACCCTTTGTTTTTATTTGTGTTTTGTGTTGAGACAAGATCTTGCTAAGTTGCTGATGATGGCTTTGAACTTGGAATCCTCCTGCTTCAGCCTCACGAGCTGCTGGGAAAGTGGCATTTTCTTACATGTAAGAAAATGTTATGATGTGGACTCTGAAGCCATGTTTGTGAGCTTTTTGAATTTTGCTTCACTGAAATGTGTTGGTCTGTCTTACACTTTGGATTTTGTAATATCACTTGTGGATTGTTTGAAAAATATTGAATGTGAGGTTATACAGATCTTCCAAATGTTGACATCATTTGTTATGCTGTATCAAAAAAAAATCATATTCATCATTATTACCACCAATCTCATCAGAAGAGTCTTATTTTTTCTGCAACTCTGGATGGAACCCAGGGCACTTGCTGGTCAAGTGCTGTGATACTGAGCTGGCCAATAAGAGTCTTTTAAGTGTTGGATGAACTGGGTGCTCTTGGTGGCAGATTTAAATTTTCCATGATTATAATTTTTGCTTGAAAGCCTGAGTTTTGTTATTGGGAACAATAACTGTAAGTCTTTCTTGAAGTGGCAGGCTTACTTAGTTCATTTTCAATAGTGTATATGCCACACACCAGGGTTGGAATGACCAGTTTGTCTGTTGGTTGCTCCTTCACGTAAGAATGTTCCATGGGGAAACACCAGGTCTAGTTCCAGCCCCAAGAGCTGCCTGGGTACATTGCTCACAGCAGCCTTTGGACTTAGGGGACAGCAGAAATATCATTTTATCATAAAGTGGGCCAAAAAGGTCAGGCACAGTGGTACACAATTATAATCCCAGCTACTTGGGAGGCTAAGGCAGGAGTATCACAAAATTCAAGGCCAGCTTGGGCAACTTAGCAACAGCCTGTCTCAAAATAAAATTTAAATGAGAGGTTGGGGATGTACCTCAGTGGTAGAGCACTGATCTAACATGTTTGAGGCCCTAGGTTTGATTCCCAGCATCACAGAAAAATGGGGAAAGGGCTAAAAAGATTTGTTTTCAAGGTTGAAATTTAGTAAAATTAGTACTTTCCTTACTTCATCAAAAACATTGTTAAGTGAACTGGCTTCCTTTACAACTAGAGTGCACAACCAGAGCCCATGGCAACAGCCCGCTTGCCTGCATCGCCACCATGCTTGTGCACCGTGGGTCTAAGTGGCGACATGGGAGAAGGTATGGATGTCCTGGTGTTAGTGTGACCATCGTTTGGACTTCATGGGTCATTTGACTGGGGGTGTGGAGAGCCCTTGGGGTCTGTGGGCTGTACTTTGAGAACTGCTGGGGGAGTTGGACTCTGGAATGGGGCCAGTTGGAGCCGGTCCTGCTGTCCAATGCTCTGCTCATGGAGCCCAGGTGAGGCTGTTCACTCAGGCTTTCTAAGCCTGTGTCTTTTCATCTAGAAAATGCAGACATGGGCTTCTTTGGTGGTTGCTGTGAGGGTCGAGTGGGAGGACTAAGGAGTATGTGCCTTCTTTGGTGGCTTGACACTGGCAGGTGCTGGTCAAGGTCATCTTCCTTCCCTTCCCTCCAGGCGTGAGGTGAAGGCTTTGGGCTGAAGACCACAGAGGTGGTGGAGAGGTGAAAGGGAGTGGCCCTTGGCTGTGGTGAGTCTTGGGTGAACACTCGCTGCCCTCTCACTCCAGTGCCTTAGGGAAGGGGGAGAGTGCACAGGGGCCACAGCGCTTCTATGTTTTTCTAAAAACCCAGGTGTGGTAGTTTGGGTCAACATTCTCTTCTTTTCCACACTGAAAAATACCAGCAAATGATTCTGTCACTGCCCAGTGAGACTGGAGAGTCTTAAATCTCAATTCACCTGAGTACTAAAAGTGAGAGCATATCTTCGCAGTAGTTCGAAGTTCTGTTCCATCTCTGGACAGTGTTTATGGTTGCTACCCAAGAAAGCTCCTGGCACATGTGCAGTGGGTAGAGCTGCTGAGTGGGCAGGGTTCACCTTCCATGTGGCCATTTTGGTGGCGGAAGCAGGGCGTTTAGCTCTCAGAAGAGTCTAGGGCTTCGACCTCCATTCTGGCGTTCATCCCTGCAGTTAAGTCAGGCTCTGGTGTCCAGCAGTATTCGGGTCCATCAGCTGGAAGCTCACACCAGCTCTGCAGTGCTGGACCTCGTCACAGTCCAGGTCAGAGCCGATAGCAGGGCAGACCTGGTGTCCACTGAATCTGCAAGAGCAAGATCCCAAGAAAAGTGGCCTTGTGTTTTTTTTTAGTGATCTTTTTTCCCTCTGCTGGTATCACACTGTTTGGATCGGGTACCCAGACGGAGCATTCTAATCTTGGTAATCTGTAAGGTAGGTAGACTGGGTGTCACATGTACATAGCCTTATGTTAATAAAGGTTTGCTGTCTCACATTTGTTGAACTTTGTCCTGAAGAAGTCGCCCAGCAAGTGCGCTTGTAACTCAAAGTGCTCAGATGGGTGTTGTGACAACAGCGCTGCCCAGGTAACTAGGTACACCTGTATATTTCACACCTTCATGTGATCAAGTTTTCATGGTCTTTCTCTGTTACAAAGATGGAACGGGCTCCGGCATCCCCAAGATGGGTTGGGGGAAATTGCCATTTCTCTTTCCTGCCAGCCATGGTCCCATGAGCACTGCCATGGGGCTGGAGGTGCAGCCTACACCCAGATCCTGTCGGAGTGCCTGGTGGGTGGAAGGGGTGCCAGGCTGCACTTGGAGACAGAGGCCTTGGCTTTTTGCCAGTGTGTGGCTTCCTTGAGACCTTGGGCAGGCCACTTCCCTCTGTGGAGCCCCAGATTCTTTATGTGTATACTGAGGTTAGAGACACCTGTCTTTATCTGCAGCAGGGGTGGCGAGGCCATGGAGAAACCCCTGAGTTGGGGTTCCCAGGCAGGGCACTGATGGGTGCCTAGCAGAAAAGGTGGTGGAAGCCCTGTCAGGGAGGACAGGACTGGCCCAGTCAGGACAAGGCATTGGGTCCTGGTGGTGGTAGAGCATAAGCCCTCAGAACACCCTGCCTGGGCTTGAGTTTGTGTTCTTTTGTTGTGTGACCTTGGGCAAGCCCGTTAACTTTCTGTGGTTCATTTTTTTTTTTTTCATCTGAAAAATAGGCATCAAGATAACACTTCTCTCCCCCTCACAGTAGTACCCACCACTTAAGGATTAAATGAGATGATAATAGATCTTGGAGACAAAGCCCAGTTTCTGGCACATGGAAACCCTCATTCCATGGTAGCTGCTGTGGGCTACAGAAGGTCTCTGCTGCCTGTGAAGTTTTGTTTTGGTGAACTTAAGTAGGTTCGAGATTTAGCCAAAGCCTTGCAGCAGGTCACAGAGTTGAAAGCAGTGTTGGTTTCACAGGGGTAAGGCCCAGTCTACCCTGGGAAATGGGCTAGAGGAAGCCAGTCAGAGTGGGCAGGTGCCTCCCTCCAAGTAGCAGGAGCTCATTCACAGGTTCCTAAGGGAGGGTACCCTAGCTTCTTAGTGACCAAGTGGGATGCTGAGCTGGTATTGTTTTTTCCCTCCTATCTGAACATCTTGCTTATGAGAATTCTCTAGCATTCTGTTGCCAAAATCATGTTTTAAGCATTACCTTGATTAACTGTGCAGGGAATGGGGTGGAGAGAAGCTATAACAGTTCTTTAAATGGCCTTAAACATCTTGGATTATTCTCTTTTAGTTCCTGAAAAGATCATTTGGATATGTTTTCTTGAGCACAAAGGCACACGGTGTTACTGCCCTGCTTTCGTATTCTCTAAGGCTCGTTACAGATGTCTGTGTGGGTTTGCAGGAATGAAAGTCCAGTAGACCAAGACCTGAGTCCTAAGCCCTGTTCCCAGCTCTCTGACTTTGGCAAGTCCCCTAACCTTTCTGAGCCTTAGGGGGACCTGCAAAATGGAGGTGTGGGTCATCTCTTCTTGCTTCCTTGGAAAATGCCTGGGAAACTGCTTTACACCACAGCACAAGTATTAGCATGACAAATGGCACTGGTAACCGAGTTCTGACCCTCCTAATGAAATATTTTCTTTCTCAGTGATGTTACAGCCTTTCGATTATGATCCCAATGAGAAAAGTAAACACAAGTTTATGGTTCAGTCTATGTTTGCTCCAACTGACACTTCTGATATGGAAGCAGTAGTAAGTACTGAATGCTTCTTACTTTTTTCAGTAATAATAACAAAAACCAATTAGGTACAGAACTGTGGGTGCATGCATTTCAAAATGTGTCAAAATTATTTACATGGGAGTTATGTTTTCAAGGAGGTTTGTATTTTGACTACCTTTCTGGTTTTTCTAAAACCAATGAATAATTTTAACGTTTTATGAAGCTCTCTAGAATACTATTCTTTTTCTGACTTTTAAAAACTCAAGTTTGTTTTGGCAGTTCCTTACTCTGATGGCTCATGTAGTAAATAGTTTGGGCTGCTCCCTTTCTTCTTCCCAGGAAAGGGTAATGTCGCTATGGGGAACATGCTTTCCCTTGCCCTCCTTCCTAATCCAGAAGGACACGAGTGGTGGATACTAATGTCCTTTCCCACTTACACTTTCTTTCCTTTTTTTTTTGTCTTGGTTCTCATAAGCATGATTCTTCTTTCAGTTCTTTTGGTTTGTCTGTCTGTTTCCTTGTGGTGCTGGGCCTCAGACTCGAGCCTCATGCATGCTAGACAAGGGTGCTACCACAAGCTGCGTCCCCAGCTTGAGTGTTTCTTTTTTAACCACAGGTCCCTTCATTTTTTCCCCTGAGTAAATATGTTTCGCTATGTGTTGAATTTTGGTAAAATTAGAATGACTTCATTTTTATAAATTAAATAAACAATATTATATTATCGGTTATTTCTGGAAAAGGAGGTTATGATGGAAATTCTCCTCAAAGCAAGCTTTTTACACATGTGAATGAGGTCTGTTATCATCTCATTTAATGAGTCTGAGCACCAGCACTGACTCCCTGGTGCCCAGTGTTTAAAGGAGGGCAGGAGCACCCGCCCATCACTGCCTGTAGCCTGCCAGCCCCAGAGGGAGTGTGTTGGGCTCCCTGCTGTCCTTCTCCCCTCTCCAAATTTTCTCCTGCTGGAGGATTCACGCAGAAGCTGGATTCATGACCCAGTGTCACCACTCAGCCTTTCTTTTAGCCTTGAAAAAGCGTAACTGATCATCTTCATTGATTTTTAACATGAGGGCAGAAAATGAAGGGTAAGTCAGGTACTTTTGAGTTTGAGAGAGAGCAGCAGCAGCAGGCTGTCTTTTTATAAGAACCATCATGAAAGCATTTGCTCTTCCTCTTTTATTCCCTGGAACGTGTTGTGTCACCTCCTATGGCAGATTCAAAATACACAGTATCCACGTGTATTCTGTCTGGCTTTTGCTGAACAACATAGTGAAAAGAGTAGGTGCATGGTCACTCGGGTTTGAAGCTGAGTTCTGCCTTCTGCAGTTCAGTCCCTCTTGAAGTTTTGGTCACCTGCATCATGGGGAGGCAGTCAGCTCATGGCATTACGTGGGCTGGCAAGCCCCATCTGAGGGCCTAGAAGCACCTGGCCCTGAATACCTTGGTGTGTAATGGGCTAGGCTCTGCATGCACGATAAAGGGTCAATTTGTTTCCTAGTGTGATTATTTTATAACATTTAAAAGTTCTCTTACAAAAATTCTTTGTAGGAAAATTTGGAAATACACAGAGAAGCAAAAGCCAGAAGTAGAATGGAGTCGGGTTCCTTCATACTAACCCAACCTGTTCACAAGAGCCACGCCTTTTTCTTTATTTTAAGACATTTTTCTCTTTATTTTGATACATAGAAAGTAAAGACAGTGCATTGGCCACTGACTGTTACCTGGGCTTGCCCTTTATTAGCCTCTTGCCCATCTGCTTCCCTCCTGTCCTTACTTTCCTTTCTGCTGAGCCATTTGCATGCAAGTGCAGGTGTTGTGACTTTCATCAAGTGCTTCAAAACAAGGGCAGTCTCTCACAAGCCCACAGGACGTGAGCACAGCCAACAAAATGAACCTTAATCCGGAATTAAATCCAATAGATAAATCTAGGTTTAGCATTTCCAATTATTCTAAAAATGGCTTTTCGTTATTATAGTAGAGGACTCTCCTACCCTTTTTGGATTTTTTTAACATAACTTTTTAAAACAATTTTTTAGAGTCCAGGCTGGTTGACTTGTAGAAAGCGTAATATCCTGTTTGATTATTTCCTCATGATTAAAGGCAGTTTATGTATCTTTTTGGCAAGAACATTCCATAGGTGGTGTCACATGGAGACATTTTATGGTGGGTTGTTGCTCTCTTGGTGATACTGTTTGGTGACATGGCTCAGATGCAATTGCTGGACCTCTGAGTTCAAAGCATATCTTCCCCGTGGTTAATAGATGATTGCTGTGCCCTGAGTCATCTGATACTTTGAGACCACATAAATATCCCTCCCACTGGCACTTGTCACTGGGTAGCTTTGGCATCCGGTCATAACCAGATTTGCCTGGTACTCTTTTAAGATGTACCCACACACCCACATAGGCACACATCCACTGGGGCATGTGCACAGAGGAATGGACTTCAATATCCTTTGCAGTTTCTTTACTTAATATCCTGAGGCTTCCCCCCCCCCCCCCGTGAAATTTAACACTCTTCAGTATTATTTGAGTGACAGCATGCTATTCCATTAGATGGATCTGCCATAATTTGCATGGCAGTCCCCTTATGTCAGACACACAGATTGTCTCCTGATTTGAGTTCTTGGCCTTGTTGCTCTGGCTGCTATCTGCATGGTCTGGGAGAGGGGAGGAGGGGATGCCTTCCTTTTCTGGATTGTAACCTTGCTGCTGTGCTGGTCTGTAATTCTCAGAGCACCCTGGATGCCCATCCTCCACTGCTGAGAGGGGAGTAAATCAGAAGTGTATTATCCCAGAACCTGGGGCTGATCAAGAAGGTGCTCTTGTCAGCAGGATGGAGGGAGGAGTAGGTGTGGCCCTCAGGCAGGGGTTGGCAGATGCAACCACAGTAGTGAAGAGTGACTTACAAGTGCTGTGTTCCATTGGTAATTGGCAGGGTGGGTTTGAAGCTACTCCCAGATGGCATGTGCCCAGGTTGTTCAGGGAGGAGGATACCCTGTGGATTTTATTTTCTTAAGGAGACAAAGTTCCCTTTTGTCATTCAGATGTAATGCAGAAATCCCTCTCTGTCCCCTGGTTCTCTGGGTTCCTGTGCATCCCCAAAGACCAGTCATGGGAGGAATGGGTGGACTTGAAGGAGTCAGGCAGGAAGACAGTGGGGCTGTGGAGTATAGTCAGTGTCCAGGAAAGCAGGGCACTTAATCTTGTCATGCTAAAAGTACCAAAATCTCAGGAGACTCACAAGTTCCTTATCTGATGTATATCAGGACTTTCTCATTAGGAGTATTTTTCTGAAATTGTCAGTTATAGGAGGAAAATTATTCTTCCAGCAGCTTTATAATATCCTGATTATTAAATTTAAATTGTTTTAGTGGAAGGAGGCAAAACCAGAAGACCTTATGGATTCAAAACTTAGATGTGTGTTTGAATTGCCAGCAGAAAATGATAAACCAGTAAGTATGTTTATAGTTAACAGTAATTGAATGTTGCAAGCTGATACTTATTTGCATACCATCTCCTGCAAAACCAAGATCTAAGTTGGCAAATTATTTTCCTACCCATAATGTATGAAGAAAAAAAATAAGCTGAAGTCAACAAATAAGTGGGCCTTTATAAAATCAGCCTTCAAAAGTCTTGCAGAAAGACAACTAATTGAAACAGTTTGTTCCCTTGAAAATGCAGCTTGGTGGCTGTTGAGGTGTCATAAATCCTGAAGAACTTCTTAGGCTTGGCAAAGTGATGGGCTGCTATTAAACAGTGAGCAAGACCAAAGCAGGGAATAATTTGCCCTTTATCATGGTGCTTGATGGACAGGTGGTAAGCTGTTAGGCTCTGTTTTACAAAGTGTCCCTGTCAGCCCTTTCCCTCAACACCACCTCCCCCTCTCCCTTCCCCCACCTACCTCTTCAATCAAAGTCTGCTTTTAGATGGGGCTTTCTCAACCTCAACGCTAGTGACATTTGGGCTGGATGATTGTTTGCAGTGGGAGCAAAACCACCCCTCACTGAAAATCGCCTGACTCCATGTAACTCTGGTGTTGGCTGGGGGGAGGAGCACCTTCCACCAACCCATCAGCTCATTTTTCCTTGGTGTGAAACCAGGGGCAAACTTGTCCTGGCCCTCACTGTGACCAGTTGAAGAGAGGAGACTGTATCTAAAATGCTAATTTGGACTTCCTTCAAAGCTAGTAAAAAAAAAAACAAAAAAATTAACTTATATTAAAAACACAAAGAATTTAAAACTCATGCAGAATATGAAACTACCCTGGCCATTAGTAGCCAGGGCTGGGAAATGGAAATACTCTGAAGCATTCTGTAAACATCATCTAGAATGATCTTGGGGAATGCTGTTGATTTGTGTCACACTGTACAGTTTTTATCTGTTCAGTAACTGGCCACTATCATCATCCTATTTCTTTGAATGAATAATTGTCACATTTTCCCCTTTTCTCATTGTATATTCTGTACAATGTAGAAATCGGTTTAGGGGCTGGGAGACCTGGATTCTGGTCCTAGCTCTGGGCTCTGGGCTAGTAACTTTGGGCCCTGCTTCCCAGGATTCCCTCCCTGGTGGGAAGGGGAGGGCAGAGCTAGAGATCTAGTATCCAGATGTTGCCCAGAACCCCAGGCAGCAATCCCCAGTCACCTCCCCAGCCTGCTTATGTGCCCTGCCCCCACTCTCCCACGCATCTGGAGAGGCTGTCGCAGCAAAACATGACTGGGACCAGGATGTGTGTGACCAGGGAGGCTCTGGGCGTTTGTTTTCACCTTCATCCAGCATCCAGTTCCAGGTTGGTGGGACAGACCTCCCTATGCAGTCCTCTCCCCATCCTCCCATCCTCGCCCATCCAGTCTTGGGGATGCTCACATCTTCACAGTGAGAGTAATTTGTGGCTGATAATTCCTGAGCTTGCACAATTACAGTATGCTAATTTTTTGCATGGCAGGAATTTGATAGTGCCATTTGCACAGCCCTTTTTCTCTTTCTTTGAAGTATTAGTCTCAGCCCAACTGAATTCTTTGCCCTTATCCATAATTTCTAGGGCCCGGTTGCTTTAGGTTATTAAGATATTAGATAAATTGATCCATTTAAAAAATAAATGTGACTTATTACAGTGTGGACAAAACAGTACATGTGTGGTGTGTGAGAAATGAGAACTACCTCATTTTGCTTAAAAACATCCTTTTTTACATTGTTGGTGACGCTTGGACTTTTGTTTATTTCTGAACAGCATGATATAGAAATAAATAAGATTATATCCACAACTGCATCCAAGACAGAAGCACCGTCGGTGTCTAAATCTCTGACTACTTCTTTGGACGACTCTGAAGTTAAGAAGGTGCTGGAAGAGTGCAAGAGGCTGCAAGGGGAGGTCCAGAGGCTGCGGGAGGAGAACAAGCAGTTCAAGGTAACAGCGGCCACCTCCTCTGCAGAGAGCAGGGACAGCCTCCCTGGACGGGAAAGCTGACAGGTCTCTGCCTTGGTTGAGTTCTGTTGTATCTGTTTAGTTTTTCTTACCTGGGGAGAAAATATTTTAAAATATATCTTTAGTTATAGATGGACACAGTACCTTTATTTATTTACTTTTATGTGGTTCTGAGAATCGAACCCAGTGCCTCACATGTGCTAGGCGGGCACTCTACCACTGAGCCCCAGCCCCAGCCCACCGGGGGAGAAATTTTCGTAGTTTTCATCTCGTTCTCAAAAGGATCCCAAAAGCCCCCAAGTAAGGACCACTGTTCCTTGGGCAGAAAATCCTCGGATATTTAAACTCTTATCCTCAAAAAAAGAAAAGAAAAAAACAAGACAACCTGTGTTCAGTGTGTGAATTAGAAATCAGCAGTGGTTATATTGAACATGTGTTTTCAACCCCTACTTCCTGCCATTCATATGGGTCTCTTTAAGGGGCAAAATAACTGACCCATATTTTTAAAGACTCTAAATAGTTCTAGGCAGTACTGGCTCATCAAACTGCTGATGTGGTAGGGAGATTGGGGATATGGTGCTGTCCTAGTGGAGGGAGAGTGGAGTGCAGAGGGGGCACTCGGGTGTCCAGCTTGGGTGTGGGCTGGTCGAGCTGCACTGGGTGGTGAGGCAGGTGTCGGGCTCGGGAAGTAAGCCAGTGTGCACAGCGCAGCATTTCCCTGCCTGCATCCACTGCACGCATCTCTAGCCCTCCCAGCCATGAAAGTATGAGTCTATTTCAAACATGGTACCAAAGGGAGTATCTCTGGCCATGAGATCATGGGGACCTTTGCTGCAACTTGAGCACCGAGGCTGCCTTTTCTGCTAACCTCACTTCTGTCTTGGGGCATGCTGTGGTGTCCACTCTCACTGTAGTGGCTTCAGGGACACACCCTCCATTTATGGAGGAGGGAGGATGCCTGGTGTTTGGAAGCAGCAGCCCATCCCACTGTGCAGTGACCTGGACCTGCCTCCTCTGCACCTTCCTTCAAAGTTGGTTGTGAAGCTGGCACCTCCTTTCTTGGCTAACACTCTGAGATAGGCCTACAGCTTCTCTTTGAGAATCTTTCTCTTCAGAAATAGAGTTCTGTGTTGTTTAAAATGATAAATAGGTAGAAATAGCTTCCATATAAACCCAATAAAATATATACTGTATTTTGCTGTGCTGATTTTTTAAAAGTTAATCAAACAATTGAGTCATTTATCACTGTGCAGTGATGTTGGCCATGCCCCATGAGCAGAATATCTTTAAAATATTATCAGACTGATCTTGACATTGGGAGATTCTTTATCCTGCCAAACTCTGATTTCTTGTTTTGTGTCGGTTCATTCTTTCATTTGGCCAACAAATTCAATGAGAGTCTGCTATGTGCTGGCACTATGGATTCCAACCAGTGATTACGTTCCTGGAGGGAGCCTGCCCCATGGGCTGTTGACTGACCACAGGGACACTTAGGCACCTGATGAATGTGAAAGAAGTGGGGAAAAAAAAAAAGAGAGAGAAAAAGAAAGTGTGCTGTTGGGTGGGTTTAGGCAGAGTAGGAAGAGCAGTCAGCATGAGGTCTAGCTGCAGAGATAAGCCTGGGCAGAACAGAAAGGCCTTGGTGCTGGGCCCTGCTCAGGAAGGTGGGTGTGACCTGGAGGGCATATAGCAAGTGACCCAGAGATCGCAGAGTGCCTGCAGCCTTCAGGCAATGCGTGGCAACAGAGGCAGTGGCCCTGGATGCAGAGGAGAGGAAGACGTCCTGCTCCTCACCTGTCTGATATTGCAGGGAAAGTGTGGCAGGTATCTTCGTATATGGATGGAAGGAGTTGTGGCTTCTTTAGTGAGAAATCTACACATTGAGTAGAAAATACTTGAGATGAGTGTATGAAAGTGAGTCATAGTTACTATTCCAGATGCCATTTGATTTCAGCAATCTGCATGTAACTCATCAGGAGCCAACTCTGTACAGCTCTTCAAGTGAAAGCTTCCGGGTCCCCCACTTTGTAGTTTCTTGTATTGTACGTTTGTGCCCTAAGAAGTGCCTATGATTTCAAAAGCTAGTAGTGACTTGATTAGGGAAGCCTGTACCTGTGAGGTAAGAAGGTAGAGGATTTGGGACTGGACATGGGAGGAGGAACGTGCAGAGTTGCCACTGAGATGGATGCGACTGTGGATGAGAAGGGCCTGGATGGCCTTCTGAAGAGCTTTTTCCATAAATCATGGGGAACCGAGAGTGTGCAGCTTAGATTTGTGTTGTAAAAAGACAGCTAGTGGCACCAACAGGGTGGATGACATAGAGGGCTTCTGGCAGTGCCTCCTCAATGGCCTCAAGCTAGTCCTTCCCTCTCTGCAGGAGTCAGCTGCTGTGTGTACAGGCTGTGGTGGCACAGAGTCATCGGGGCTTGGACTATCTTTGAAATGTGCATTTGCTCCCACAGGAAGAAGATGGGCTCCGGATGAGGAAGACGGTGCCGAGCAACAGCCCCATTGCCGCGCTGGCTGCCACCGGGAAGGAGGAGGGCCTCAGCACCCGGCTGCTGGCTCTGGTGGTCTTGTTCTTCATCGTCGGTGTCATTGTAGGCAAGATTGCCTTGTAGGGCAGCATGTGAAGGATGGGAGTCAGATCAAGGCATCCACCATACCATGGAATTTAAATTTATCATAACTATGTGTAAAAAGAATTAACGTCTGATGACATCTCACAGGTCTTGCCTTTCAATTACCCCTCCCCGCGCGCACATACACACACAGATGCACATGATATAACATAATATAACAATCTTTTAGAGAGTTAAAACATATAGCAAATGATTGGGGGAGAATGATCTCTGTTGGTGATGAGGGAAGCCGCAGTTGGCACCTCTGTGGCGGGGTGTGACTGTCCTTTTGAACCCTGGTCGGCCTCGACACTCTTCCTCACCTGTTGGTGCTGGCTAGCAGGAGCTGGAGCCCAGTGCGGTGGGCTGTACAGTCCCCTACAGGGCAGCCCCCATGCTGCCCTCTCCTGCCCCAGGCTGTTTTTCCATGACCTCAGTTCTGTCTAAGCCACCAGTTCCTTGGGACTGTCCAAAATGGCAAAAGCTGGAAGCACGGTGCCGTGGCAGCCTGAGGTGCCCACCATGGGCGGTAGGCATGCATGGCCGCCCGTCCCTTGGGGATGTCATGGCTTTGTTCTCTTAGTGGGACCAAGCTAAGTTACTGTTGGTTCACGTAGTGAAACTGGACTGTTATTCAGAGATGTTTAATGCATATTTAACTTATTTAATGTATTTCATCTCATGTGTTATTGTCACAAGAGAGCAGTTAATGCTGTGGCCTAAAAATCACCTGTGCTTATATAATGCCAGTGGGTTGGGCTGGCACTGCTGCTGGGGCCATGGCTCCTCTGTCTCTGGAGGTTCTGGGTGTGGGGAGGGGTGATGGAATGTTGGAGAACAGCTGCCAGGAGGTATTTTCTGTGTCAGTCAGTAAAAAATGTCATAGGAGGAAATTTATAGGGACAGTCAACTCCGGATCACCTGTATCAATAGAGAAGAGTGGCCAGTGTTCTAGATTGCTCTTCTGCCCCCTCAGTCACCCTCAGACTTCCAGCACACAGGCCCACATATGGGCCTGACCTCCTGTGGGCCCCCCAGGGAGACAGGATGAAGAGGTGGACTGCGCCTGCAGAGGGAGAGAGCTCTGGGAGGCGGTCTAGGCGGGTTCCTCCGCCAATCTGAGTGGAAATGCAGGTTTGACTGTGAATTAATTTTGTGCTGTAAAAGACCAATCCAATTCTGTTTGACTATGTAGCATCTTAAAGAAAAAAAAAAAAAACTAAAATAAAGCCCCCAAATTAAGAGTTCTTTTGTCATTTTGTCACATTTACTGTATGAGGGGAATTATTATTTTATCATCATCATTATTTTGCCATTAGAACGTTTTAAAATGAGCCCTATACATGAGAAATCTGGGTTCAGAGGTTTAGCTGCGTGTGCGTGCGTTAGTGCGTGCGTGCCTGCGTGCCTGTGTGCGTGCATACATGTTTGGCTGGCTTCAACTGACAGTATGAAAATTGAACTGTTGACATCTTGGTGCCTGTTGCCCTTGTCCTTCAGTGAGAAGCAGCCCTGCTCTGGTCAGGGAGCTGTACCACAGGCTCATGCGGGTGCTGGGCATGGCCCTGTGTGTGTGTGAGTTTGAGCCGACTAGTTCATCAAAAAAGATGACAGTTTTGGAAGTTCATGCATCTTGAGCCACATTGCTCCCAACACTAACTCTGGTCAACTGGAATCTCAAGGCCAGCAAAGTGGGAATCTGTGGTCCATCTGAGTAAGTAGCTTTCTGTATTTTTGAAAAGAAATTTACTACAAACCCCTTGTGCTCTCAGAAGACATCAAGCAGGCCTTGTTCTGCCGAGCTAGGGTTGCAGGGAGCGTGCCGGTGGGGAAGGCTGCATCACTGTAGGTTAGATCATGATTTTTCCCTGTAGCCTCAGTGCTTAAAGGAAGTGAGAAGACTGAACTTTGAGGCACGTGCCTTCTGCCACTCAATTTTCTGAAAGTGGGCTAAAATTTGCTAATTGGAGATGTTGCAGCAGACTAGTGTCTCTGTGGCTTCTAGTCCGTGTAGTCTTGAGAGTGATTGAAGACCTCCAGAAGTACCAGGGGAGCAATGCAGCCCCATGATGCTGCAGCGGGGCCTCCCGAGGTCCTAAAGGCTAGGCTGTGTCTCCTGATAAAACAGCTCATGAGAACAACCAGTGGTGGGGTTTGAAGAGTGCCTGAGAGGCTGGTGAGGTTTGGATTTTAGAAAGTGACTTTTGTATTTGGGGTGTGTCTAAGAGAAGTTGCTCAGTTTCTCAGAGGATGCAGATTGGTTGCAGCAAAACGAACAAACAAATACCTTAAAATGCAGAGTTGTCTCTTTCAGCAGATCCTCCTCTGCATTCTCCTTCCCCCGTTGAGGGTGGGACTTGAGGAACACACATTAACTTGTGGGCTTCTTGACTTACTGGAGAAGGAATCTCTACCAGGAGAGAAGCAGGGGAGCTGTGGGGAGGCAGGTCACACAGAGTCATCCTGGCAGTAAGAAGTGTGCCAGGAGGTGAACTGGTGGAGTGTGGGCTGCTTCTTCAAGGACTGCCTAAGAGCCACAAGCCCTCCGGAGAGTGTGGTGACATGTGCACATTCGGGGTGTCATTCTGGAGTAAGCGAAGAAAGAAAACAGTAAGGCCAAGAAGAGGTGAATGTGGAGTTCTGACAGCCCTCTGTTCTGCCCACAGATGAAAAGACTGATAACTGGGCAAGGGCAAGGCTGAGACCCAGTAGGGATACCAGCCTCCCTTGGGTGCTGTACTCACAGCTCCTCTGTCGGGTGCCCTGGCTTTAGGAACGCCAGCCACGTGCGCACAGAGGAGATGGAAGCAACAGCAGAGCCCTGTAAATGTTTACGGATTGAATTTTCAAATTGATAATTTTAAGCTCTCAGCGTGATACGAAATACCTCTTAAAGAGAACAGGCTGTGTATTGGTAGGTGTGAGGACCTGGCTGTAATTTTTCTTCTCCTCCTAGTTTGCATGTTTTCCCTCTCTAGTCTTTTAAACTGCTGGCACTAGCAGTAATAAATAGTGATAAAATCAAAATTGATTTTTACCAGTGGACAGTTTATGCCTAGAGAGATGGCTTAGACCTACATAACACAGAAGGGGGAAAATGAAGAACCTCCAGTGATCCATGAAAACCTAAACGCTTTCAAACAAATCCTAGGAACAGAATTGCTATCGAAAGATATCAGTGCCCAGCTTGCAGCTGTATTGAGTCAGATATAACTGAATGCGGTGAAAGCTCAGAGCTAAATAGCCCTTCAAATTAATTTGAAAACAAGCTCTGTATGTGCACGTGCGTGTGTGTGCGTGCATGTGTGTGTGTGGCGTGTGTGCCATATGTAAGTAGCTTGACAGTTTTCAAATGGTGCCTATATTTTTTTTGCACACAGATCTTTGTATTTGCAAACTCGGAATCCATGCCAAAATAAAGTGCCATTTGTCATTTTCAGCTCCTTCTCAAAAGAACTGGCCCATGTACAAATTTCTGGTTGTGGTTTGTGAAATCCTTGGTTTAAAATCAAAAACCAAGAGCCATGAGTGTTGGGTTTTTCAGTCACCTGTATACCTGGGTAACATCACCCACCAGACCTTCTCTGGTGTTCCCTTACTGGTGGTGGTGTCCCCACCTCTCCTGCAGAGCCCATCTAGCTTGCTGAAAGAGGGGAATCAAGTGGAACTTAGCAATGTACCCTGTCAGAGGAGACTTAAGTGTGGACCTGGGCCCAGTCTGCTCTGTTGAGAATGAGTGCCTTCAGAGATGAACAGACTGGGAATTGCGTTTGTATAGTGTAGGTGGATGGGTGCCAGGTCTGATGAGGCCAGCCTTTGCTCTGGGAACCCAAGGGCAGCTCTGGGATCACATGTCCCCATGAAGTTTGGCTCCCTCAGGGTCCCTGGTCTGAATGGACTTAGAGAAGGCTTTTTCCCTCAGCTGCTTTGGTGGGATCCTTTCAGAGACAGTTGCTGTGTCTAGCACCACACCAGTTCACCCATGGACAGTCCTCACCCACAGCTGATCCCAGAGAGGAAGGCTCCGTCTTGTACATGAGGAGGTGAAGGCTTCGGAAGGTTAAGCTGGGCATCTTTCAGAACTTCTGGTTTAGAACTAAACCAGCCCCTGCTCAGGCCCGCCCATGGATAGCTTCAACGCTGCATGTACCTGCTGGTGGGAACTGGGGAAGGAGCTCTGCACACCCTTGTGTTTGGGTCTAGTCTAGTTGTCCCAGCAGAGGCAAGGAGAAGCCACTCTAGTTCAGACCCCCTTCCTCCTCTTTTGGAACCTGAACACGCTCTGGGCAGTGAAGGGGTGTGCCTTTTCCATTTTCTCACTGTTTAGAGATCTCTGCCCAGCTCACCCAGGGGATGAATTTGGGGGCTTTCGAAAGGAAACTGCCAGTCTGTCTCTGCGAGCAGTGATGGGGATGCTTTATGCGGAGGCTTTACACAACTCACAAGTTACACGTGAGCAAGAGAGCGGTTCATTAAAATAGGTACTCCGGAAGTGCTGGGTGTGAACATAGGCATGTGGACTACCGGTATTTCCAGCCCCTGCCTGAATTAGCGCTGTGGTTTCCAGGAAATCAGCAAAGGGAGCAGAGGTAGAAGACGGTGATAAGGAGATGAGTGGAGAGGGGCAGGCTGGGGGGCCCTGGAGCGGGTCCACGGTGAGGTGCAGTGCCCTTCCTCTGGCCTCCGAATCCCATTAGCTGCGTGCTTGGCGCTCGAGGCTCAGCTGCCAGGAACACTGTGAGTTGGGGCTCATGAGGTTGCCCACCCTTTGCCGAGGGGACCCAGACCTCCCTGATGGTGGTGGAGGTGCTTGTTGCCATATCTACGCACTTAAAAACAGAGGTTTTGTTTTAGTTTATTTGTATTATGGAGGTATTTTGAAAAATTAAAAAAGACACAAGCACACATAAACAGCTATGTGTTATCATTAAAAGCGAAGCCAGGGGAAGCGGATGAGAGGTTGTCTCAAATATAATTACTTTAGATTTTTTTTTTCTTAATGGAATTAACTCATTAGAAAATGTCTGCATCAAATCCGTAGAAAAGGAAAAAGCTAGCAAAAAAATTATAGCTATTATCCAACTTGCCATAAATATTTGCAATTATGATACCTTGGAATGTTGCCACAATATGGTTGCTCTGATTAAAAGATGTCAGTTGAATAAAACAGTGCTGTGGGAGCATCGCCCGCTGCTGCTAGATAAATGCTGATGTTTATTTTCAAACCAGGAAACATTGATCCTGTAACAATGCCCGTTACAGTTGGTTTATTGCAGCAGCGGGCTGATGTGGGTTCCATCATTTTGCTAATGGAGGTGGGTGCAGGATGGACGCTCACTCCCTCTTGCATTCTGATGAGCCTCAGGAGCGTGGCCCAGCTTCTGCAGGTGGAGCAGCAGCGGGCGCGCAAAGCCACATCTGCTTACCTGTTTTCTATTTCCCTTCAGGAGACACCAGCTCAGGGAGACTGATCAGATCTCTTAACACAGTCTCATTAAGCCCGAGTGCTGACAAGAATGCAGAGCTGTTCTGAAGATGAGCGTCATCTTGCCCCTGTCTTGCAGTACAGAAGGGCCCGGTTCCTTTCGTGAACAGGCATCCTGCGTGCCCCTCTTTATGTTGTTTTTTAGAAGTAAACTAAATTCAGCTGTGAACCCTTTAGGGCAGCATTCATTTAATTTTTTTCCCCATTGAATCTTTTAACTTGGATTCAAAGGTCAGAATTTATTGTCTGATACTGAGACTGTGTGTACCTTCTGTATGTTAGATACTGCAGGGGTGCTGAGAAATTAGTTGATATGCTTTTAATTTTATATTTTTCATTCGTAAGCAGCCTAAGTATGGAGATTCAAGTTCATACATAGAGAAATGCAAAGTACATTTGGTCCTCATTCCTGTTAGGAGCGCCTGCCTGCCTTCCTGCCTTCTATTCATTTATAAGCTGCTGTCATTCGGAACTTCCTATAAGAAACTCAAAATGATCTATTTAAATGTTCCCTTCATCTCTTCTCGCCTTTCAAATAAAAGAAGTAGCTTCGGTAATGCATATTGTCCCTGACCTGCTTTACATCTTTTTCCCTATCTTGAAAAAAGATCTCTGCAGTTTGTGATGTGTGATCGTGACTTCCGTGTACGCTGTTAACATTTTAGGAATTGAGTATTTTAAGAGAAGTCTCAGAATGCTGTAGTTTTCATAATTTTTCCTTTTTGTATTTCCTGTTTTGACATGGAACTCATTTAAAAAGTCAGTGCAGGAAAGGGTTCTTTAGCATAATACATTTTGGTTATCTGATATGTAATAAATTTGCAGTTTTATGGCTGACTTTACGTTTCCCAGAGGGAAGGAGATGTATTTGTGCAGTGTCCAGATTGAAAGAGCTGTTCACAGCATGTTCTCACATGTTCTGGGTCTGACCGATGAAACCTGTTCTTGCCGAGGCATACACTTTTGTATGAGCTGTCTGCCGTATTATGTTCAATAAATTCTGTGCTCTGAATATATTTAAAGGATGTTTCAATGTAAAATTATTCTGAATAGATGGCTTAAGAGCATTTAGGTGTGCTTTGGATTGCTCTGCGCTCTCACTGCTTCTTAGGAACAGGAAGTTGGATTAAATGAAAATGGTGGATATTTTGCACTAGAAAACAGATTAGGGAGACAACCCAGGCCAGCTTTCGCATCTCCCTGAGGAGGAACGCATGCCTGACAGCTTAGCACTCAGACCACTTGCATTCCATTTTTTTCCTGTTGGGGAAGCACCTGTTCTTGATTGAAGGTACCCACTGGTGTAAATTGCTTCCAGCTCTGAAAGATGCGTGGCTTCTAAAGTAGTGCCTGACAGTCCCTCACCTTACGGTGTTGTCAAAACGTTAATGAAAACAATTTTTACTTTTTTCAGAAAAGTAGCACAGGCAAGTGGTAGGACCTCACACAAGACCCAAGTGTACAAGTGCCAAGCCAGTCCTCCTCCACCCTAAACCCACGTCCTTTTTCCAGAGACCCTGTGTGCACACTGTGCACAGCCCTTGTGTTTTTCCAGCCACCAGCGGCATACTCCACCTGCCTGTCATGAATGTTGTATATCTTGAAGGTCACTTCACGTTAGCACACACGGTGTGGCTGTCTTTATTCAGGTAGCCCTGCATTTGTCCTCTGTGTGCGGTGCTTCCTGGTTTACTCAGCCAGCCAAGGTGCCTTGCTGCAGCGTCGTCTTGGCGCAGACAGAGCTGCAGCACACGCCCCAAGATAGCCAGCTGTCCTGGCTGCATTCCTGGAAGAGAAGTTGGGTCAAGGACACCTTCATTTTAAATTTCCTTAGACAACTCCCCGACTGTCTGCAAAGAGCACACACCAATTCCTGGTCCCTTTGGGACCTATTTCCTTCCTTTGTTGCCAGCACCTTGCCTGGTCTAGCTTTTGATCATAGCTCATCTGGAAAGTACACTTGATGTCTTGGTTTTAGTTTGCATTTCTTTGCGTAAGGTAGAGCAGCTGTTCATATGAGTAGAGGACAGTTGAAAGCCCACAAGACCTGCAGTGAAGTCAGGCCAGAAGGGATATAGTC
Source organism: Callospermophilus lateralis (assembly GCF_048772815.1). NCBI lineage: Eukaryota > Metazoa > Chordata > Mammalia > Rodentia > Sciuridae > Callospermophilus > Callospermophilus lateralis. The sequence goes on along the minus strand of NC_135307.1, from coordinate 185,711,434 downwards.
TACCACACAGAGAGCCGCCTAGGGCAGCAGGAAGTCTAAGGGTATGGATGGGGGCTGGGTAGGAATCCACATTATTTTACTCAGAGGAAAGTTACTTGGGGCACAGGGTACAGAAGTGGTTGGGGCTGGGGAGCAGGATCCACCTTTATGGCCAACTACCTGTGCTCTGACTCCTGACCTGTCCTAGCAATACCCCTGCTGCACTAGTCCAGGCCTGTCGGTGTGACTTGCATGTCTGGTGTCTTTGTGCATTCACAGAGGATGCGGACAGAGGCACATTTCTGTGCCATGCGAAGCAAGGATGATGGTGGTCTCCAGAGCTAAGCTGTAGAGTAGAAGCATTTTCTAAACAGCAACAAAAGGAGCTGTTCCAGGCAGTTGCCTCACAGATTTGCCATTATCTTTGTCGTTGCATTAGAAGATGAGTCCCTGAGAGTTTGCCCAGGGTCCTGTAATGGGAGTGACATGCCCCATCAGAAGCCAAAAAAACCCCTCCAAAACTGCACTTAGAGTCCAGGCTCTTGTTTCTTCAAGTAGAACTCGTGATTTTGTTTTCTTAGCCATGTTCAAATCACTTCAAAGAAGGAAATAAAGAGTAAAAATTGTGAGAAACACAAAATTAGTGTTATGGACTTTGAAAAACATGCCTCTGCTACTTCAAACATGTTAAGAAAATGTGCAGGAAGGTAGGAGACTTTAAAAGCCATGCCAGGACCCCCATTAGGTTTCAACCCCTCCTCCCAGTCACACTGCTAGCCCTAAAAGTGGCTCTAAATTACAGGAAATATTTCCCATGAGTAATGACAAAACCTTCCACTAATATTCAACTTGCTAGTGTGTGTTGCCTGGTTTGCTTCCTCCTGTTTCCCACAAGCTCAGCCATGGAGGTTGATCTCTATCTGCAGACTCCAGAGTTCCTTTTCCACACATTAGCAGTGAAGGCCTGTGATGGGAGCCACTGGGCTGCCACTCCACCTCTCTGAGCATTTGAACCCCATCTTACCAGAGTCTGCCCTTTGCTGGATTGAAAGCAATTTGAAGGGAAGTTCTAGATTTTGTTGTTGGATTTGGTTTTGCAGTGTTTTTTTTTTTATTTCTTTACTATTTTGTGTGCATAATATAAAAAGCCAAATAGTTGTTACAGGCTCATAATGGAAACCAGTAGTCCCTATCACCCTAGTCTTCCACCTCCCAGGGTCAGCCATGTTATTTCCTCTAGTATTAACCTTTATATTTCCAAATAATGTGATTATATTCTTGATTTTTCACTTCTCGGTGTCATCAATTGATTTCCTCCTAAGGAAGATAAGGAATTGACTCTGAATCTTCCTTCCAGCCCTATCCGAAGCACAGATCTCCTTCTTTCCTCTTTTAGAGTAGTGACATAAATTTGGCTGTGTCTGTATACTTCAAATGATTAAGTTTACTAAAATATATTTCCACGCTGTGTTTTGGATGTTCTATGGCTGTATTTACCTTTTATATATAACTCTTTGTTTCCTCTGGATTTACTAAGTCTTAGTGTTTTATTCATTTACTTTCCGATATATCTATCATGAATTCAGCACCAAATCCTGACAGAGGTATAAATCTCTGCACATTGACTCACATCAGGCAATCAATAATTTTTTGTTGTTTAGTTAGTCCCAGGGATTGAACCAAGAGCCTTGCTCACGCTAGGCAAGTGCTGTACACCCCCAGCCCACCATCGGCAATTTCTGGGGATTTTTCAAGAATGCATTCCTGCAGCTCTCCATTCTCTTCTTCTCTGAACTGACTGCCATCTGGGTCTGCAGCACACTTCACTCACAACAATTGCCAGTACTTCCTTTGCTATTTTTTGGGTTGGGTCCTCTCATTTCAGGTCTCTGGTTTTTCACTTTTGTGTTTTACTACCTCATTTTGAGGGAGACATCCTCTAAGAAACGAGTCTGGAGGACATTTTTTTCTGAGAAATTTTCTTATCTGAAAATGTCCCATTCTGCCATCCTGCTTGATTGATAGTTGTGCTGGATATAAAAGACAAGTTTGCGAATCATCATGAAGATTTCCAAAATGTTGGTCCATTGAGGCTGGGGTTGTGACTCAGTGGTAGAGCACTCACCTAACATGGGTGAGGCACTGGGTTCAATCCTCAGCACCACAAAAAAAGGTAAATAAATAAAGGTATTGTGCCCATCTACAATTAAAACATTTTTTTTAATGTTGTTCAACTGATTTCCAACATCTGAGTTTGCCCTTAGGAAATCTAACACAATTTGAATTCCTGATTGTTTTTCTCTCTTGATTCTGGGAAAAATTTAATTTCCATTTTTCTTTTGCCTTTTTTTCCCTCTATTTTGTAATTTTATTTATAATTTTGTTTGTTTGGTAGTGCTGGGGTTTGACCATGGGCCTCATGTGTGCTAGGCAAGCACTCTACCACAAAACTATCCCCCACTCAGTGACAGTATTGAAAGAGTTGAAAAGTTGCAGTCTCTTGCCTGGCAGCATGCACTTGGCCACCATCTCTAGGAGTCAAGTAGAGAAGGAGACTGCAATGTCACCATTGAGTTTTATTACCTGTATTTTTAGCATGATACCTTGCTCTAGGCTGCTGCTTAAGTCCAGGTCCCTGGATTAGACTTTTGAGACCTTGCAGGGGTGAGGAGATGAGCTGGGGGTATGACTCCTTTAACTGACTTATGAAATAAACCCCACTGCTTCCCTGCCTTCTGTGGTGTCTGGGCCACTGATGAAGCCTTTGGGGGAACCTGCGGTGTTAGTGGATGTACTTCTGCCCCACCCTGCCTGGCCTACCAATGCTTGGTTCTCCACTCTCTGCTCTCAATGATGTTTCCACCAGTTCTCCAGCTTCCAGAATCTTGCTGACATCTTGCTGACTGCATTCACACCTCCTATTTTGATTATCCATTGATTTTGTGCCTTTTAATTCTTTCCCCATAATTTGTCGTGACTTCCATAGGAAGTGGAGGTGGCAGTGTGTGTCCTTGCCCACATTGGCTCGGGGCTGGAGAGCCTGCCTTCTGCTGCACCAGCATTGCACGTGGCGCCGGGCTATGCTCAGTGTGTGGAGGTTTCACTAAATGGATACAACTGACTTTATTTATTTATTTTTTAGTTTTTAGGTGGACCCAATATCTTTATTTTATTTTTTTATGTGGTGCTGAGAATCGAACCCAGTGCCTCATGCATGCTAGGTGAGCGCACTACCACTTGAGCCACATCCCCAGCCCCCACAACTGACTTTAAAAGAAGGAGTGACCATCTATGTCTTCTTACTTTTTTCTTCTTCAGAGGGATTTTAAAAAAAAAAAAAATCAAATGCTGGATAGAAGCAGGTTGTCAGTAACCCTGAGGAAATAAAGACCACAGCCTTGGAAACCATCAGGTTTCAGCTCATGAGAAACTGATGACAAGGGGCACTTCAAAGCTAAGGATAGAGATTTTTGTCCTGAGTTCCCACAAGGGTGGACGATCTCCCAGTATCCCTTAGTAGGATGTGGGGCTTGAGATAGACTCCCTAGGGACCTGAGGCCAGGTCCTATGTACCCCTACTCGGGGACAGCAGTTCTCAGTACCGCCTGACCAGTAGAAAACAGACACCCTCAAGTTCACATGCCTGGGTTCTGCTCTGACATTCTGACTGGGGGCGGGGGTGGGGGGTGGGGAAGCAACATCAGAATTCCAAGCCAGCATCTAGAATGTGTGATTCCCACCCTGATGGTTGAGTTCCAAGCATTTATTCATGTAGTTCCTATTTGCTAAGTTCCTACTATGTGCCAGGCACCATTTTCTGGGACTGCAGGACCCTGTGGGGAACAGGACAGAGGAGGCCCTCTGTCAAGGAGCTCAGTCTAAAGCAGAGAAAAGGAATGGATGGGACATTTTAGATTCAGATACCCATAAATGCTTGATGAAGATGGAGAGAATTTGAGGTGTGGACTGGCTGGAGGCAGGGGAGGTGGGTGCAGAGCGCTGGGCAGGGGCAGGTTTGGCTACAGAATAGCAAGCAGGCGAGGAAGGAGGAGGGGTTGCTGGAAGCCTGGAACATTAGCTCTCAGGAATGTCGACAGGTAATTTACTCATCTTCACAATCCATTTAGTGGGGGGTGGGTTTCATGTATGCAGAGGAACTGGCCTCCTGTCACTTAAGGACATCCAGAGCACACTGGAGCTCCCAGCCTGCTGCCCAAGCTCACCCCCTGTAGGAGGGAACAGCCCCTCCCTCCCGGCCCCCGTCTGTGACACTAATGGCTGTGAAGCGGCCCCTGCCATGGCCTTAATGCAATTCCACATTCTGCGTCAGAAGGCTCCAGCCTGCCTGAGTCACCAGGCTCCCAGGAGAGGACGCACAGAGCAGGGCCCACGCAGGGGCTGCAGTCCCCAGCCACACTCGGCTTCTCACCCAGTAGCACCGCTGGGAGATTAAACACATTCGCTTAGAGAAAGGCAGGGAAATAACTTCTTCTGATAACCAGCATCTGTTAGTTAATGGGCCTCTGAGAGCTGTATGCAATTTAAACTTTTTATTAAAAAAAAAAAAAAAAAAAAAAAACTCATTTACTCTCCTGGGAGTTGAGCTATGAAATTATCAACTGCATGGGCTCCCCCCACCCCAAACGTGACTGCACATACAATGGAGAACATTAATTTTGTTTTGAATTAGGACTCTGGGCCTTCTTCCTTTCTGTGGATGCAAAGCTCCCTCCAGGTTTACATGGAGGCTGAGACTCAGGGATGGGGGCAAATGGTCTGGAGGCTGGGTGTCCATCCCTTGCCTCTGAGATGAGCCCTCATCCCTCCGCCCTGTCTGGGAGAATAGGGAGCCCTTTTTCCACCTCTGCACTTCCCAGGAGCCAACGGGGGCCAGAGAGTGTGGTCCAGTTGAGGATAGCCAGGAAGCATCTCTCGCTCAGCCCACCTCTTGGGGCTATGGCTCCTGCCAGATTCCATGAAATACCACCCAATTGCTTTCCCCAAATACGGCAGGGAATCCCACTCCCTCTGGAAACCTGGGAACTGAGAAATGGAGGCCCATATCTCTGGCTCTGGGGTCTAGCTGCTCAGGTTTAGATCCCTGGTCTTTCTTTACAGTGTGATCTTAGGCCAATGCCTTTCTTCTCTGAGCCTTCGTGTCCTGTGCAAGATGCTGAGGATCGATCCCTTTGCCTGACTCAGGTGGGCCTCCTGAGTGATGTAGCACCTGCCCTGTGGTGGTGGCCTGTTCACAGGTCTCGGTGTGAGGCTGAGCCAGGATCACCAACCTTTTTTTTTTTTTTAATATTATTTTTGTTTCTTTATTTTTATGTGGTGCTGAGGATCGAATCCAGGGCCTCCCGCATGCAAGGCAAGCGCTGTACCACTGAGCTACCATCCCAGCCCCTGGATCACCAACATTGTTAGCCATGTTTACTGAGGCTCCTTCCAGCAGGCTCGTGACCCACTGGAAAGATGGCCATACGTGGACTCTGCCTTCCCCTGTGAGCTCACATTCTAGGCGGAGGAGGCAGAGAATAAGCGTGAATAAATAAGACATTTCAGACAGTGGTCAGAGTGCATTATAGAGAATATAAAACAGAATGGTGGGACAATAGGTAGAAGGACAAGGGACAAGGGGGCTGCTCTTTTGGGATGCCAGTGGTGGGTGGGGGAGTGACATTTCATCCAAGAGACTTGAATGAAAGGAAAGAGCCAAGCACCTGAGGGCTGGGAGAAGTGTTGGCGGTGCACATGGATAAGGAAGCGGGCCAGCATGGCCAGGGTGTGGGAGCCATGCTGAGCCCTGCAGCGCCCCCTGAGTAGGAGCTGGAGCTTCCTTCCCTTCCTGGGTAGCTCCAGGCAGGGCAAGGATAGCAGGAGGGCACAGCTGGCCTAGCAGGAGTTCACCTCCACTGGCTGCTTCTTCACATGTTTTCTGGAAGGCACTCCACTTCCTTTCTTTAGAACCATAATCCCCTTGGTTGACTTTAATAACCAGCAAGAACATTTTTCAGGCTGTTTAATTTTATTAAAAGATTTAAATTTGATGATAAATAGTGGCATGGTTGCTTCAAGCCTCAGATACAAGACTTGCTCAGCCATGGACATATTATCGACACCCACTGTCATCCCCACCGGGAACTCCCCCCACCAAGATGTAGTCGAAGACTGTAAATAATCTAATTATTTCTTGTACTTTGGTAAATACGCCAAGAACACCGTAGCTCTCTGAGACCCACACAGAATATTAACTTGGTGGTTTTTCTTTTTTCTTTTCTCTTTTTTTTTTTTTTGAAAAGAAGAATGGATAATAAGTTAGAGCAATTTGAGCAGGCTGATTGAGACCCACACAATCTCAGGGAGGACAAGGGCTTCCCTCTAAAAGCATCGTTAGCCTCAGAGTGACTGTTGTTCAAAATCTGCAATAAGAGCCAGAGACAGGAACAGGGAAGAGGAAGGAGAGGGTGAATCAGCCGCACACAGTTCCCCAAACCCTTGAGCCCATCAGGATACCAGTTAATTTCACAGTGTACAGATGAGGCCCTGGGAACATAGGCAGGGTTCCTGAAGAGGCACAGCCTGTCCCCACCGTGATGATAGCCCTCTCTGAGCTGAGAAGGACACCAGTATATTAGCACCACAGCGAGGGGCCTGGGAGGGGCCGACTTTCCTGGGTCCTGGCCTCCATGTGTTGCCATGTAGCCTAGTGATGCTGAGCTCCCCCTGGGGTGGTCCCAGAGTTGGGTACTCGGGAGGTCCCCCCCCCCCCCCCCGTCAGTCTGGCACAGGGAATCTGGAAGGCCAAGGACAGCGGTACAGGGCTAATTACAGCGCATGTTAGCGCTGCTGCTAGCATTAGTATTAATTACTCTCCAAAGACTGGAACACTGCTCTCCGCCACAGACGTGCCCCCGGCATCCAGCCCAGTGTTCACTGGTGTTCTGCACGGACGAGGGAGGCTCGGAGGCTAAAGCATACCAGGGGAGGCCACATTTCTCAGCTCAAATGGAGCCCTCTTTGCTTGCACGTGGCTCTAGAGAACTGGATTTATCCACACGAAGTGTTGACAGCTTGAGGTCTGACTCGCAGAAGCACAGGCAGATGCAGACAAATGCCAGCAGTCAAAACTCAAGAAAGACAAGTGGCCCCCTAAGAGACAAGCCCTTTGCCAGGAAGCTGAGAAGCTCTGGAAGCCCGAAGTGGCATCTTTAATTCATGGCCCCGCTTTGAGTTTGTATTGCTAAATTTGAATTAATAAACTTTCAACAACAGCCTGAAGGCTTAGCAGAGCAGTGAGCAGCACTGTCCCTAGGCACCATCTCAGGCTCTCTCTCCCATCTCAAAATCTCAAGGGCCAGGAAGGGAGGGGCAGGGAGCTCTTGGACAGTGAGCCTCAGGGTGGTCCTCTGGCTCCAGCCTGCTGGGAGACCATCCAAACAGGAGCATGGTTTTGTTTGAAAAGTCGTGTAGCCACGAACTTGACCGCCATATCCCAAAGTGTGGTCATTGGCCCCAACTTTGCAGGTGCCCTTGAGCTCATGTTTTGGACCTCTGGGACACAGGCTGCCCGCTGAAGCCCTGGGGTCACGTCGCCCCCACAACAGAGAAGTACTGGTCCTTCTGAAGTTAAGAGGATGTCATGGCCACTGGAGGAAGGCCAGCTCCAGGAGTAGGAGCAGCAGGGCGAGAGGGGTGTCAGGAGAACACGGGCCCCCTCCACGGGGCTGCAGGGACCTGGGGGCGGCTCCAGCCTGCCCTGTGCAGAGCACCAGGGGTGCCTGGTAGGAAGTGGGGCGCTTCTCGGGGGTGTCTGGACTTGACCCGTCAGTGGGCCTCTGTCCGATGAAGAGCAGGCTCTGCCCGCGGGGGTCTTGCTCCATCTTGAAAAGCTCGTACTCCACGTGTGGGAGCCTGATGCCCAGAGGCAGGCAGCCATTGGTGACCGTGATGTCCCGCTCGGCACCCACAGACCAGGCCCCGGGGCCCCCGCAGCTGCTCGGCTCGGAGAGGTTGAGCATGGCCGCGGTGACCTGGTCCATGGGAGTCACATGGGCTCGCGTGACCTCGAACACCAGCTCGGTGGCGCCGTGGACTCTGGCAGACGGCGTGCCCCTGGAGTAGCGGCCGGCGGCGAAGACGGTGAAGGTGGGCCGGCGGCAGGCGGGGTCCGAGAAGTGGCGGTAGTACCCTTCCCAGGAGCGGCCGGCGCCGTGGAAGGTGAAGAGCCGCGTGAGGAAGAGCACGGCCGGGCGCGCCTCGCAGCCCGCACTGGCCCAGCGGCCGCCCAGGCGCAGTGGCAGGGCCACCGGGGCGGGCAGCACGGGCGGGTGGCGCTCGTCAGCGCGTGCGATGAGCTGGCAGGCCGGGCAGGGCCGCGCGTGGTGCTGGCAGGGGAGGAACAGAGACTTCATTTGAGGACTTGGTGACAAGGTGGGTGAGGCCTGGCCCATTGGTGCTCAGCTCCCTCCCAACCTGCTTACCTCCTGCCAGAGGGTCTCACTGCTGACCTTTGGCACCAGTGAGCAGTCCCCCGCCCAGGATCTTAGCCTGCTGACTTTCCTACCTGGAGCTCCCAGGGGAAACATCTGCAGCTCTTCTGCAGGTTTCAGCTCAGAAGAGGTCCCTGAGCGGCTTCTCCAGACCCAGCGAGCCCCTCCGAGGCTGTCCCCCTGTCCCCTTTTGTTCTCCTCTCCCTGCTACTTTCTCCTGCCTCCTCTGACCCTCTTCTTCCATGAGTAAGCACCAAAAAGCTGGGTCTGTCTCCTTGTCCCCAGGGCCTAGCACAGTGCTTGGCTCACAGCAAACATGCTTGGTGCATGAATGAGGGAGAAACGCATGGAAGTCCCCGCCAGCCTTGTGTCTTGGGGTTTGGAAGAAGCTGTCTCCCTCACACCCAGCCGGCTGGGCCCTGAAATGGGACCACTGATGCCCATCTTGTTTCTCACTCCTGGGTCTTCAAGGCTAGAGCTGTGCTAAATGGCTCCTACAACCACTGCACAGGAAACCAGAGGCAGCTGAGACCTAGAGGGTGGGCGGGTAGGGGTCTGCTCCAGCTGCCCTGGCAGGAAGGGGTAGAGCTGAGCTGAAACACTGCCCCACACAACTTGCTTGTCTGCACAACTTGCTTGTCTGGGTCTACCTCAGTGTAGTTTGTATCTCCTCATGAGGAAAGAGTACTTTTGTCTTTAGAGATCTCACCTTGGAAGGTGAGCACCCTTCCATCACCCCTTGGACAGTGAGTGTGGCAACCAAGCTCAGAAGCCATAGCTATGCTTAGGAACCCTCATGCTGGAGGTGGTGCCAGGCGGGTAACTGCGAAGTCATCAAGAGCTGCTCAGAGATGTTCATTCCCGTGCAATTTTCAGTGGGAAAACCAGTCACACCAAGTTTTCAGCCCTCTGTTGCCCCAGGCCATGAACTGATTTCCTCTCTAAGGTCTTATTTACAGTTGTCCGGCCTTACAGATTCTCCAGAGGTTGGTTTACAGTAAAACACGTCAACAGGAAACAGACGCTAAATCAAATTGTGTGGGAGTAGTCAGTCTGAATTTTGGAGCAAAAAAGCTCAGTAGAGGCCAAAAAGGAACCAGATACACATATCTTCTTTTTTCTTAAAGGGAGCTGCCTGAATTTAGCCAAGAGCATCATTCTGAAAGGTCAATGGCTTTGGAACAACCACTTGTCAAAACTGACCAGGGAACTAGCAAATACCCATTTTGCCTTTCCTAAGGGAAACTTGGGGTCTGGGTCCAAGGGAAAGGGGGCATTTTGAGGACCTGGCTGTGAAGTTAGCTTTAGTATATATTTTCATGCAAAAACCCTGAAAGATTCCCACACTATAGTTGGGTGAGTTTCATGCCAACCAAGTGGCATAGGGAAGTTCTGGTTTAGAAAGAAAATAGCAGATGACTGAGGGCCAGGGCTCTTCTTGTTTTGGATTGCCATACTTTAAAAGCTATTACTTAATCCTTATTGAACCCAAACTTTTCCTGGTTTCCATAATATAGGAGACTATACCATTTTTGGCTTGGGGGATATTTTGGGGAGGCACTGGGGATTGAACTCAGGGGCACTCAACCACTGAGCCATATCCCCAGCCCCATTTTGTGTTTTATTTAGAGACAGGGTCTCACTGAGTTGCTTAGCACCTTGCCATTGCTGAGGCTGACTTTGAACTTGTGATCCTCCTGCTTCAGTCCCCCGCCCCCTCCCCCCCCAGCTGCTGGGATTACAGGTGTGCACCACTGTGCCTGCCTTGGCTTGGGGGATTTTATATATATTTCAGATGTTGATGGACCTTTATTTTATTCATTTATTTTATATATTTATTTATATGTGGTGCTGAGAATTGAACCCAGGGCCTCACACATGCTAGGCAAGTGCTCTACCACTGAGCCACAACTCCATCCCAGCTTGGGGGATTTTGACCCAGAGTTTGAAGACACTTTGAAAAGCTAGGACATGACTGCAAAAATGTTTGCAACAGAAAAAAGCAAATACAAGAGTTAGCTTGAGTGTTGGTTATTGGGATGCTGACTGCTAAGTCTCTACTCTAATTGAGGCATTTTAACCTGAATTCCAACTTTTGTCACACTAATGTACATTGACAGGACATAATGCTTTACATCAAAATAATCCCAGAGCTGCCCCCCCCCCCCCCCCACGGGGGTAGGTGGGGGTGCTAATTGGCAGAGACAAATTGAGAGTCAGCAAGCTTTCAAGGTGAGAGAGCTGAATGATAAGGCATTTCTTCCGTGGGAGATGTTGAAGGGTCCTGTCCCCCATAGACCATTTCCCAGACATCCTTCTGCAGTGCTCTGGAGTCTCACGTGTTAATATACAAGGCCCCCAGCCAGCAGAATCCACACTTGTGCGGAAGCCAAACTCTTACTGGCCTGTGCCTGTTACATAAAGTTATTTCTCAAACAGCACATAACAGTTTCTAATTAACCCCCAGAGGTGACACCAGGCTCAGATGATTTTGGTTGAGTGTTGGCTGATTGATTAGGATTCTATATACAGGCAATGAATTTGGGGATCAAATTGGTTTTAAATTAACTTCTAAAAATGTTCATGTTTACCATCTGGTTTGGGTTGTGGGCAAGGCTTAGGCCCCAGAGAGCATAAGGTAATGACTAATTCGTTATTTGGGGATTTATCTGCAGCATTTCCTTATTTGAAATTGTCTCCCCCCCTCAGAAGGGGGCTTGGTGAGCGGACATTTAATTTTATGCCTGTACATCTGGCACTGTTCGGCAGTGCCCACGTTTCTGTGTCTTGCTTCTCAATCACCTTTCAGGCTGCATGGGCCACCAGGACTGGCCAGGCAGCAGGGAGGGCAGGGACAGCAATGGCCCCAGAAGTCTGCCTGGGGCCAGGTGAACTGGTTAGCCCCTGTAGCCCTCAGGGGTCTGCCTTTTCCCTCTTGATGGTGTTGTGGGGCGGGGAGGCAGCAAGCCACTCACCGCCTTGCCCTGGTTTGCTAAGTGGGATTGAGCCAGAGCCGTCTGGAACATTGGTGCCAAAGAGGGAATGATTTTGAGGTCACTCAAGGAACTCTGAGGCTGATTTTCTGATTATGAGAATTTTGTTGGGTTCCTTCTCTGCTACCCAGATCCTGGGTTTGGGGGAGGGGGTGAAAGAGAGATGGGAGAGTAGCTGGATTTGGGGGTCTGTCTCATCCCCAGTGCCACCCCTGGGGACTTTGATAAACTGCTGTTCCCAGGGGTGAGAGGTTTCCCCATCTAGTTTAGTTCCTTGAGTGTCAAATACACAGTAAGCACTCAGTATATGCTAAATGATGTGAGGGTGGCCTGGCCTAAGAGTTCAAAGGGTACTTGGCAGGGATGCTGAGCTCATCCATCCTCCCCTCCCTCTTCATCTGCACTTTCAGAAAATGCTGAGTGCCTTGGACCAAAGTTCCTGACCCAGTGTCCTATCCTAATTTCACATCCACTAACTTTTAACCTTTCTTCTTGTTGTGAATGTAGGCAGCAAACCCCAGTAGCATCTGCTGAACCTCTGTCATCAATGTCCCTCGATCAGTGTCACAGATACAGAAAGTACCATTGACACCCATCACTGGTCAAGCATGAGGGTGAAGAAAGAATTCCTGTTCTTCGTGCTCCCGTGCCGCACATTCGGGTTTTAAGATTGGGGAACTATTTTAATGGGGTGGGTTTCTATTTAAATCAGGTGCATTTCATCTTGTGTTTTTAAAGACAGTTTTTTTTGGCGGGGAGAGAGAACCTTAGGATTCACCTGCACCAGAGAGGTGGGGTCTTGGAGACAGAAAAGGTCACAAGGACCACCCTTGTACTGGCTATGTGCCAGGAATATATAATGCAATTAAGATTAACTTTCTTTCTGTTTGATTATCAGGCCAAAAAAAAAAAAAGTCTACTAAAACTTCTCCAAATTAGGGCGGCACCTTTGAAATGGCTTCCTTTATAATCTAGGTTGATGGGCTTCAGGGAAGTTCACTCTGGAGTTGGGGCTGCATCTCACAGCAATCAGTTCATTTTAGACTGGGCCTCCCCACCCAGAATGCAGACCATGAGGATGCATGTTAGAAACATAGGACCCCAGACCCTGCCCGACCTTCACTCTCTCAGATGCCCAGGTCCGGGGGGCAATATTGATGCAACTCCACCTAAAGTTAGCATGAGGGGGTGTGTCTGTGGCTCTGCTTCCAGGTCCAAGGAGAGTTCCACAATGAGATCCTGAGGGTGGCATCCAGAGGGTAGGCAGCAGCCCCATGAGGAAAGGGGGAAAGATGCCCCTTCGGTTTATTCCTGAGCATCTGTTGGCCAGACTCTGTGCTTTGGCCCCACCCTTGTGAAGGGTTTTCTGCCACAGTGAAGAGGCAAAGGAGAAGGGGAGAAGGGCCAGCAGAGCTCCAAGTTGTGCTCTGTGCTGGAAAATATGTGGAGTAGGGATTGGAAGGGACATTTGAGCTGAGAAAACCCGCCCCGTAAGGATAGAAATGAGATCAGCAGGGCCCATGAGGACCAAGTCTGGAGTGCAGGGACTGTGGAAGACCAGACGGGGAAGACTGAACACGTGTCCTTCTGGAAATAGCCAGTGGCCTTGTGAAGGCTTGGAAAGAGAAGTCTCAAGCAGGGGCCATGGCATATCCAAATTCCTGAAGCCAGGGTCAATAACGGGCACTGATGAGACAGGGCAGAAAGGACCTTTGGTAGAGACCAGGTCATGTAGGGCCTTCTGGGTGGGCCCAGAGCTCCCCGCCCAGGGCCCCAGACTCACCAGGGCACTCTGCAGTGGGCGCTGGTAACCGGTGGGCCTGTAGTAATGCCTCTCCGCCCAGGTGGTGTGGACGTCCCCCAGGTACAGTTCCTCCACAAGCTGGGGTGCAGCCCGGGGCTGTGGTTGCAGGCTGCGTTGCACACGGACCAGGCTGAGCTCATGCATGCTGAAGCCCAGTGCTACCATGCAGTCCCCCTGGGTCCGGGTGCTCAACAGCTCATACAGTGCTCCTGGCAGCCAGGCCTGGGCTGGGGGCAGCCTTCCCATACAATCCTGGATGGCTTGGGACTGATTGAGGTGCCTGATGACATTGAGCAGGGCACGGTGGCTGTGGAAGGCGATGCCCACCTTGTGCAGGTGGTAGTCGGCCTCGGTGGCACCCCGAGTGACCCAGGAGGCCCTGCGCAGGCGGACTTTGCCCTTGATGAGCAGAGAGTGGGTTGGCTGCTGGCAGGAGGCGTCTCCATAGTAGAACTGGTAGGCCCGGAAGAGGCGGTTGGGATAGAAGGTGTAGGAGCGGGTGAGGAACTCTGGGCCTGGTCGCACCTCACAACTGCCGTGGGGAGGAGATGGGTGCTGGGTGGAGAGGTGAGAATGCGTCCTGGGGCCCTCTGTCCTCTGGGCTGGGCTTGGCCTCCCCAACCTCCACTTCTGATCTGGCCCCCACAACCTCAGTTTCCCTGGCTTGTTTGGGTCAGCCTCACTGCTGGGGTGAGTTAGGACCTTCCACCCACTGTCGGATCTTTCTAGTTCCTCTTTCATCCTAACCTCGGGTCTAACAACAGGGGGCTTTTGCAACCACCTCGGGACCTGCTGCTCTGTGAGGTCTGGGAGGCTGTGTCCTGTTTCTTCCCAGTGAGCTCCGGCACCTCCACCCTATGTCCTGGCCAGCAAATGAGGGGTGCAGGAACAAGTGATCAGATGATACATAGCTTCGATTTGGTGGGCCAGATGGTTCTGTGGCAGCCACTTAAGACTGCAGTTGTAGAGCTAAAGCAGATGTAGATATCATGGAAGTACATTGGCCTGGTTGCGTGCCAGAAGCAGGTGGTGGGTAGGCCTCGGCCCCCAGGCTCAATTCTACTGGTGATGCAAACAAGTTCAGAGTGGAAGGTAGGAAAGGAAAGCCACCTGGCTCCCAGACCCACTGCCATGCCCCCGGCTGGGCAGGATAGGCCTCTGGGACTTCCCCACTGGGGCTCAGGTGGGGCAATGGGTGGATGTACACCGCTCAACCGGACTCCAACCCGTGCCCTTGTTTTCTTGGTATTTTATAATGGGGCTGTTGGAGCAGAAGAAATATGTTGTCACCCAGCAAGAAAACGGTTTCCCTTTCTTTTCTTTCAATCTTTCTGCTAGTATCAAGGATAAAGGAGCTGGAGTGACTTTAACACCAACCTTTTTTTTTTTCCCAGTGAAGAACAGACTTGGAGCCTTAGGTAGGCCATGAATCCAGAGCAAATCTAATTATGTTGTTTTGTTTCATTGAGTTTCTTTTTACAGTTACTTCTTATTTATGGCAAGTGGCTCTGTTCTTCGTATAGGGGTGATATTGTGCTTCCTTTAAAAATAATTATATTACACTGTAAATGTGTGCAGTTTACTGTATGCCAATTATACCTCAATAAAGCTGTAAAAATGAATGATTATGTTTAAGTAAATAAAGGGAGTTGGTTTAAAGAAAAATAGCAAATGAGTACCAGAACAGGTGGTGGTTAAAGATGGGGAGGGGTGCCCACACCCCAAGGGCCACTGACGAGGCCTGGGGAGTGGAGAGATTTGCTCAAGGGATGCAGCAGGTCACACTGGATGTCTTGGTGGTCCCAGACTCCAGAATCTTTTCCACATTCCTCCCAGAAAGCAACAGGGCTTGCCTTGAGAACATAGCAGGGGACTTTCTAGGAAGAAAGTTCTGGAAGAAATTCTAGAATCTGTTTTCTGACTCATCCCTTGGGTTCTCCAGAGTGCTGTTACCTGGAGGAAGGAGAAGCCTAACATCTGTGTCCCCTCCCCATGCCCTGGTTCGGCTTTAGAGTAGCCTTGACAGTGTTGCCTGGACCCCACCTGGACTGGGGAGGGCGGAGGAGCCAGCCCCGGAAAAGCCTGGGAAGAGTTTGAGTGGCTTTGTGGAACTCCCGAGGCTCCCTCCCTGCAAAGCACTACCAGATGTTTGGCAGTGGGGTTTCTCCATGAGCTCAGGAAGCATATGGAGGACACAGAGAGTCCAGTCCTTGACCCCAGAATGGGACTGACCAGGGGGCACATCAGGAGGGATGCAGGAGGAGGAGGCCACAGCTGTCCTACTTTCTACCCCAGCCCTGGGATGGGGGAGCTCAGCTGGCTGCAGCAGGTTTGTGGGCCATAGATGAGGGCCCAGCACAGAGTCCAGGGCTTCAGAGTGGCCACCAGCCTCTGAAATGTCAGTGGAGCCTGTCGGTGAGGAGACTAGCATGGGAACACCAGGCTCTCTGGCCTGCCACTTCCGGCCTCAGGGCCTTTGCCCCAGCTGTGCCCTCTGCTGGGCTTCTCTCTGGCTCTCTGGAGGGCAGACTCCTTTTCTTTCAGCTCTCAGCAGAATATCACCCCCTATAAAAGGCTTCCAGGTCATTTGCTTTACATCCTTGGTTTTATTTCCTTCGCTGCAGATCTCGGCACCATCTCAAGTTGCTATCAATTGTTTCTGTTTGGGTACTCAGCAATTGCCCCACTGCTGAGCCCTTGTGCCCAGCTCACAACAGGAACTCTCTAAGTATCTGGATAATGGGGCTCCATGCGTTGAATTAACGCATCTCCCGTCCTGGTGTCATTGGCAAGGGTGTGATGTCCCAACAGTCCCTGCCCCCAGGTGCTGTCTACAGAGGGGAGGTAAAGCCATGTGCTTAGCACCCACCAGGCCTCTTGGGAACTGGGTACACTGTGTGCACACATATGGACACTAAGGCTCAGAGAAGAAGTCCCTCAGCCTAGGGGTCTGTGAGGACTTGGGGGTCTTACCCAGTGGAGATCCAGGGACCATCAAGGCGGGGGGGCAGAACTGCAGTGATGGGCATGCCTTCAGGCGTGGGTGGCTGGCAAGGGGGCTCCCAGCGTAGGTGGCCACTTCTCACTTCCCCGGTCACTTCTCTGGTGCCAGCTGCAAACCAGAAAGATCTGGATCAGAGATGTGTACACCCCAGATACACCACCTGCCTTCCCTACTCTCCACCTCCACCCAGGGCTGTAGCTTGGGAGGCCAGAGGAAGCCCCATAGCCTGCCTGCACCTCTACCTCATTCCCCAGGGTGACCATTCCCCTTTCCCTGCTGGTACCTCCACCTTGTCCACCAGGTTGTCTAGCACCCCTTAGACTGCCCCCAGTTCTGGAGGTACTCTGCATGTTGGAATTCCTAGAATCAGTTTTCTGACTCATTCCTTGGATTCCCAGTTGTGACCACCCTGGAATGCAGGCCTCCTTGAGGGAGGCTGGCCCAGATTCTTGGGCTGGGAAGCCTCTGAAAATTCGGCTCTGGGATCCAGACTCCTAGAAGCCCTGCCCTTCTGTAGGCCCCCTCCTGGGCAGTACTGGACAAGGAGGACTGAGATCTGAGGAGCCAGGGCAGTGGGACCTCAGTCCTCCCCCAGAGCAGACCTCACTGAGGAACCCAGGTTCTGCTCCACCTCTCCAGCCTTGCTGTCCACACCAGGCCACTTACTCCCTGTCCTGTTCCAGTGCCAGGTCTTTGATTTGTCCATCTCTATCTGTGAGACCTACACCAGTGCCAGCTTGCTGGGTGGGTGGTGAATGAGTGTGGGCATGGCCCACCAGCAGAGGCCCAGTGCCCATGTAGAAGGCCACCTTGCAGCCTCATCCCTAAGCCTGGGTAGGAATTAAAATGTCTTAGAAGGAGGTGGTCAGAGGGTGGTTGTGAGCAGCAGAGTCACTGCACTGGACTCCAGGTCCTCTTGGGGAATCCCCCATGTGCTCTGCCCTGACCCTGCAACAATTGAGCCAGGGCGTGGGATGGCCACTATGATTTCCAGGAGTTGTTATGAGGTGCACCCAGGACCTTCAGCTGCTAAAGAGCAGCAAGTCCCTCAGAAACTGTCATCCTCACTCAGAGGCTGAGGCAACCCAGATGGCGGGATGCTGTGGGAAGCTTGGCAGGAGCAACATCCGAGCATTGCAGCATCGGGCTGTGCTCATGGGGCCCGACCCTGGCCAACCGGCTGCTGCAGCTGCTGTCCTGTCTTATCCTCCTCTGAGCAGTGGCTAAAGTGGGTCAGGAGCAGCTGAGTCTCCAGGGCTTCAGCCCAGGGGGTGAGACTTTGCCAGGCAGGGCCCTGGGAAGGGTCATGAGCTGAGAGGTGCCTGGTCAGCACATTCTGCCCTCTTCCCTGTGAGTGTTTGTACTTTCCCATCTGGGTTTGGGGGGCCACGAGGCCCCACACTGCCCTCTTGGAGCTGTGTGATTGGAAACAGGGGCCCCAAGCTTGCCATGCCCTGGTGACCTCTCAGAGAAATGAAGTGGAGCAAATTCCTCTGCCCCCAGGAGGTTGGGAGTCCCAGTCAGGGTCCGTGGGGTCCCCAGTGCCTAGCTGAGAAAGCAGAAGTCAGGCTGCTGATGACAAGGACGATGGCAACAAGGGTGGACTTCACGCACGTGCGCACATCATCTGGTTTGAGCTTCACGGTCCCCAGAAGAGCCAGAGTGTGGTCCTTCTTCTCAAGCAGGCCAATGGGCTCATCCAGATGGGTCTAGCAGGATGGGGATTGTGACACTCACGTGTGACAAAGCCTAGACCCACACACTATGTTCTCCTGGTCAACCGGCACCTCGGTTTCAATCAGCCAAACTGGAGAAATGGAAGAAAAGAGCCAACCCAGGCCAAGGTGTCCTCCCACGGACATGTTCTCGTGAGAGTACCTGGGGCTGCTCAAGGCAGCGGAGCAAAGGCCTTGGAAGAGAGAAGCTGGCTGCTTTGTGTGGCCCTGGCACAAGGCTAATGTGCCGAGGGGAGCCCGAGCCAGGATGTGTGGGCCAGTGAGGCATCCACATTGGCCCTGTCCTAGTGTCACCCCCCCCCAGCCTGCACTGGGACAGGCTGCCTCAGGGTCGGCACCTCGCAGGTTTGGGTGCGTCTTCATTGGAAGACGCAGGGTCCCCCGGATTCAATTCTGCAGGTTAATTTGAACATCACCGGTGTCAATGAAACCTGTCTGCAAGTGTTGATTTGAAGAACAGATGGAAGCAAGGCGAAGAAAAGGATCAGGAGGGGTCAGCCCGACTCGCCTGGTAGGAAAACCGAGCTTACATCTCCGAGCGAAAGAGCGGGTGGCCCTGCAAATTATATTTTCATTGTTTCATGAAAATTGGTGTCTTGAGAAAATGCTTTCTGTTCCAAAGAAAACAAGCCTCCCCCGACCCCGCACCCCTCCTGAAGGTACCAATGCCGTTTTGTCACGAATCCTCAGATACTGTGTTCCCGCTAGCCGCGTTTTGGTTCCTCTTGTTTTTCTGGGAGAAATTAGGATTTAATTATGTTAGCAGATTGTGAGATACGGTCAAGCCTCACTGTCTTCAGAACACGCACACACAGCACAGGACACGACCGTGGACCTTCTTTGTGAAAACACCCGGGCTGAGCACAAAGCCGCCTCTTGGCCGCGGGCGAAGCCTCGACTTCAAGGTTGCAGAGATAAGCTTAACCAATTAGCAATGACTCCGTGACATTAGCTCAGTTGCAGCTTTTGGGGTGGACTTTGATTTTCTTTTCTTTCTCTCCCCCCTCCCTTTTTCTCTCCCACAGAAAAGTCCTAACTAGATAAACAACTGGAGGCAGATGAGCTGGGGCTGGGCTGCGCAACTTCTTGCAAGGACCTGATAGACGGAGTTAAATACAGGGACCAAATTGATTTTTATCAACCATGGATTTTTAATTAACAGTGGTGTCCACTTACTGCCATTCATTATTTACTGTTTACTCACTAATTAAAAATTATGCTGCTCTTGCACTCATAAGAGCAGGGACATTTGAAATTAGATAGCATCGTTCAAATTACCTGCAGAATTAAATCTAGAGTGCCCAATTGCTCAGACCAGACTCCCAGAGCTGAAAATATGATCTGCCGTGGTCCACTGTGTGGTCGTGAGTCATAGCACCAGGGACAGGCCACTTGGACACACGAGCATATGGAATCTGCCTAGGGATTTAGGGGAGCAGACACTTGCTGAGCTCCTACTGGGTACCGGTGCTTGGCTAAGCTTATCACCAGGGCGTCATCACCATGGTGACCGCGTCTACCAAGCATGTACCGTGGGAGTCGCCTTGGTCAGCGGCTGTTTCTGCGTCATGGCCATGACCCCTCCAGCAGTCCCAAGGCAGGTGGCGTGTCAACACACGAATGCGATGCTGTATGGAACAACGGATCTGCACAGCCACCCACCACGTGGGTCTGTTGATGCCCCCTGGTACAGATGAGGAAACATCAAAAGGGTGGGAGGACTCGGCTGTGGTCACTCCTCGGGCAGCTGCTTCTTGGACAATTAAAGAATGCAGCAAATCACATCTAACATAAAATTCACCACTTTGACCATCTGCAGGAGTATACTTCAGTAGCATTTAGTATATTCCCCACACTCTGCAACCACCGTCTCGGTCTAACCCAGAACCTTCCTATCCCCTGAAAGGAGGCCCGCACAGCAAGCACTCCCATGTCCCTCTCCCCATGGACCATGGCAACAGCATGGTTGCCATGGACTGGCTTGTTTGTACAGGCCCTCCTCTTATTTGCCCTTCATAGCGATGCCGGCAGGTCAATATAGTCATCCCCCTGCTACAGAGGCACCCAGAAGGCTTGGAAAGCCACGCCCTGTCCAGGTCCTCTGTTGGGTTTCCTCCCAAGACCTGAAAGCAGGAGGCATGGCTCAGGCAGGGTGGAGGGCGAAGGGTGGAGTGAGGTCCCTTCCTGAGCAGACGCAGAAAGATCAGCTCTTCGGTTGCCTTCCTTTTGGGGGCAAAATGGCATAAAAGAACCATTGCCCCCTGTCCTAACAGGTTGGGGCTGAGGTTGGAGAAGTGCAGCTCATGGGAGGGGGTGGGCGAAGGGGTTTAGGTGCCACCCCGATTCCTTCACACCTCCGTGGCTACACGCCCACTTCCAGGCTGTTAGAAAAGCTGCTGTGCAGAGCCCATGTTACTGAGCTTGGAAAGGGGGTCCATCTGAAGGGGACTTTCAAATGTTAAGTAATATTTAAAAAAATTTTTTTCATAATTCAATGTGTGAGCGGTGGATGTGGGAAGCAGCCTGAGGGCAGCGCAGAGGAAGAGGGAGCCGCGGGAGTAGCCCTTACTTCCCAGGAGAGCACAGGACAGCGTGTGAGTCCCTGGAGCTACTCTGACAAATGACCACAAACTGGTGTAAACAATAGGGATTTCTCTTCTCTGGCCTGGTGTATAGAAGTCTAAGTTCTGAAACCCACACCCGCAGGGCCGCCCTCCCTCCACGGCTGCCTGGGGAGGGTGCTTCCCGCCTCTTCCAGCTCTGGGTGGCACTTCCTTCTGGTCTCCACCTGTCTTCCCGCTCTGTGTGTCTCCTCCTGTCCACATCTCCATATCTAGTCTCCCTCTCCTTTCTCATGAAAAGGCACCACTCACTGATCAGACCCAAGGGTTCAGCACAACCTCGTTCTACTTTGATTGCCTCTGCAAAGACCCGGTTTCCACATAAGGCCACACTCTCGGGAGGTGGGGGGTCAGGTCTTAAACACGTCTTTTTTGTTCAAGCTCAACCCCCCACAGCTAGGGAGGGCCATCTAAAGACGGGGACCCTCCCGTCACCTCGCCTGCTTTCTCTCACCCCTCTGCTCACACACTGCACACCTACCTCTGCTTTTCCTGGTACCTGACAGGCTCTGGATTTATAAGGCTGCACACAATGGCCAGAACTCTTATTCCGTTAGGGAAGCTGACATTAAATAGGCCCATCTTGGGATACCGTCTCACACCATCTGAGGGTCTTGAAGGAGATTCATGCAACAACCCCAAACTTCTGTGGTTCCCAGCGCACTTGGAGTCCCATTCAAGCTTTCCCAAGAGCCTAGCAGGCCCTTTGCAATCAGTTACCTCCTGTCTTTCTTGTCATCCAGCGGGCACTGCTGAGAGCCTTCCCTATGGCTTCCCAGAGATGACCTGGGGACTCCCTCTGCCAAGCACTGGGCGCTCCTTCGGCCTCCCAAGCATTTCCTGGCAAATGGCCCCCTGCACTTCTCTCCTGCTCTGCTCCACCCCCCTCCTGTGCAGTGTGTACCACATCTGGCAATTATCGATCTGCTTTCAGTTTTTTGTTTACTTTTATTTTTTGACTTTTAGTTTTGAAATAATTTCAGACTTACAAAAATGTTGCAAAAGGAGTAGAGAGTGTTATACCCTTTGCCCAACAGCTCTGAAGGTCGACATCTGACACAGACATCAAAGGTCAAAAACCAGGAAGTTAGCACAGGTGCAATGTTATGAGCAAATCCACAACTGATTCAAGGCTCACCCCCCTTGCTGGCCCATCCAGGGTCCAACAGGGCATTTAGTTGTCATGTCTCCTTCAATTAGTGACATGTCTTTGTCTTTCATGAATTTGAAACTTTTAAAGAGTACTGGCCGGTTATTTCATAATATGTTCCTTAGTCTGGGACAGTCTGATGTGTCCTTGTGGTTAAATACATCAAATGCATTTTTGGTAATCAAGAAGTCTAAGTGATGTTTACCCTTCTAGGTTCATTATTTCAGGAGGTCCCTCTTGTCAATCCACCTTTTCCTGGTGGTATTCACTGTGATCACTACCTCATGGAGGTGCCTACCAAATTCATTCACTGTTAAATCATCATTTTTTTTTCTGTTGCAATTAATAATTATCTTCTGAGGATCTAACTAGAGATGATGAGAACATGTCCTTTTGCATTATTTATGCCTTTAACATTTGATCATCTATTGATGACCATTGATGATTCTTGCCTACAACAATTTGCTATCCTTTCCCCACCATCCATCCATCCTTCCAGTGTTACTTCTAGTAGTACAAACTGTTAGATATTTATTTTGCTTATAGGTGATAATCCATTACCATGAATATTTTGTTGTTCAAATTGTCCCTGAGTTGGCCACTGAGAGCACTTCCCACTTATCCCCTGTATCCTTTCTACATATTCTTGTTTTGAACAGTTCCTTATTTCCAGGTGCGAGGTGATTTCCCAGGCTCATTTTGTGTTTTCTCAGCCCTAGTCCTGGAATCAGCCATTTCTCCAGGAAGCTCTGGCTCATTTATCGGAAAGTGGTGTTTAGAGACCACAATCTGGGTGCAGGGTGCTCACTAATGGTGGGGTGCCACTCCAGCCATTCAGTGTTCTCTCCCTCTTCTTTCTTTTCTCATTCCTGCCTTCTCTCCTTTCTTCCCTCCCTCCCTCCTACCTCCCTTTCTCTCTTTCCTCTCTTTTTCCCTCCATGTTTCTGCACCAGTGTGTCTGCTCTGTTTAAGATGGGCCTTTCTTGCTCACCTATTATGCCTCACCAAGCTCAGTGCCTGACTGACACTTGACAAGTATTTGTTAAGTCACGGAAAGTTCTTAGAGCCACGCCTTCACATGGGAGTGCTAGTCACAGTGCCCATTTTGAGTTAAATGGAGGAAGGACACGCAGTGCAGGAGTGCAGGAGAGGCTCCTGGTAGACACTTCTTCCACCCTTCATACATGGCTTTAGGGCCAGGCAGGAGGGTACAGTTGCTGGGATTGATAAGAATCTGGCTGCTTGTCAAAAGGTCACCAGTCAAAGAATATCCAGTATGCTGGTGGTCTGGACTGATCTGAGCAAGTAGAGAGGAACAAGAAGGGAGATTCAACAGCAAGCCCTGTCAAGAGCTTAGATGGACTGGGGCCAGCCTAAGAATCTAAAGTGGGTGCTTTGTGGAAGTCACCTACTTATCCTGGGAACCTGCCAGCTAAAACAGCCGGACATGATCCTAGCCCTTCCAGGTAAGGTTTCCCCAGCCCTGCAGCATGGCCCGAGAGAAGGAGAACTCAAGCCATAAATGTGTGGTTTTACTGCATGATGTTTTCTGGACCCAGGCTTCGGTGGCAAAGGTGGGCCCTTGTGCACTCCTGTGCCTAATACCTAATACCTAATACTGAACGTGCTTAGGTGGTGTTCATGTTGAACAGATATTTTACTCAGCCCTAAATATTCTATTATAACATGTAACACATACAGAAACTATGAATGAGATGTTTTATTGACTTTCACACCAAGTCTTCAAAATTCATTGTAAAATTTACACTCACAGCTCTGCTCAATCTAGACTGAATACATTCCAGGTGCTCAGGTGGCCTACATGAAGGTCAGAGCTACAGCTTGGAAAAGGGAGTGTGTGGGCCATGGGGTGCAGCATTGGAAGTTTTCAAGTTGGTTTCTGATGACCCCTGAGGTTGTCTTTGGTACAGAGGGGGAGACCCTGTGAGTGAGGCCTAATTTCCCAGGCTCAGCTTTGGCCTAAGAAGCCCCACTCTTTGCTCAGATGAATACACTAGGATTCTGATCAACATTTGCTTTAAAAAACGTGTTTGCTTAAAAAAAAAATCTGGAACATTCTGGTTTATTTCAAATCCCTCAGCTTGAGGAAATTCACCTAAAATGTTTGGATTTGGAAGCTTGTCCACATTTTAAATAAAAATGTCAGCAACAGATCCACCCAAACAATGAGCTCTCTTGATTAGAGGGGCCTGCCTTCCACACACTGAGATGTGCTGGCCGCTTGACCAGCAGGCTTCAGAAAGCGTCTGTTGAAATGGCAGCCGTCACTGTGTTGCTACAGCAAAAGATGTGCTTTGCAATCAAGTCACTGCATGAAAGCACAAAGTTTCCACTGAAAGTCCCCTGAGAAGTTACAGATTGGCACGCTAAGACAGTCCTAGCAAATCACCGCAATTATGACGACAACCTTGGAATTCTAAGGAGCCAGGCCCCCTATTGTGGGTGGCTGGCCTGCAGACACCTCACATGTCCCATGGTGGACTCTGCAACCGTGGGAAACTCAGAAATGGTGTGTTCTAGAAAAAGCATGTTCCACTCCCCGCTCCCGCTCCCGGCAGCCTCCCAGGTCTTTGGAATGTGCCTTCCTCTGCAGGGTGACCTCAGAGAGTTGGCCGTTGCCCTGAGGAACTTGGGAAGGACCAGGCAGCTGAAAAGAAGCAGGAGGGTGGGCTTCAGATTGAGAAGTTATGCATGGAAAGGTGGTCGAGGGGACATGGTATGTTCCTCACTGTCCTCCAATTCTTAAGACCAGTCACAGGGTGAGCTGGACCCAGGCTTTGGTGGCAAAGGTGGGCCTTTGTGCACTCCTGTGCCTAATATCCGCTGAAAGTCTCTTGTAAAGGGGAGCAGCTGGCCGCTGAGGACACCTCCCTGTGGCCTGTGTTTAGCATCTCTGCTTAGGGAAGGAAGCATATGGCTGCCTGAGTGGGAAAGGAATGGGGGGCTTGGGGAGACCAGATTTGGCTTAGCACGCCAGCTCATCAGCCAGGTTTTTCTGTTTGTTTGTTTAGGAAGGTTCCAGTACAAAAACCATTCACATCAGAATCCTTCCTCAGCCCCATGGTAATGCTAATTACTCTTGTTCTGGCTGGGGCTTCCACCCAGATGAAAACTGGAAAATTCCAGCCAAAGCCCAGCTGTTTCCAAACAGCCAAGACATCAGAGTGATTGATGGGCACATTTCCCCCTTCACCCAGATGTTCTGGTGTCTTGGAGACAAGGCCTCGTTAGCCCAGCTTCAGCACCTGTGTTCCCAGATCTGCACACAGTCTGTAGACATTTATAATCTGTACCAAATTTGGCCAGAGCTCTCCAAGGACACCACACTTCCGCCCTGGGCTGTGAGGAGGCCCAGGCCCAGGGGGCTCAAGGGAGCTCTTGTAGTGGTACCCAACACCTTCAGGTCTGGTTGGACAATGGGGACTGCCCTGAGGGGTGTAGTAACAGGTCAATGTTTGCTAAACAGAACCTGGTCTAGAAGTCTCTCCTTGGATGGAATCTTTATTAGCTCTTTTGGCAGAAGACTGAAGCTTCCATTGTTCTCCAGAACAGGAATTTGGCAAGATAATCAGAAGGTTTTGACATACTCAATAAGAAAGAAGACGTCCGCATGAATCGTGACAGACGGTCCCCATGGAACCCTGGAAACCCTGGAAAGGAGGCCTCTCAGAGGCACCACAAGAGCTTAACTCTTCACGGGGCCTTGCGAAACGGTCATCCACCAGGTCTTCGCAGGACGGGCCAACAACCGTCTCGTCCACCAGAAACAGTCGGGTTTGGCTGTAAGCTGGAGGTCCCCGGGGGTGTGTGGGTCGGGGATCCTGGAGGTGCAGGGCGGCACCCCAGCGCTGGGGGAAGCACACACTTGCCGGGCTGTTCCCGGGACTCTCCACACGGGGGCCCTCTTGAGCTTCGGTTGGGGCGCCTGGGAGCCGGGCGAATCCCGGCGGCTCCACCGGCCTCGACCCCCCGGCCCGGGCCACCCGCCTCCCGCCCTCCGCGCGGTCTTCGGGAAGAGCGAGCCCTCGAAGGCCCTCGCTGGGCCCAGCTCTCGTCCACGTGCGAGATCTTCGTGTCCACTCGCGTAGAGCAGGGTTTTGAGGCCGAAGGGCAGCGGTAACCAAGTCGCCCCGCCTCGCTCCTTTCCGAGCAGTGGTCTCCTGCGGGGAGCACGACGGCGGGGAGCTGGGCGGCGTGGTCAGCGGAGGACAAAGGGCCTCGAGGCCTCTCCGCGGCCTCTCCGCAGGACGCGCGGGGCCTTGGGCGCCGACGGGAGCCGGGAGAGAGAGGCACGAGGAAGATTGTCATTTAACAAATCAATTTTTCCTCCATCGTGTTGAGATGAAGTCCGTGGTCTCCTTCATACATTCGAAATAAGGCATTTCCCCCGAGTGCCGTTTTCTGGGAAAACCTACATCGTGTTTCGAAAAACCCATTTTGTGAGAAGTTCCCCGATTTGAAGAGAAACGGTGATACTTAATTACGGCATTATTTTACCATCTAGAAAATTAATGTGCTTTCCGAATTTCGGGAGGAAGGTGGGCTGTAAGTCCAAACCCTATTTTTGTGAATTACCATACAAATAGGATCCCAAAGACGCAAATATTGGCTTAAGTGTTGCAGAGGAGGCACAGGAGAATGAGTTGGCTTCCTGAATGTCAAATAAACAGGCTTGCCTCTCTTGCCTTCCCTTGTGACCCTGAGCCAGCTCTGCTGTCTTCCTGGAGAAGAGGGTCACCACTCACAAAAGGGAAGCTTGGCGCCAACTGGGTGACCACAGTGGATTAGTCACCAAGGGCATCATGGTTACCACTGTGGTAAAAAGGCATGCATTTCTGGAAAGTTCTAGCGTTTGCACAGCCTAAGTTTAGGTGTCCTTCATAATAAACATTTAGGGTTTATTATCTTCATAATAAACATTTAGGGTGGGCATTGTTACGACCCCAGAAAACAGAGGCTCAGGAGAGAACCCGCTAGTTACTTGCTTCTCCCATGCAACTCTGTGTAGAAAAGCCCAAACTCGAAGCCACCTTGGGTAGCCATAAACCCCAGCCTCTTTCCTCCAGGACTCACAGCCCCTGATCTTTGTTTGACGTTTATTGAGCACCTACTATGTGCCTGAGCACAGGACTGTAAAGATTCTTCTTCCAGTGCTCTGAGTCTGACCTTCCAAGCTAGGCCTGGAACAGCTATGTGTTCTGCCTGGTGCTGGCCCAGTTTGCCTGAGGGAACTGG
Organism: Callospermophilus lateralis; assembly: GCF_048772815.1. Taxonomy (NCBI): domain Eukaryota; kingdom Metazoa; phylum Chordata; class Mammalia; order Rodentia; family Sciuridae; genus Callospermophilus; species Callospermophilus lateralis. The sequence goes on along the minus strand of NC_135307.1, from coordinate 185,684,399 downwards.
AGAAGGAGGGGCCTTGGGGGGCTCTCACTGTCTACATGTTCCTTGAGGGTCTTGCAAGAACAGGAGCCGCCTGACAGATGTAGCTGTGCATAATGGGCACTGGGGCAGAGCTGCGAAGGTGGCCGAGAGGTGTGAAGCACAGAGATGGAGAGGATGTAATTAGTCCTGGGCCAGGCGGCCTGGGGGAGGCTGTGGGGAGAGAGGCAGAGGCAGGGGGCCGTCCAAGCTGCTGGAAGGCAGGCCACCGCTCCAGGGGTCAGTACTGTGTGTGACGGGTGAGATCACTGTGTTCTCAAAACCGGTGCACTGCAAAGAGCATTGTGCCTCCTGGGGGGAGCCTGCTATTCCAGGGGGGCATGATGGACGTCTTATGTTTGATTAGTTTCATGTCTATTTTGACTCAATTCAATAACTGACACATCAAGTCTGGGATGGTGTTAGGATGACACTAAGACATAGAGGGATAGATTATTTTTAAAAATAAGTGAAAATGAGTTAGTTGATTTCAAGAGAAATGCTGACTCAATTATAGGACAGCAGCTATCAGAGGTGACCAAATTGGCGGTGGCCCACAGCCGCAGGCGGTCGGGGGCCAAGGCTCTCAGGCCCCTGTTGTGTAGAGGATGACGTGGTACCTGGGTGCGGGTGGCCAGGGGGGAGAAGGAGGTCCTGTGGGGACACTTCATGTCCTGAGGAGGCCAGGTTGAGGCCACGGGGTGTGGACAGGAAAGCGCCTGTGGGGGGAGCTCGTGGTGCGGGTACAAGCCCCAGGCCTGGGGTGGGGAAGATGGGGTGCCATCCCTGTGGTGGAGGTCTGGGGAGTGCTGTTCTAGGGGCTTGCTCTTTGAGCACTCAGGGAAGGTGCTGGCTGGGGCCAGACCCTTGCCCATCGCGCACACACAGGTGGTGACAGCATCCCCAGGACAACAGCTCTGCAGGGAAGGCCAGGGGGCTGAGGAGGGCTCTCAGAGGGGCAGGAGCTGGAGAGCAAGGAAGTGGGACTGCAAGTAGGACTGTAAGTAGGACTGCAGGTAAAATGCAGGATGCCTGGCTCAGTCTGACAGCCAGATACACAGTCAAGTATATTTTACTATCACTGCATCCCAGATTTTGCATAGGTGAGGGTAGAAATGTGTCCGTGGACAGCGAAGAGAGGTCAAAGCAGCTGGATGATGTGAGAGAGAGATTGTGTTTAACGGTTCAATTACTATTTTTGTATAGATTCTTTAAGACCATACGCAGGGTGAAAAAATTAAATCAGAAAATACAGAAAAGCACTAAGATGATTTGATTTCAAGGTCACCTCCTTCAGAGTGGATTGTACCACCTGCTGGTGTTCATCCCTTCTAGATTCTGGGCCCCAGGACTCCAAGGGGCACAGAATAGGGTCTCCTCTAGACTCTGTCTCTGCAACAACGCCCCATCCTAGAGAGGCAGGCAATATGTTTTTGCTGAATGAGTGAATAAATCTCTCTAGGCTCTTCTTCTTTTCATACACATATAATGTGTATTTATTCTGTATTTTTTAGAAAATTGGGATTAACCTGTATGCATTATTTGAAATCTATTGTTTTAACTTCATAATAGATTTTAGAGATCTTTTCGGAAAGTTGATTTTTTTTAAGACCAGAGGGTCTGATGCATATTCATGGTATTCGAGGAGGAACCGGCCAGGATGAGGAGGCAGAAGCAGTGGCTGTAATAACCCGGGGAAGCAGGTGCCCTAATCAGCGAGAGTCCAATAAAAACAGGCTCCACTACTCAGACAAAAGCAGGACGTGGCTCGCAGTGGAATTTTCAAAATGTATAAAAAGGTGTAAAATGAAAAGTGCGAGGCGCATCCTACCCTGAAGCCCTGGTTGCTTCCTCCAAAGTGAATCATTTTCACAGTTTCTTGTGCATCCTCCCAGAAAATGGTTTCCTGCCGATGTCTGCATATAAATGTGTATGTTTTTTATTTGGCTATTAAAATATTTTTATGAATGCAATCTTTCTATACACATCGTTCTGCATTTTGCTTTTTACACTTAAATTATCAGAGATTTTTTTTTTCCACCTGAGACTTATTTCTTTTTGGAAAAGACAAAACAATACTCCATTATATCAAGGAAGCTTGATTTAGGATCTAGTTAGCCTTTGCTCTGTCGATGGCTATTGAGGTTGTGATCCTTCCCCTTTCCCTCCATCTCCTCCTTCTCCCTCTCTGATTTTTTGCTATTAAATCTTTGTGTAAATTTTGTGTGTTCAATGAAGATGTTTCTAACAGAGAGGCTGAATGTGCATTTAGCATGTCAGTACATTTGACCAAAACCATCCTCAAAAAAATGTTTCAACTTATCAATGATGTGTGAGAGTACCTGTGTATTTACCCTTTTGGTCACACTAGATATTATCAAAAATAAAATATGATATGTTCATTTTTCAAGTCTAACAGATGAAAAATTATAAGAGAAATTAAAAATTAATAAAGATTTGTGGTTAATCACACTTTTTTTTGTGTGTGCGTGTGTGTGCCTACAAATGAACAAGGGACACGTATTAATGACTGGTTACTCCACTGCTGTGGTTTATTCTCAACACCACCACTCTGCCTTGGGCACCTGTCATTCTGATCATGGCCTCTTGCTGCCTGCCAGGCAACAACTCTGTGCCTGCAAATCATTCTCCACGGAGCTGCAAGCATGGTCTTTAAGGGCCATAAATCAGCCCTCTGCCTCTGCAATACAGCCATCTGAATCCTCAGAGGAACTTCTCCTTTGTGCAAACCAGACTTGACTTAATGACACTTTTTCATAAAGCAGGGAAGCCTCGAGTTCCCTGGACCCCAAAAGTGTACGGAAGTGGGACCTGTGGAAACCTTCCTAAGGGCAAAGTCAGTGTCAGCCTTGCCTGTGGCATCAGGTTGGGTGAATAGGGGATGGGGTGGTCTTAGGTTGCTGGTGCTTCTTGGCTCCTGAGATAAGCAAATATGAACACTCTTGAGGAAAGCATTATCATTTTAGATTCCAATGTTGTCACAGAGTCAGATCAAACAAATATGAGTTCTCAATTAGAGATCACCAAGTATACAAGTAAGCAACCCACTGCAGAGTAAGAATGAGCAGAAACAAGAAGTTTATATCCCAAGACCATCAGATAATGGAATTATTTATTACAAAACACATAATAATATGTATGAAATGTTTAACAAAATGAAATACGAAATTAAAAAAAAATAAAAAAAAACAATCTTAGCCTATAAAAATGACCAATCATATTTTAAAAAGAATCAAGTAGAACTTTAAGAAATATAAACAAATTGTTGAAATAAAAATATAGTGACTGGATTATGGAGCAGATTAGACACAGCTGAAAAGGAGATTAGTCAACTGGAAGATAGATGTATAGGAATTAAAACACATGCAGAAAAGGAAGAGAAGGGCCTGAACACCAAGAAAAAAGGGGCTAGAAGACAGAAGAGGTATATTGAGAAAGATTAACTAATGTCTTCCAGAAGGAAAGGAGAAAAGAAAAGGTAGAAGAGAATGAAGAGGTAAAGGAAAAAAATCTGGTAACATTTTTGGAAATTAAAAAAGACAGCAAACCTCTGGCATCAGGAATCCCAGTGAGTGCACCACAGGGTTAATGAAGAGAAACTAACACTGGAGTCTATAGAACACCAAACACAAGAAAAAGAGAAAAGGACCATCAACTCTGATTTGTGTATCTCCTGAAATATCCTTCAAGAACAAGGGTAAACAAAGACACCTTTCAGACGAACAATACTGAGGGTGTTTACTGCTCTATTAATTGTCCCTTCTGAATAAAGGGATTTGAGAAGAAAGAAAGTTTACTGGAAGGAAGGTCTAATTTTTAAGACAAAATAATGAATAAAGAATTTGAATATATTATGTTTAAGGAAAAAACAAATCAAACAATAATCTCTAATCTTGTGGCATCAGAAAAAAGAAAAAGAAGAAAGAAAGAACAGAACTAAAAAGTTGGAAAAGAGGAACATGTAATTCGAGAGAGGGATGATTAGGTGGTTGTTCTAAATTCCTTGTGTTAATCAGGGAAAGAGTTTAGATTAATTAAATTAATTAATTACAGGAATAGCTGCTAAAACAATGGAAGTATTGTATCATTTCCAAACCAGAAGAAAAAAGAAAGAAAGGGCAGTTACAAGAACGAGTTCAGAAAACGAATCCCTCAAGTATTAAAAAAAACCAGAAGCAGACAAAGAGCACATGAAGTGCAATCTGTAGAAAAGATGACGAAAACAAACGGAATACATCAAACCATTTACTTGCCGACAGAAACCATCAAGTTGGTTTGAAAACCCCAGCTCTGCAATCTTTACAGTGGACACACTTGAATCATGAGGACCAGAAAGGCAGAAAACAGATGGGTGGAACTTACCAAATACTCAATCAAAGGGAACTGCATGACCACACAAAGCCAGATGAAGCAGGACACACAACCCCAAACAAAATTAGGGATGTAGGTTGTCACTCCATAAAAGGCCCAATCTACCAGGAAGCCTGAACTGTAAAATAGCATCAAAACATACGAAGCAGGGCTGGGGTTGTGGCTCAGTGGTAGAGCGCTTGCCTAGCACTGGGGAGGCCCTGGGTTTGATCCTTAGCACCACATAAACAACAACGACAACAACAACAACAACTAAAATAAAGGTTACATTATTTAAAAAAAATACATGAAGCAAAGATTGCTGTAGATCAAAAGAGACTTGGACAAATACACCATCATTGAAGGGATTTAGCACAATTTTTTTTCAAAAAAAGAATATTTTTCCCCCCTTGGAACCCAGGTCCTCGTGCATGCTAGGCAAGGGCTGTGCCACTGTGCCCACCTCCTCCCTGTAGATGGAAGATCAAGGGAGATGAAAGATGAGTAATAAGGCAGAGGATTTAAAAACACAACCAAAGAGTTTGACTCATTACCTGTGTGCATACTCAAGTGTGCGTTCGAATGCACACTCCCTTTGAACATTTTAAAATATGCAGCATTTACAAAAACTGATCCTGTGAAGGGTCATAAAATAAATCTCAAAAAAATTCTAAGAATTGGTATCATGTAAGCTGCATGTCTGATCCCAGTGCAATGAAATGAAAAGCCAGTAATAAAGAATTTTTAATACATGAAAAGCCAGCAATTGGAAACTGAAATAAAACACTCAGGCATCAAGGAAGAAATCAAAATCCGAAATAACTCAGATGTTAGAACTAAGCTGAAATTGAAATAAGGTGCCTCCAAACTTGTCCAACGCCGAGAAAACAATTCCTTGAGGTAAACCTATAGACGGGCTTAAAAGAAGAAAGTCTGACAGTCACTCTAACTTAAGGAGTCAGAGAAAGAAAAAAATAAATCAATTCAAAGTAAGAAGAGAAAAGAAATAAGAAAAAAAGAAGATATTAATAAAACAGAAAACAAAGCTCTGACACCTTAATAAACTAGAACCCTCTGGTGAGACTGATTGACAATGAGAAGACAGAGGGAAGAAGAGTGTGCGTGGGTGTCTGGGGAAGAAATGAATAATGTCGGGAAGGGAGCCACAGGTCCAGGAGAAAGGGTTTTTTGTTTGTTTGTTTTTTATTGTTAACATGTACATCTGTATCTACCTGTGTCTTCCTGGAGAGTCCTATAACTGCTGAAGAAATTGAGTAGGGATTTAAAATATGCCCCCAAGAAACATAAACAAAACCCGAAACCAAACCAAAGCGAACAGCAAAAGGAGCAGCGATCTTTTGAACTTCAAAGAAACAGACCCCTTCAAGTTTGCATGAACGATTCCAGAGAGCAGAAAAAGGGAGCAATGCCCAACTCAGTCTGAGTTCTCATTGCCAAGGGCAGGACCAGCCCTCTCAAGGAAAAGAATGCAAATTATATTAAAACTCATGTTTGGCATAAAAGTAAATATTTATGTACTTTTGGGCTTACTTGTTTTTTTTTTTTTTGTGATGCTAGGGATTGAATCCTGCATGCTGGGCAAGTGCTCTATCACTGAGCGACATCCTCAGCCCCAAATATTTATTTGAAATAAGAAAAGCATAATAAATTATACGTCTCATAAGCCGGCAAATATCACAGATAGCAAAATCTGGAAAAATACCACAGTATTTTTCACAATCAGCCACTCCTGAGTTCACTCTGATGGTTTTCCCTGCGTTTTCTGGATTGCGCTCTGATTGTCTTTTCATATGACAAAAGCCTCGCTTTTCATTTTCAATGGCGAGAGGAGAAAGCCCATTCAGTCCTCTTCTTCCTTTGTTGATTGCAATTTTTTTTTGTTATTGATATTGAGTGTTTTTTTTTTTTTTTTAGTTCCACAAACTCATTATTATAATGCCATGAGTTTCGAGGTTTTACCAGGTTTTGGAAACCTGTTAGGTTTCTTCCCCCTGTGAGCTGTGAGACAGGCGGCAGCTTGCTGCAGTGGAGCTCTGGTCCGTCTACTCCATCTGTGTCTCCTCCACCTCCTGGAGCCGGTCGACTCCTCCACAGTCATCGTCATGCCACCATGGAGGGGACGTGGTGCAGCCTTAGAAGTTAGCCTCAGGGAGTGGCTGCAGAACACACAGGCAGGTCCCAGTGACCGACAGAATTGTCATGCAACTGCTTCTGACACTGGATCCCCCAAATGCCTGTGGTCATGCCACCAATTTGCAGCAAAGGCTTTGTTCAGCAGAAAGAGGTTGGAGTGGGACAGAAGCAGGAAAGCAGGGTGGTGGGAAGAGATGTCTCGACTGATTAATGTTGGAATATCTTTTGTTTCCAATGTTTGCAAAACTTCCATCCCTGTGAAGGCACTGCGCCCCCAGGTTCCTCACCCTGCCACCTCTGGGCTTTGGAAAGGACTCCGCAGGAGAGGAATCCTGAAGTCCTTGAGGATAGTGAGAGGAAGAAGAAACAGAGCTAGATGAGAGCGATCTTATTTAGGGCCTGCTTGCTATAAGTCCTGAGTAAAAACTTAGTAGATGGTATAGGGAGAACTATGACAAAATGTAACAAAAAGATAATGCATATGTCTGTGTGGGGGTCTGTCTCAGTGAGGCAAGAATGGCTTCCGTCAGAAGGATCTGTGAATGTCAGACACCACGTTCACAGATTAAAAGACCCATTCATAGACGCAGAAAGAACATCTGATAAAATTCCGCACCCATTCATAATCAAAAGCTCTCATCAAAAGAGAAATAGTTTGATATGTTCTTGTGCTGATTAAGGGCATTATCAAAAATCCCTACAGTAAATGATATTTTTTTAATGGTGAAATACCAAACTCAAGACCAGGGATGAGACAAGGACACCGTCATCACAATGAATGCCAATTACTTCCGACATTTTACCAAAGGTCCTGGCAGTGAAACACAAAAAAGAAATAAGAGGCTTAAAGATTAGAAAAGAAACAAAATTATCACTATTTGTAGATGATGTGATTGTCTGTGTAAAAACTCAGCATCTACAGACAAATTATTAGAAATAATTTGTGTTTAGCAAGATGTGCACAAACTAATGATGTTCCCTGGCAGCAACCAGCAGCTGCCCGACCACTTGCAGCAGCAATAAGGACTTCGAGGTCCCTAGGAACATACTTCCTCAATATAAGCAGGGTGTGCTTAGCAGGGATTATGAAAAATTTTGAAAGACATTAAAGAAGATGTAGATAAACCAAGAGAGGCACATTCCTGCATAGAGCATACTGAGAGACATCTGTTGTCTACCCACTGATTCAGACACGATGGATTCCATTTGGAATTCCAACAGGCCCCTTATTTTATGTTTTTAGGTTCTTGACAAGATGGCTATAAAACATAGGACAGAGCCAAGGTAACAGGAGCTGAAGGAACATAAGATATAGGGGTGTCTTGTATCAGAGACCGAGATCTATTGGAAATTTGAATAACTGTAATGCTGTTTATTTTGCAAAGAGAAATAAACAAATTGACCAAAAGAATGGAATACTGAGCTCACATCTTGACTCAGGGAGTTTCTGTCAGCTACAGAGAGCAGAAAGAGAGGGAAGACCTCTGATAAGTAGGGCTGGGAGGATTGGCCGTCCACCTGGAGAAGAACAAGAAGTCAATTTCGTCCTCAGCTACACCCCCGAAACCAATTTCCAAAGATCAAAGACTTAACATAAAAGGTAAAGTGCTAAAGCTTTTAGAAGACATGGAGTGTTTTTATGATCTCCAGAGAGTAAAGAATTTCTTACACAAAATGCAAAAACTACAAAAGGGATTGAAAGGCAACTTGGTAAATATGACCACATTAAAAATAGGAACTTCTGTTACTCGAAGGACCCCCACAAAGAGAATGAAAAGAAAATGTCACAAACGGGAAGGTGCCTGCCACACACGCACTGCCAAGGAAAGGTAACCGACAGGCGTGCAAACGCACCTCCGACCTTAAGACAGACTGGTGCGTAGGGACACTGGCACAGGACAGGAGCTGGGACCTCACCGAGGAAAGTGGAGCGCAAAGGAAGATGCAGAGAAACTTCCCCTCGTGAGCATCAGGGCATGCAAATGTGAAGACCAGAAAGGTGATACTTTGCGCTCCTTGGAGAGGCAGAAGTTATGAATTCCCAAAAGTCAAGTGTAGGTGAGGATCCAGGGGAACCCTGCCACTGGGAGCATAAGCTGGGCTAGTGACTTTGTAAAACAACTTTGGTGAATCAACTCTGTAGACGTCCCCAGCACGAGCACGGTGGTTAGCGAACATTTCCCGTGATTCTCAGAAGTACATTTGATGTCACCGCCTGGTATGCACACTCATGCGGTGTACACAAGTACACTCGCATATGATGGGCACAGAATTTCCAGGAAATAATGCTGGCTCTCCCTAGGAGCCACCACTTGCAAGTACCCTCTTTTCTTCCATGTGTGAAAAAGTGCCACTTGGGTCCTGCTAATGTGGTTTCACGACTCGTTAGGAGATGGTGACTCAGATGCTGGCAACGTGTGTACCAGGCAATGAGGACAGGAAGGTCCTTCACAGCCGGCTCACGACAGCCAAGGCTGCACCCAGACGAGCGCCTGGAGACAGAGGTTCAGGAAGCAGCCCGTGGCTTCTTCACACCCCGGAATATTATCCAGTGGTGAAAAGTGGGTGATGCAGCCACACCTGATAGAGGCTCTTAGTCAAGCTATCGGGGGACAGGAGCAAGTGCTGAAGCACAGGTGCTCTCAGCTGCCCCCTGTAGAAAGCCAAGAACACACAGGGCTAAAAATATGGTGTGCAAGAGCACCTTGCTGGAAAAGACAGCCAGGGAGGAAGAGGCAGGAAATTCACGAAGACCGGGTGCTCAGAGGCACAGGCAGCGGGGGTTTGGGGTGAGGGTATTTCAAAGTGTGCATTCTCCCTAGTCAAGGCTCCATCAAGCCTCCTGTGAGACCCTTCCCCTTCCAAAGTCCTGAAAAGCCCACTCTGTGCCCAGGATTCCTCTCCTGCAGTGTTCTCCTTGCTCAGTGCTCTCTAAACTGCCATCAGTTTTTTGGTCACGCTGAGCCCATGCCAGGCCCCAGCCCTGAGCTCACAGCTGCACAATTGTGGCCCTGAGCCCACTTCTCCAAGCTTTTGGTCCCTGAGCCTTGTCCAGGCCTGGTGCTCCCACGTCCCTGTTCTGCTCAGTGTGGCCCGCAGAGCCAGGGCCAGGCAGTGCTGACGGTGCTCATCCTCCTGAGCACAGACTTCAGGGCTTTCCTACCCAGTTCCGCTCCCCAGGGTTCAAGAGTGCCAGTGGGTTTTCTGAATCCCGTGAGGGAATATCAGAGGGTGCAAGTCCTGGGCAGGGGCCGGGTGTGGGAGGGGCACCAGGCGTGGAGCGTGGCTCCAGGGGGACTAGGGGCCCAGTCCAGGTGCATGGCCGCTATTCAGGGTGCTGTGGGGACACATGCACCTCTGCCAGCCACGGGCATGAGCCATGCTGGGTGTGAGGGTGTGCTGAGCAAGGGCGGTCAGCATGGGCCCTCAGGCCTCTGGGCAGACAGTGTTGCCCCACTCATCCTTTGAGGGACCCGGTTCCTTTAAGTAAGACTGGCTGGGGGCTCCCTGGGATTGGGAACTTAGGGAGCTGAGGTTGAGAAGCAGCTGAGGTGGCCTGGCTGAGGAGCCAAAGCTACCAGGACACTAGTCACATTGGATTAGGGTCCACCCCAATGGCCTCATTTTAATTTGATCACCTCTGTTAAGACCCTGTCTCCAAACAAGGTCCCATTCTGAGGTCCTGGGGGTTAGGACTTCAACACGTGAATTTGGGTGGGTTGGGGACACAATTCAGCCCATAACACTTAGTTGGGCAGTGGGACCCGCCTGCAGTCTCTGAACGCCTAGTCACCGCTACCGAACATCTGTGGTGGCAGGCCCTGACAACATGTGGCCAGGTTTACTGGGCGGTCTTCTGCTGTGTAGGCACGTTACAATGACGTTCACACAGTGACAAGATCACCTCAGAACATGTCCCATTAGGCCACAATTCACATATCAAACGATGATCCATACAGAGACTCAAAGTGGCCCTTTGTCCCTCCAGCCACGGGCAGTAACCACTGTTAGTGGTTTGGGTCCCCTTCCAGATCTTCTTCTAGGAAGAAATAGACATAAATATGTGTTGGGGGGGTGTGTCAGGCTGTTTTTAATATAAATTTAAATCCTTGTTACAGTGAAAAAATCCGTCTAATGAAAATTGTGTTTCAAAATAGACTGGGGCGTTCTTCGTGCTAAATACATGTTCTGTGTCTCATTTGCAATGGAAAAATCCTTTCTTTCAAAAAAAATTACATTATTAAGAGGCCTTACGATACAAACCACATTTTCCAGTTCAATAGCGCACAAGGTCAGCCAAGCAGAGACTATGTAAACTAGCCTCGAAGCCGCTTGCTTGACAGCCTGGCTCCGAGCAGCGCGGCAATCAGTGCCCTGCCATGATAACCCCCAAGCCCACCCTTCGGCAAGTGGACCGTACTGAAGGATGCTTAACTGCTGTGCAGCCGTGGCATTTCCTGATTAACAAGGATATGATTTCTTGAAGGAGGAAAGAAAGGATCTTGTTAATATTCTTGGTTTTCCTGAATTGGTCCTTTGCAAAAGAAATACCACCTGCTGCTGGTCTCGGGGTTGCTGATGGGAGCCCGCAGGGACAGCGAGTCCCCCAGGAGGGGAGAAGTTCTGTCTGAACCCTAAGCCCAGCTGGATCCACATCTCCCTCCCCAGCACCCTTTCTCTCTATCTGCAGGTTGACCCCTGATGGCCGGTCCCAAGCTACAGAGCTTTCAGAACGATCCCTCCCGCTCTGTGTGACAGCCCCTCGCTCCTGGGGCCCACCTCACGCTTGGTCCTCTGCAGCGACATGGTCGGCAGCCAGGGTACTGCTCTTGGCTGCTGAGGCTGTGAAGCCCTCTCTCCCAGGGCCATGTCCTCTCTGGGAGCCTGTGCTCCATCAGTGCCTATCAGGGTGACCCGTTGCCACCTGGGCTCCAAGCACTCTGGCTCCTCATTTCATTTAGTTCTTTAGAATACAACTGAACAGAGACCACAGTATGGTCACCATGGCCAGGTGGAGGGGTTTCTGCAGGAAAGACAGGTTGGTTTCACAGCTCTGACCAGGCTCCTTCTGTGGTGTGGCTGTGCCCCGACCCTGGGCATGACTTGCATCAACGTGGTCCAGCTGGGCATGGAGCGAGTCGGCGTTAGTCTGCAGAAAGGGAAGCAGGGGCAGGCACGTCCTTCCAGTTGGCCAACCCACCGGCCACAAAGAAGTCGCAAAGAAGGCTGGGAAGGGCTCTACCACCTCCGGACTGCCACGTAGCCAGGGAAAGACAGGGCTTCCAGGAAAATGTGAAGGGAAGCTAAGGGATCCTGAGAGACAGCCCTCGGTGTCCCCCACATCTCCTCTGACTATGTCCATGGCAGGACCTGTCTTAGGAGGAATGTTCTCCTGCAATAACCCTTTCTCTCCCTTCTGGCTTACCTCCTCATGGCCTCACCTTTGTGGCTGGCTTAAAGATCAGTCACTTGACCCTCCTTCCTCATCCCCAAGGGCCCCTGGAGAAAAACCTTCAGATGTTATGGGACCAGAACAGCCTGGGACAAACTGTGGCTCCTCCTTAGCCAGCTCCTGTTCTCTTCTCCTCAGTGTCCCTTCAAAACCGCGGGGCCCTGTCTGCTCCTGCCCTGTGGGTGACTCCCCTCCACATGGGGGCTGTGGGAGACGCTGGAGCTTGGGATACCCCTTAGCACGAGCCCCTCCCTGTCCCCACCTCCCCCTCTTCCTCCAGCTCTCAGCCCTCTCTGATCGGCTGACCATTCTCTTGGGCATCAAACCTGCTCAACTTCCTCTCTCACTCCCTTGGCCTCAGTCTGTTCATTTATTCTTCCAACAGATATTCTGTATGTGTGGCCTGCTCTGGGCGGGCTGTTTCCACCTCATACCATCAAACTCAGGGTCTCACAAATGCCTGGCAACTAGTCTACCCTGGAGTGCAGCTCAGCTCAAGTTTTTTTTTTTTTTTTTTTTTTTTTTTTAAGACTTAATACTTTAGGTTGTTTTTTTTTTTAATTTTTTAATATTTATTTTTTAGTTTTCGGCGGACACAACATCTTTGTTTGTATGTGGTGCTGAGGATCGAACCAAGGCCGCACGCATGCCAGGCGAGCATGCTACCTCTTGAGCCACATCCCCAGCCCCAATACTTTAGTTTTTAAATAGAGCTGGTACCTATGGAAAAAAAATTAAAAAGTATTATGTGGAAGGCCTAAAATAAAGTTTCTGTCTCCTTCCAGCCTAGTCTATCTCTCCAAAAGCAAAAACTATTTCTAGATTCTTGAGCATTGGTCCTTTTTCCAGATCCACATCTTCATCACAGTGGACATGTATTCTTGGAAGGACCTCAGGCCATTGAAAGTCAATGAATTCACAGTGGAATCAGTCACCTTCCCAGTGCTCATTCAGTCACAAACATCTGGAACAAGGAAGCCACCAGCTACCAGGCAAACCCTACTGTCAGCTCCCTGTCGGCTATCACAATATCCAAAAATTCTACCTTTCTTGGTTGTTTTTTTATTTATTTTTATGTGGTGCTAAGGAATGAACCCAGGCCTCACATGTGCTATGCAAGTGCCCCACCACTGAACCACAACGCCAGCCCTTTCCTGAACTTTTAAACCTGCCTGCTTCTCACCAACCCCCTGCTCTTGCTCAAACTCAGCTTTTGGATGTTGCCACCAATGGTATTATACAATGGTATTATTTATACAATGGTATTATTTATAACGTCTACTTTAAAGATGGCCCCTAGGATGAATCTGAACATTTCCAGTCCTATTTGAAGCCTCCTGGGTGCTCCTCTGCTGCCCCATCCGTAGAGGAGAACATGATCCTGAATTTTGGACAAATTATTCCCTTGAATAATTGTGGTTGACTTCAAAATGTAATTCTACATTTGTTAGTTTTTAAAGGCCTCTGTTGGTGGCTGAGCTGTGTCCCCAAATTAATATGTTGATGTGCTAACCTCTAGTTTCTCAGAATGTGACTCTATTTTGGAGACAGACTCTTTAAAAATGGGATAAAGTTAAAATGGGCGATTCAAGATGCCTGAGTAGAAGCAGCCGGTGTTCCTTGTTGCTCTGTGGCTTGGGATTCAAGCAGCAGGAGGACTACTCTTCAGTGAGGTGAGTAAAAGAGGGATGTCACTAAAATTCAATATTGGACAGTCAGAGTGTCTTAGAGACTCAGAAATTAGGTGCATTAAACAAAGAAGAAAGAGTACCTGGAGCTGAGCCGGTTACATGGTAGTGGTGCTGGCTCAGCACACAGGGAGGGAGAGCACAGAAAAACTAGACCAGGAAAGAGACCCGAGCTTAGCTGACCCACATAGTGCACTGTGCACTGGTGCTTGGAAAGTGCTCTCTGTTCTTCAACTGGCTGTAGAGCTGAGTTGGAGCCACCTTGTGATGGCCATGCTGTCGCTGCCGCGGCAGAGCCAGGAGATCACCGCAAACACTGCCACAATGTCCTGGCAAGTACCTGTATGTGGCCTCTCAGAATGTGAGTGAAACAGGCATAGAGAAGATTGTACCCAGGGGAATTCAAGTGGGAATGTTGCTGAAAGCTCCATCCTTGTCCAATGCCAATCCAATGATAAGGACACAGTTTTGAGAAAAAGGAAGAAGATGGTTTCTTTGCTAGCAAAGGAGAAACACAGGGGATTTCTGTCCCAAAGGCTGTGATTCTGCAGATCTGCAGGAATAGGGGAGAGGTGATTTGGAGATTAGGGAGGAGAGATGGGGAAGGAGAAGGTCAGGGAGAAGAAGATGAGGGAGGAAAAGAATGGGAAAAACAACAACAACAACAACAAAAATGTAAGTTCAAAGCCACAAGGGATACAGTCAAAGCACCAAGTGAGCCTGTGTTACAGGAAAAGCAAAGGGGAGCCAACTCACTTCTCCCTTTGAGTGTGGCAGCTCAAGTGATCAGCTGCAGTGGGTCGGGAATCTGCAGAGGCAGGTGTAAACCCACAGTACTAAACCCCAGAAGCCTGGGAAGCCTGTGTTCACAGCCAGCAGAGGGATTGGCTCCCCTACCCCGTGAGTACAATCCTTGAAAGACTCCTGAGATACCAACTCCCAGCAGAGATTAGCAACTGCCAGGCCCTCTACATACATTGATCTAATCTGTCCAGAGCAGAAATCGCCCAACTAAGCCCCTGAGGCCTGATTAGACCTAAGCCTGACCCACTGGTCCTCCACTTGCAGAACTCTACAGCAGCCCCATCCTGGGAGTGCCCTGTTCTGGTCTGTGTGGCCCAAACTCCAACTGACAGTACTTCTACGCCATCCTATCTCATACAGGTGAAGGAGAAGCTGAGACTTATTTCACCCAGCTTTAGGCTCAGCCCACTCCAACTGGCAGCTCAGAAAGTAATGCAAAAACAGAAAGAGATCGACAACCCCTGGCTCTTGCTCTCTGTCTCAGTATACAGCTCAAGAAGAAATAGAAAGACACTTGGGCATAGACAGTGACCATCCATTCTTGTACACTATTTTGACCACTTCAGTGGAGACAAATCCATCAGTTTTCTTCTTCTTTCTCTTTTGCACCAGGAATTGAACACAAGGGCATTTACACTGAGCCACATCCCCAGCCCTTTTTTAAATTAAAAAAAATTTGAGACAGAGTCTTGCTAAGTTGCTGAGGCTGGTTTCAGACGTGTAATCTTCCTGCCTCAGCTTCCTGAGTTGCTGGGATTACTGACATGGGCCACTGCCCCGCCTGACATTTTTCATTAAGAAACATTTTCTTTTTTCTTTCTTTCTTTTCTTTTTATTTATTTATTTTTTTTTGTGTGTGTGTTCTTGATGTGCTGATTGGTTTGGGGACTTATATGTATAAACATATTTGTTTATTTTTTCTCATTTCTAGCATTTTTTACATGTAGTTATTTTTCCTTGCTTTGTCTTTTGAGGGTTAGGATTTTAGGGTTGGTATATTTTGGTTTTGTTTTGCATTGTTTTCATTTGTTTTTATTTATCTCTTTTCTTCTCCTATTAACAGCCAAATTCTATTAGTCTCCCTTTTAACTCCCTTTACTTTGTTTCTCCTATTTTTTCTCTTTCTTCTTTATAACCATCACCTGCTAAATCTCTTCTACATTCTCTCTGTTCACATTTTGAAACTGTAAACTCTTTTTTTACCTGTCTATCACATTCTTTTCATTAATTAACTATATTTTACTATCTTTTAGAATTGGCTTATATAATTTCTGCCCTCACCATTCATGCTGATGATATCCTTACTGCTATGGATGACACAGTTGACATCTGCTGTTTGCTTTAAAATTAGATCTAGTTCATGGTTATTGTTTCTATTGTTGATAACTGTTGACCCCACCATTCCTGTTTTTCATGATAATTAATGTTGTAGAAGTCATTTCAGGAACTGAGTATTTATTTTAGTGCTATGTATTTGTTTGCATCAGTTGTTACTACTGTTTGTTTTGCTCTATTCTATTAGGTGCTGCATACCTACAGAGACACTACCAATTCTCAGGGTTGAGGTTCTATTGTTGAACTAAACCCAACCACAAGACAGTGCATCTCACCCACAAATAAATGATGCTCAATCTTCAGCTATACTTTAATACAAAGAAGAGACAAAAACCCAAACTAACAACCAGGCCTCAAGTAGAAACAGAGATGGGCCCCCACATCCCACCGACAGATATCCATCCACTGCTACAGCAAAAACAGAGAATTGACATAAAATCTGTGGGTACCATACCTATGATGGGGTCTCAATCTAAACCACTCTAGATACTTTGGCAAGTAAAGACTGTGCCCTCCAAAGACCGACACATAAGAGCAGAAGAGAAATCTGTTTATCCAAACAGATGCACATAACCCAACACAGAAATACAAGAAAAGTGAAAAAAAAGTTAGCATGAAACCTCCCAAAATTTATAATTCACCAGCAACTGACCCCAAAGATACTGAACTGAATGAAACATCAGATAAAGAATTCAAAAAATAATTATAAGAATAATCAATGAATCCCAAGAGAACACAGAAAAACAACTGAATGAATTAGGGAAGTCAGCACAGAATATTAATGAGAAATTCAATAAGGAGATAGAAACATTGAAAATGAATCAAACAAATCTTGAAAATGCAAGACACAATAAATCAAATAAAATGTTCTGTTGTAAGTCTCTCTAATAGAGTAGACCATGCTGAAGACAGCATCTCAGCGCTGGAAGGCAAAGTGGCCAGTCTTGAACATTCAGGCCTCTTAAAGAAGAGAAAATAAGTAACCAAGATCAGAATATACAAGAACTCTGGGGTAACATTAAGAGACTAAATTTAAGAATCACTGGAATTGAGGAGGGTTGTGAGTTGCAGGCTAAGGGAATTGATAACCTCTTCAAGGAAATAATAACAGAAAAATGTCCAAACCTTGAGAATGAGATGGACCTCCATACACAGGATACATTCAGAGCCCCAAACAGACAAGATCAAAAAAGAACTTCTTCATGACATATTATAATTAAGATGCCTAACATACAGAACAAGGATGGAATTCTAAAATCCTCAAGGGAAAAGCATCAGGTCACGTTTAGAGGCAAGCCTATCAAAATCACTTCCAATTTCTCAGCACAAACTCTAAAAGGCAAAAGGGCTTGGGATGATGTGTTCCAAGTCCTGAAAGAAAATATCTGTCAGTCAAGACTGCTATATTCAGCAAAGTTATCATCCAAAATCAAAGAAGAAATAAAAACCTTCCAAGATAAGCAGAAACTAAAAGATTTTATGACAACTACACCAGCATTACAGAATTACTTAACATAATACTCCGCACAGAAGAAATCAAAAACAAGCCAAGAGTTCATTTGAAGAATTCCTAAGCCAATGAGAAACAGGACCAAAGTAAATGTTATAAATAAATCAAAATGGCATGAATGAATAAACATCTCTCTGTAATCACATTGAATTTTAAATGGTCTCAACTCTCCAATTAAGACAGGCTGGCAGAATGGATTAAAAAACTATATGTTATTTGCAACTATATGTTGATGCAAATAGATGTTATTTGCAAGAGACTCACAGGCAAAGATGGTCACAGGCTGAAAGTGAAATGGTGGAAATTAAAATACAATATGAATGGAACCTAGAAGTGCCTACTCTCATATCTAACAAAATAGATTTCAAACCAAAATTAATCAGAAGAGACAAAGAAGGTCAATTCATACTGTAAAGGGAACAATCCAACAAGAAGACATGACAATAATGAATATTTATGCCCCCAATTTGGGTACAACTAATTATATAAAAGAGACACTACTCAAAATCGAACCCTTACATAGTCCTCAGTACAGTAATACTGGGTGATTTCAACACACCTCTCTCATTATTGGATAGATCAACCAGACATAAACTCAGTAAAGACTCTTTGGACCTGAATAATATTATAAATCAAATGGACTTAATAGACATCTGTAGAATATTTCATTCAACAATAGTTGGATACACTTTCTTCTCAGTGGCTTGTGGAACTTTCTATAAAATAAAGAATATTTTAGGACACAAAGCAGCTCTTTCAACTACAAAACAATTTGTTATAATTCCTTGTACCTTATCAGATCATAATGGTAAGAAATTAGAAATCAACCTGAAAAAACCCTACAGAAACTATATAAATACATGGAGATTGAACAATATACTTTCAAATGATAAATACGTGATAGAAGAAATCAAGGAAGAAATTAGAAGACTCTTAGATTCAAATGAGAATAGTGATACAACATATAGAACCTCTGGGACACTATGAAGGCGATTCTAAGAGGAAACTTTATAGCTATGAGTGCCTATGTAAGAAAATCAGAAAGATCCCAAATAAAAATCCTAATGATGCATTTTAAGGCTCTTGAGAAAGAAGAAAAACCAATTCCAAAACCAGTAGAAGGAGAAAAATAATTAAGATCTGAGCCAAGATTAATAAAACTAAGAATAAAAAAAAAAGGATCAATGAAAGAATTGGTTTTATTTGAAAAGATAGACAAGGTTGATAAGCCCTTAGCTAAACTAGCCAAAAGAAAAAGAGAAAAAATTAATAAAATTAGAGATGAAAAAGGAGAAATCACTACAGACATCACAGAAATCCAGTGGATCATTAGGGACGATTTTGAAATTTTATCTCCTAACAAATTGGAAAACCTGGAAGAAATGGATACATTTCTAAACAAATATAATCTGCCCAAACTGGTTATATTTGAGATAGAAAACCTAAACAGATCAATAACTAGCAATGAGATAGAAGTAGTAATACAAAGCCTTCCAACCAAGATACAGGATCAGATGGATTCTCAGCTAAATTTTACCAAACTTTTAATGCCGAACTAGTGTCAATACTCCTCAAATTATTTCATAAAATAGAAAGGGATAGAATACTTCCAAATTCATTCTATGATGCCAATATCACACTTATACCAAAACTAGGTAAGGTCACATCAAGGAAAGAATGCAATAGAACGATATTCCTAATGAACTTAGATGCAAATATACTTAA
Organism: Callospermophilus lateralis; assembly: GCF_048772815.1. Lineage (NCBI taxonomy): Eukaryota > Metazoa > Chordata > Mammalia > Rodentia > Sciuridae > Callospermophilus > Callospermophilus lateralis. The sequence continues at coordinate 185,665,345 of NC_135307.1, read as the reverse complement.
TAAAATAACAGCAAATCATATACAACAGCATGTTAAGAAGATTATATACCACAATCAAGTTGGTTTTATTCCAGAGAGGCAAGGATGTTTTAATGTGCACAAATCAATAAATGTAATTCATCACATACATAGAAATAAGGACAAAAATCACTTAGTCATCTCAATAGATGCAGAGAAGGCCTTGGGCAAAATTCAGCATGAATTCATGATAACAACAACAACAAAACAAACCTAAAACTAGGGATAGAAGGAATCTACCTCAACATCATAAAGGCTATATATGAAAAACCCAAAACAAACCTCATAGTAAATGGGGAAACGCTAAAAGCATTTCCATTAAAATCTGGGACAAGACAGGGTGTCCATTCTTGCCATTCCTGTTTAACATATTGCTAGAAATTCTAGCCACAGCAATGACATAAGAGAAGGAAATAAATGGGATAAAAATAGGAAAGAAAGAAGCCAAATGATCTCTGATTGCAGATGATATGATCCTGTATCTAGAAATGAAAGCAACCCCCCAAGAGACTGCTAGAGCTAACAAACAAATTTGGCAAAGTAGGAAGTTACAAAATCAACATACAAAAGCCAATAGCTTTCCTATATACCAACAACAAATCTACTGAGAAACAAATCAGGAAAACAATTCCATTCACAATAGCCTCAAACAAACAAACAAACCAAAAACTAGGAGTGAATTTAACCAAGGAGGTAAAAGACCTCTACAATAAAAGCTATAGAACATTGGAGAAAGAAATTGAAGAAAATCTCAGAGGATGGAAAGACCTGCCATGTTCATGAATAGGCAGGATTAATATTATCCAAATAGCAATATACAGATTCAATGTCATTCACATCAAAATATCAGTGACATTCTTCACAGACATAAAAGAGTCTTAAAATGCATTTGGAAGGATAAAAGACCCAGAATGACCAGTGCAATTTCAGGCCAAAAAAGCAACGCTGGAGGCATCACAATACCTGACTTCAAATTAGACTATGGAGCTGCAGTAACAAAAACTGCATGGTACTAGCATAAAAAGAGACACATCGACCAACGGTGCAGAATAGGACACACAGACAGACACACATGTCTGCAGTCATCTGGTCCTTGACAAAGGAGCCAAAAACATACACTGGAGAAAAGACGGACTTTTTAACAAATTGTTCTGGGAAAACTGATTATCCACATGCAGAAGAATGAAACTGAGTCGTTTCTCTCACTCCGTGCAAAAACCAACTCAAAATGAATCGAAGACCCAGGAATTAGACCAGAAACCATGCAACTCCTAGAAGAAAATGTAGGGTCAACACACCCAGCTTTTAGGCATAGGCAACAGCTTTCTCAATAGGACCCCTAAAGCTCAGGAAATTACGCCAGGAATTAACAAATAGGTGGCATCAAATTAAAAAGCTTCTGCACAGCCGAGGAAGCAATCAGAAATGTGAAGAGAGAACCTTTGCTAGTTACTCTTCTGACAGAGGATTAATATCTAATGTATAAAGAACTCAAAAACCTTTACACCAAAGACAAAAACAAACCCCAAACAAAAAACCAAATAGCCCAATTACTAAATGGGCAAGTAAATTAAACAGACACTTCTCAAAAGAAGAAATACAAGTGACCAACACATATATGAAAAATCATTAGCAATCAGGGGACTGCAAATCAAAACTACCCTGAGATTTCATCTCACTCCAGCCAGAATGGCAGCCATCGAGAATATAAACAATAATAAATGCTGGGGAGGATGTGGAGAAGAAGGAACACTTTCACACTGTAGGTTGGACTGTAAGTTAGTAGGAGCACTCTGGAGATCAGTATGGAGGCTCCTCAAAAGACTAGGCATGGAACTACCATGTGACCAGCTGTACCCCTCCTCAGTATTTAACCTGAAGAATTAAAGTTATCTTGTTACAGTGATCCATGAGAGCCCATGGTTAGCAACACAATTCACAATAGCCCAACTACGGAATCATCAATGGATGAATGGATAGAGAAAATGTGGTATATATACACAATGGAATTTTATTCAGCCATAAGGAAAAATTAATTATGTCATTTGCAAGAAAATGGATAGAACTAGAGACCATTATGTTAAGTGAGATAAGTCACACTTAGAAGGTGAAGGGTTTTATGTTTTCTCTCATATGTGGAAGCCAGAAAAGAAAAAGGAAAAGAAAGGTAAGGGATCTCATGAAAATTCAAGGGAGATCAGCAGAGGAAAGGAACCACAGGGTGGGTGTCGGTGATGGCTGGGGAGTGATATTGGCCTAATTATATTGTTTGATTGTGTGTATGTATGAGTATGCAGCAACAAATCCCATCAGCATGTACAACTACAAAGCACCCATAAAAATGTGGGGGAAAGCAATTAAAATGAGGCCTCAGGGAGGCTTGTGTGTGCCAGCTGGACTGATGTCCTTATTAGAAGACAAAATTTGGACATACAGAGAGACGGATGATGTATGCATACAGAGGACCGGCCACGCGAGGAGACAGTGAGAAGCCTAGCCAAGGAAAGAGGCCTTAGCCTCTGGCCTCCAGAACTCCTGTTGTACTAAGGCCACCAGTTGGCAGCACTTTGTAATGTCAGCTATGGGAAGCATCAGCCTCCACATCCAAACCACCCACAAGTCCTGACCATCCTGACTCCATATCCATGTTACCCTAGAGATAATGCCTCCTTCTCTCCATCCCTCTTAACACGGCCAAGTCCCTGTCACTGCCTCCCAGTGACACTTCTCCACCTTGCAGCTGGAGGACCTTGCACTGAAAACCTGCCTCTCGCCTCACAGAGCCCTTAGTCCTGCCTGACTTGCTGTCAGTTGGTACCTTCGGGTCGGCTCCTGAGGAGGAGCCTCCCTAAGCAGCCCCTCGGTCCTCTCTGGCCTCTCGTCTTATCACCATTTTCAGCATTTATCCCATTGGGCATTTTCTTGTTGACTTATTTTCCACTCCACCCTTTCAACTGGAATAGGACGCCCCCCCCCCCCCCCCCCCCCCGCCAGGGCCACATCATGTCCTTTTTGTTCCTGGGACATATAGCGGCACTTGGCAGGTGGGCAGCACCCACTAAATGCTTTCTGAAGAGCTGAGCACCTGAGCAGAAAGCATTCATACCATCAAGCTGAAGCTATAGGAATCTATGGAACAAACATGTGCTCATTCATTTAAGCCATCCCGAAGATAAAAAAAAAAAAAGCTTGCCTTTGTGCTTGGGAGATAAAATAAAAGATAAGAAATTTCTGGGCTGGGGTTGTGGCTCAGCGGTAGAGTGCTCGCCTAGCACCTGCAAGGCCCGGGGTTTGATCCTCAGCACCAGATAAAAATAAATAAATAAAATAAAGGTATTGTGTGCAACTACAACTAAAAAATAAATATTTAAAAAAAGATAAGAAATTTCTAAGCAAATGACCCATGTTACTAGGAATCCATTTCAGCCACTTACTAATGAAAGTCTTTTTTGCACATGCTCTGCACATGCACTGCTCCAAGTGATACATGTCCTGGTTGAATCCCCTATTGGATTCTGGAGATTACAGACCTGACCTCTCTTCCCTGGGCCCCTGTCAGCAGCAATAATGAAAGTCCTGGTGGGAATGGACTTGGCTTTACATGGAACCGGGGACTCTGACTTTTCTGAAAATCAGGCTGCCCCCCAACCACCCCGGAGGCTCCATTATGAATGGGACTCCTTCAGTCCTTGGAAGCCTGAGATGGGGTTTACTAGAAAGTTCCATCCGTCACTCACTCGGGCAGGTTCTTAGCTTCTCTGAGATTGATTTTGCTGCTGCAGAGTCGACTCTCTGCAAGAAGCAGATAAAAACGCAAAGGTATTATAAAAGTGTGGGAGAAATAATAAATTGGAATGCTGCTCGTGTAAAAGCCCAGACCCTCTCATTCACCAGCAAGTCGGTTTTAATTTCAGTAACTGTGGGTTGCTGTAAAGGAAATAGGAGCCCATCAGAATTTGGTTAAAGCTGATGGGCCAAACAGTAGACTTCAGTTTCAAACTATCTAGAAACCACACCCAACCACCAAAAACACATGTTAAGACAACTCTAATTGTACATTTCAAAGAACAAGTAATTTTGTTCCACTGTGGTCATTGCTAATTCCAATCTAAATACACCCATGTCCTGTTCTCTGTATTTGCCCATACTTTTGGGAAAGTGCTTGCCCCTCCCCCACACAGTATAATTTAATACTGAAGCTCAGGGAGGGCAATTCAGCTTTTTTTTTTTTTTTTACCTGTACCCCAAGCTCTGGGGGTGGTGGACAATGAAGGCTTATGGCATGTCCACTGTTAAGCTAGTTACTCCGAGAGCATGGGCCTCAAATGGGCATTGGAGGCATACTGATTAGATGCTTTGGATGTAAGCAACAGAAGGACGCCCATGACCCCTGAAGGCTAAAAAGGATTCCTCAGAAGAGCGTGGGTACCCAGTGGACCAAAGGATGCTCTGGGAATCCAGCTGGAAGCACCTACCCTGCTTTTTCCAGGACCCCTTGTAGGCGTAAACGCATTTAGTGTCTGCTCATTGTTTTTAAAAGTCAGGGTCCTGGAGCGATCCTCCTGTGGGCACAGCTACAGATTTACCTGCTTGGTGGAGGTGATGCCCCCTGACTGGCAAGCTCCCCAGGATTGGCATCCCTGGGGGATGGGTTCTGTAGCTAAATAAAGGGCCCTGCAGGCTGGATTGGCACAACCATCACTAACTTGTTCACTGCAATTTTGCATGAAGCAGTCCATGGCTTGCATTGAGGGAGGGATGGGGCAGGCAAAGGCTCCATTGTCCATGGAACTAACAAGTATGGTGTGTCTCCTGGTTTGGTGAAGGACCCCTCTCACTGGTTCATCTCTGTAGTGGGCAATGGGTGCCCATGGGCTGACCATACAGAGAGATTATTAGCATCTCAGGACCAATAATCAGGAAACAGCGAGTTCCAGGTTTAGCTAGAATCCCATATGATTCCTAAACAACCAAGATCCCACCAGGCCTCAGTATCCCAGGATTTCTACCCCCGAAGCACCCTAGTCCAGTAGCATCCAATTCCTCAGGTTCAAGTGTTGATAATAACAGCACCTAAGTGACAAGACAGTGTAAAGAAAGAATGCAATGCTCCTACAGGAATCAATCAGCACAGTACCTAGTGGATGCTCACAGCAGTCTACCCATAGCTATAGTTTGGCCTCAATCACCCTACAGGAACTCCATTTCCCTGTTCTGTAGTCCTGTCCACCAGACTGAGGATAGGTTACTTGCAATCCATTCTCAACATAGCAGGGAGGACACAGGACCCTATCTAAACATCTGGATGTCTGAGTGATCCCAGATCAACCCTCAGGAACACAGCCTGCCTAAGAGCATTCCTCCAGCCCAGGACCCCTAGCAGTATGGGTGACCCCTCTTCTGATACCAGGAATTGCAGCCAGGCTAGGTTTCACTTCTGTAACTCCAGCCCCTGTCATATCTTAATCAGCCTCTCTAGCTGAGTTTTAGCTAATTAAAGGTTGAAACCTGGGAGACTGCAAACCCAGCCTCTTTCCTTGGGATCCCCAATCCCACATGGAACTGACCCTATGGGAAATACAGGAGAAAAACATTAAGACCCAGAGAGAAATCACCCACAATTCCACCTCCCAGAGAGAACCACTCATTTTTTTTGCTTTCTTTATGTACTTAAAAAATAAGGACAACCCCCAAATGAAAATATACTATACTCTGTTTCTTGAGTTAACATGTCATAAATATAATTACATGTGCATAATTCCCTCAAAATTTGTTGAAGCTGGGGTCTCTTGTTGGGTGTTCAGGTTTTGGTTTCCTGGTCTTCCTTGCCTCCTGGGTACCTGGGTGTTGCTTGACTCTGTTCCATTGACCTATCAACTACTGAATGATCATATGACTTCTCCAACCCCCACTTCCCAGAAACACTTAGTTCACCCCTTCCACCAGAGAGGACCCTTTGACTGCACCTCAGGCAAAGGCAACCCGAGTCCCCTGTGCTTTTGGAAGCAGGAACTTGGGCTCATGATCTTCTTTTTTATTCTGCACCTCCATCATGCTGTGGCCAGTCCAGCCACCATTTCTGACCCTTGCTTCTCAGCCAAGCTCCTCATATCCCAGAGTGCCTTGCAGCTACGGTGAAGCAGCAGCATAGCTTGGCTCCAACACTGTCACCCATAAGGCAGTGTCCTGTTGCCTTAAAAAAATGACATGGGTGGCATCTACTGAGCCCTTGCTCTGTGCCTGGCAGGATGAATGCTCGCCTCCGCAAGCATGGATAGATGTGGCTTTGCAAATGAGGAAACTGAGGCACAGAGGACTAAGTTGCAGGCAAGTTAGTGGGCAGCTGGAACAGAACTGGGCAGCTGAATTCCAGGGCCCCGTGTTTCTGCAGCCTCTGTAGGTGGAAAATAAGGACCTTCTCTCTTCAACACTCTCAGGTTAGCATTTAACTGGGGATTTACAAAACTGTTCAGGCCAGCACGTCTATAGTGACCCATTGCAGTCTTTCCAGTAAAGTGTGCTGGGGAAGCCCTGAGTTCAGAAGCCCGAGAGCATGCGGCTTCTGGTGCCTGGACTTCCCTTTAAAAATCATGTTCTTGCCAACAGGCTGCAGAGAGAGATCCTTGTGTGAACTTGAGTTGAACTTTCCCTGGATGGGGGCAATTGAGGCATGAAACTCAATGGCCCACAAATCTTAGCCCCTGGGCTTGGTGGCTGGATGACCTGGGTGCATGGGCTCATTTCCCCTTCCCTGCCACAGCGTCCACCACAGGGAGGTGTATAGTGTGCGTTCTCTCTCTCTCTCTCTCTCTCTCTCTCTCTCTCTCTCTCTCTCTCTCTCATACACACACACACACACACACACACACACACACAGGCAGCTCATACTCATATACATACTTGAAAGTGGGCATTATGGCAGGAGTATCGGCCACCTGCTCTCCCCTCTGGGGAAAGTGCACGTCTGCTAATGGCTCACATGTGGCTGCAGACGTGTCAAGGGTGTGACCATGCATGAGAAGAGGAATAGCAGTTCTATTCTGGGAACTTGGGTGAACAAGCAACGAGCTGGGGAGAGCTGAGCATGTACAGGCGACAGCTGCTTTCCTGTATACAAAGAGCACTTACAGATCAATAAGAACAAAGATTCTGTTCAGAGTCCATTATAAAGCTGGGTGAAACCTATGACCAGGCAGTTCACTGGCAAAGCAATCTGAGGGCCATAAAACCCAGACTCCTTTCCTGTTTCCTAGTGACATGAGTGCAAATCTCAACTACCAAACATGGCCACTGCAAGATTCTTAAAGAGTGCTAACGGTGAGGGCTGGTGGAATGTAAGCAATTCCTGCCTTTATAAGCCACCCGGACCCCACGACCCTCCAGGACCTGGCTCCCTGACCTCTGACATGGTCCACCTCCTGGTCTCAGCCCCTCACGGCCCAGCAGCCTTCTCTCCTTGAACACATTTCCGCCCTCCTGCGGGTCAGGCCTCTGCGTTCCTACCTGGAGGTTCCTCCAGCCCCGGTTAACGCCTCCTCCTGTTCTCAAGGTCCAATTGACCTGTCTATCACCTTTTTAGGCGCCTTCTTCAACCTCCCTGATGCCCCTAGACCTGTTCTGTAGGCAGTTCTTCACTCTTGTAATTACTTCCACCTTTGAGGATTAAATGCCTGTTTGACTTTGGTTTCCCCGGGGGCAGGGAGCCATCTGACTGTCCCTCCCCCTTCACCATTGCACACCAGCAATGGCACATGCAGAAGGAGCCGGATACATGTCCCTCAAGTTGAGACTTTGAACACAGCTCTGCCAGACAGTTCCTTTTCCCCCCACCTGCCCGCCGTCTGTATTCGCATTTCACATAGGAACATTGGTGACAGAGAAAGGCCTGAGCCTTGCCCCACAGAGCTTCAGGGCGCCCTACATGGGAACAATAGGGAATTTTGTGGCTGTTGGTACTATCACAGTAGCCATGGAGGCTCCTGTGGGCACACAGGACATCAGAGAGGGAAGAAAACAATGCGCTTGCCACCAGGAATGAACATGAGGTGACATCTCTAGCTCCAGCCAAGGCAGCAGCGCCCTGTCTCCTCCTTCTCTGGGTCTGGGGAGCTCTGAGCAGGGTCAGTGCTATGGTAACAGCAGGGGACTAGCAAGTCCTTGGTGTTAAACACCTACCACGCATCAATCCTACTTAACCCTTTCAGCTCCCCAAGGCCACAGCTGTCACCATTCCCAGATCACTGATGGAGACACAGACCCAGGGAGGCTCAGTGGGTTCAGGTGACAGGTAGGAACATCATGAAGCAAGGGTGGGATCTAGTGTATTTCCAAAAACAGTGTTCTCAAGCTCTCTGAAGCACACAAAGTGTGCTAGTTTCAGCCCAACCAGCTGAATTCCAAGTGCACGGGCAGAAGACGGGACGGTCTGTCCCTACCAGTCACCTCAGTGCCCCTGGCCTGCCGGTCACCACTCCAGCGGGCCTGACATCCTTTGGGACCAGGCTTCCCACATGGCCTGTCCCTTTGTTCTTTCTGCCATGATCTAACTTCCTAGGTGTCAGTTTTTCCACATCAAGGTCTTTTGGAAACAATCTGATAATCCATGTGGCGACAGGATTTGGCTTTGCACAAAAGTCATTCTCACTTAAGGAACAACAGCACCAAACCCCCAGCTACAACTTATAACTGCCCCTGCACCACCTTCAGATTTAGTCCTCCCCAAGAGGCCCCTTGCTCAGCTCAGATGCCCCAACTTCACTCAGTTTTGCAGCCTCTCTTTCCTTTGCAACAGGCTCCTATCTCCATGTTGACCTTGACAGTGAACCTCCCTATCTTAAAAATTGTAACAGAGGTTCTTTCTGGCTTGCAGCTCTCATGAGCACAGTTGACTCCCAATATGTTGCAAAAATATTTCTTCATGTGTAGCTTCTAACTGGTTTGCCATCCAGATGGTTTTGAAATCAAGGAAGCTGCTATATTTGCCTTGAGCTGGTTATTTTGAATTTAGAGATTACAGCCTTGGTCAGAAGATAAGTGAAACAGCTGCCCGGGATGATTTGCTTGCGACTTGCCAAGCGGCAAGATGAAGTTTCCATTGATAATTTTGTTTTAAATAATTAATATGATTACCCATCTCTATTCATATTTAATTTTCAGACAAGTGTGTTTTTACTTAATTTTCTTCCCCATTTTTATTCTGGGTTTTGAAGCTCCGCATCAACAACTAATTTATTACTGTACAGCCTGTGATTTTGTCCTAGTTAATCTGTCTTCAAATGATAACTTGCAATCACAAAAAATATATGGCTAGAGATGAAAACAGGACCAAAATCTGAAAAAAAATACAAGTGAGAAAAAAAAAAAAAAAAACAACTTTGGTTTCTCTTTTTCCCCCTCAAGCATAAATTGTTGAATAAGGAGATTTTTTAAAAGCCAGAAATTACTGAGGAGGGAACCAAAGCTGGCAGCTGGAGAGCTGGCCTGATACATCTGGCATCCTGGGTTGGAGGCAGGTTCGCTGCAGCGGGTAACTGGGTGTTCCGCAGTCTCCCTCCTGTCCCGAACCCGAGGACATTGTCAAGTACAGATGGAGGGAGAACAAATGGGAAAAATCAACGTCCCCATTAGAAACCACCTAGGCTGTGTTGTTTTTCCTGGGGCCCCGCTGTGCCCTTGATTTCCTGATTGTTCAGAGCAAAAATAACAAAGTCCACCCAACCTGCTGATTTGGACAAAGATTTATGTGAAAAGCTACCAACTGGGGCCAATCTCTCCATACCACACCAGACCAGTGGCTCTTGGCAGGGGACAATTTTGCCCCCAGGAGACACCTGGCAATGTCTGGGGACTTTTTTTGGATATCACGACTGGAAGGGGAGTGCCACTGGCAGCTGGCAGGGAGAGGTCAGAGATACTGCTAAACAGCCCACCATGGGCTGGACAGCTCCGCGCCCCCAACAAAGACTCTGGTTCCAAATGTCACTTAGTCGTGCTGAGGTCCGGACGCCCTGGCGAGGGTGTGTGTGTGTGCATGTGCATGCGTGCTCAACCTGAGTGTCCTTGGTAGGGCACTCTGGGTGCCATTCTACTCCAAGCTTCTAGAACCTGGACACCAAGTTCACATGCCTCAGCTCAGGTACCAAATGATGCAAGTGGCTGAGGGATTAGCTGGGCTGTTTCCTTTTAGGAAAGCAAAAGGATCTTGCCATCTTGTGATGCAGCCAGTGGCAAAAAGGACATCTGACAAAAGTACCCTGTGGAAAATGGTTCCTAGGGCTCCTGCTGGTGACCGAGCCCTCTTGGCTGCTCTCCTGCGGAATCTGTCTGACCAGCTATAGTAAAAAGTCACCAAGGAATGAAGCAGCAGGACTCCCCAAGAGCCTTGATATAAACTTCCAGTGACTTTATTGGCATGTCGAGAGACTCGGGCCTGCCAAAGACAACAACCCTACACTGTGACTGAAAATGTCGGCTCCCGGGGTAATGTGTCCTACCAATCAGGACCGCCCTGTTCCCCAGCATGGGAGAGCTGGGGGCTGGGTGCTGCAGGAGTGGATACGGACACAAGGTTTCCTTGTCCGCGCATCTCAACACCCAGCATGGACTCTTCTTGGCTATCCCTGGATACCCTTCCGGTCCTGACTTTCTAGTAAGTCAACAGGGTTGTCTCAGGCCTATTTTTGCCAAAAATAGGCACTTTGTAGCCAAGGATAGCTGTGTGACCTCTCACTTCCAGCTGAGTGGGGAAGGCAGTCCTTGACCAATGTGCCTTTTGAGGGGTGCATCTGCAACTCTTCAAACTGAGCACACCCTTCCCATGACCTTCCTTAGGGGACCTCTGTATCTTCTCAAAACATCTTGTGAAGAAACCAGGGCTGTAAGAAAAGTCTGGGCTCAAAGAGCTCCTGTGCCAGAGGTGGGCTTTGTTCCCTGCCTGTGGGTGGAGTTGAGTGCCCACAGGTGTGGGCAGCACTTCGTGGCCATGGAACTGGCTACCCTTCAGGGGACACTTAATTGGTCCCAGGGGTGCCAGGCAGCAAGCCGAGGGCTTCTCTTGCACACCCTCTTGCAATCCTTGCAGTGATCCCCAAAGGCAGTGAGTCTGCTGAACCCATCTGAAAAGGAGGCAGTTGAGGCGGACAGGGCTGGCGGCAAGCGGCCAGCACTGATGGCCACGCAGACAGGGCTGATGGCCACACACACAGGTTGAAATAAAGCTGATCTGAGTTTCCAAGCCAGAGGGTTTGACTCCAGGGCCAAAATTCTTAGTTCTTCATCATGTGAGGATGCTGGGGATGAGCCCTGGGCTGAGCCACACTTCAACAACTGCTGTTGTTATCATCATTTTTGCCAACAGTGACTGGGCCCCCATAATGACATGCCACACTCAGGTGGCATTTACAGAGTCCCCACCCCATGAAGAGCCATTAGGAGGCCACTGTCTTTTCTACTAAGTTTTTCAGGGGGTCCTTGACTCTTTCTGCCAGGCCTGATGGGCACCAACCTGGGCCCAGTTACACTCCACCCTCCCCTAACTTTTCCCAAGCTGAGCACCCCGAGGTCCACGGATTAGCGGTCCATTCCAGCAGCACTCCTCTGAGTGACCTGGGGTGAGTCCCCGGCTCTGGGGGTCTCCGTGGACCTGGGATACTCCTGCAACTTGTTGGAGGACTGCACCCCTGGGGCCCTACACAAGGAACTGCTCTTGACCTATGGAGGCCAGTCCCCAAAGACACAGAGTGACAATTCCTCCTGCCTGGGCTCCTCTGCAGCAGCAGCACTGGCCAGGCGGGTACAGCAGTCCCTACGACCTCAGGGAATGTCCGACGGTGAGCTCTCTCCCTCCCTTCCCTTCTCAGGCGGTGAGACAGAGTGAGGGGGGCGGAGGGGGGCACCTACCTCCCAAAAGCACCAGCATACAAGCGCAGGGGAGCATGGCTGCAGGCATCCCGTCGGGGCTCTCAGTAAGTCCTGGAGGCGCGTGCACTGAGAGGGGGCAGGGCGCGGGGTTCTCTGGCGGCAGCGGACCCCGGCGTCCAGGCTGAGTCCTGAGACAAAGTTGCAAAGGTCCTGCGCTCCTGCCCTTGTCGGCTCTCACACGCGCTCACCCTCCCCGGCTGCGGAGAGTTCTAAGTGGAGCTGCGCACTCATAGGTCCAACTTGCCAGAAGAGGTGGAGACAGCCCCCAGCGTTGCGCGCTCACCCGCGCAGCGCTCACAGCCCAGTGGAGCCCCTCTTCCTGCCATTCAGACCCCCGGCAGACCCCGCTCCCCACCCTGACCCTTGCCTCCGCCAAAGTCTTTGCAGTGGGCAAGGAGGCCTCCCCAAACCCTTCACTCCTCCAAGCAAGAGTGGTGCGCTCTAAGAGCCAAAGTGCACCCCTAGCCAGCAATTCCCTGGAAGGGGAAGGGCGTGGGGGTCGGGAAAGCTCCTCTAAAGTCCCGCCGGGTCCTAGGACCCCTGAAGTTTTTGTGTAGGCTTCCAGACACTCTCGGGAAAGTTGTGTCAACTTGGAACCCAGCAAGCAGAGGAGCACAGTGAAAGTGGCCAAGCCCGGTGCCCAGAATCCAACAGCTGCTCTGTAATTAGCAGTCCTCAGCTCCGCAGAGCATCTAGGCAGTGTGACAAGGTCAGGCGACTTCCCACCCCTCCTCCTTTTGCTTCCTCACAATCCTCCTCTGAGTGAGTCTGTTCAGGGTGGAAGGCAGAGGTAAGGCACGTGAGGACAGACAAACTGGCTCCTCCTACCAGCACCTTCCCATTGGACATCCTTAGTGGCATCCTATTCTGCAGGCAAGCCTGAAAGATAGGTGTGAGGGCACCTGGGAAGAAGACTTTGGCCTTTGTTGGTTTTATGAATGGAGTGGGGGGAGCTGGATTGCTCCTCCAGGCATGGAGGTCTTGCTGCTGAAGTGGAATGGTGGTGGTGGTGGTGGTGGTGGGGAGACCTGTGGATCCCAAGGACCAGCTTCTGGTGCAGCTGTGAACTGGGAGAGAGAGAAAGGAAGAAAAGGAGAGAAATGGGGAAGGAAGAAGTGAGTCAGAAAAGGAGGAGGGAGTGAAAGGGATCAAGGATGGAAGAATGAGGAAGGGGGGGGCAAAAGAGAGTAGGGAGAGTGTGCTGTTCCCCTGGGGCAGGGTGGGGGATCTGTGCCCTGTGGTTGCAGGAATTAATCTGTGCCACTTTTGTGAGCTGATCATCCCAGAAGAGGCTAGGACATTAGCTCCCCTGGACTTTTTACCAGAAACTTGAGCGATGCTCTGGGAGTCATAGAGCCCTTCGCCATCCACCCCAGGACCCTACCCAGGCCTCCTGGCCACCCTTGCTTTCCTGCTATCCAGAGGCAACAGCAAACACAACAGAGTGGGACCACAGTGTGATTTTATATAATTGGAAATGTGAGGAACGTGACCGGTTTCCTTCTCAAAAGTGACTGTTCCCCCTATTTCTGTGGATTACCAAAAGTGGCATAAGGTTCAAGGTGGCCTGCTGAAACTAGAACTGGTGAGAACCTTCCATCAGACAATGGCCACATGCCTCACATTAAATCCAAATAAGAAAGAGATAACTTTTATGGGCCAGAGGAGAGTTGTATAGGGTGATTATTTATAATTGCATAATTATGACTGTGAAAATTATGTCTTTAAATTTGCAAAATTTATAATTATAGATAGTATAAACACTACATGTAATTCTGGCCATGACTGCTGAAAACTGCCCTCTCTGGGCTTCTGAATGTGGCATTTCCAAGTTTCAGGCACAGTTGAGGATTCAAATATTAATGATCTGTCCTAGGGAGTGGAGAGTCACATTGATGCGGTGTGGTAGGGGTGGGGGTGTCATCTTTCCGTATTTGCAGAACTTACTGCACTGTGATTACAAATAGGAACTTCTCCATAAAATATGGTGTGTGTGTGTGCGTGTGTGTGTTAACAGAGTATTGGTTATTTGTAAGAAAGGAGTTTCCAATGACTCTTGAGACTATGGTGGGGCTGGGGCTGAGTCTTTTTCATCCAAGTCACCCAATGAGACAAGCATTGATACTATTAGTCCCATTTTACAAAATGGGTAAATGAGTTGCTAGAGCCTGTACCTCTGTCCTGATGCCCCACAGCTGAAGGGCAGGAGGGCTACTGCTTGTGACCCATGTGCTGTGTCTCTCCACAGAGCACTCTGTCTCACCATGGTGAGGAGGGCTCCAAAGGCATTCTGCCCTTCACAGGTGAGGCCCCAGAAGCACAGGGCAGGTGGGTCACTGGTACCTACCTCTGCCGTGGTAGCAGGCTGAGCTCCAAACAAACAAAGCAGAGAAAGTGGACAAATAGTGTCTGAACGGGCTCTCCTTGAGTTACTGGAGATCAGATGAGTGAGGAAGAAGGAATTAAAGCTGAGACTCATTTATTGGCTTCGAACATATCTTTATTTTTAACAAAGAAAGAAAGTGGGAAAAAGAAGGAAGGAGAAGGGAGGTAGAGAGGGAGAGCTATGTTGTCCAGACTTTGCATTTTGTTACGGGGGCACGCACTCAGCTCCTTACCTCTTTCTCAGATACAGAATAATCACCCAAGAGGATTTGAAGTGGCAGCAACTCTAACGCCATTTCTGGGAGGAGTCCTGACAGTGCTGGCCATAAGTCACAGCCAAGGGCATTTTCACAATTTGACCTCCAGACCTGGCCTTTCTGGGCTGGTAACTGCAGGGGGCCTCCCCAGGTGATCAGAGCTGCCTGGGGCTTGGGGTGGACACAGGGTTGTCTTACTGGGGTCAGATATAGGGGCTTGAGGGGGTGACCATAAGCCAGATGTCCAGGAGTGGGAGAGAGGAGGCCAGCCTTCCTGCTCCATGTTCCCCTATCTCTTCCCACAAACCACCTAAACCAAAGTCCAGTGTAGGTGGATGGGAAAGCATGGAGGACAGGCCCTTTCTCCTTCTCCTCTGCTCCTTGTCCCTTTAAAAGTACAATGGAAAGATAAGATCACCCCAGGAATCCTGCTAAGAAACAGGCTGTTTCTTCTGCTTGTTATCAGGGCTGTTTATCAAAGAAACAGGGGTGCCAGCCTGGTTATCCAACAACCACACACACCCAGGCCAGCCTCCCAGGTGGCTCTGGACAAAGTGAGGACCAGGCTGGAGCAGGATCCAGTGTTCTCAGACCCTGAAACTCTAGAGAGAAGTCAGAAATCACAGAGCTGGTGCTCCATGGAGCCTAGATGAGAATTTGTCTGGGCTTGGAAGTCTGGCTTTTCAGCCTGACTATAAACTGCCTGAGTCCTAAGTGGTTTCTTGTCCCGCTGCCCCTAGAGTAGGCTGTGGAAACCTCTTGGGCTGCCTGGGAACTTCTTCCATCAGTTCTCTCACCAGCCTCTGCCTTGCTTCATCTGGCTATCATGTGTTGTGAGGAGATGGCATTGGAAGGCTTAAGAACACATTTTGAATGTACAGTGAATTTTAGGGTGGATGGCTGAATGAGTATGATGGATGGGTGATTACCTGGTGATGGGTGGATAGATGGATGGGTGGTGAATAGGTAGATGGGTAGGTAAATGGGTAAATGGATGAATAGATGGATCATGCATTTGTGGGTGGATGGATAGATGGATAGGTGGGGTAGATGGATGGATGAATGGATAGTTGGATGGATAGGTGGATGGGTGAATAGGTAGATGGGTGAGTGGATGGGTGGATGGATGGGTAGGTGGGTGGATGGGTGGATGGATAGATGGTTGGATGGGTGGATGGATGGATTGTTGGATGGGTAGATGGATGAGTGGATGGGTGGATGGATGGGTGGGTAGGTGGGTGGATGAATGGATGGATGGGTGCATGGGTGGGTGGATGGATGGATGGGTTGGTGGGAGGGTGGATGAATGGGTGGATGGATGGATGGATAGGAGGATGGGTGGGTGGATGGGTGGGTGGGTGGGTGGATGAATAGATGGATGCATGGATAGAAGGGTTGGAGATTGGGTGGATGTTGTCTAGCATTGTAGTTATCATAATTATTTCTCTGGGGGTTTCCCAAGTTGAATGGTTTGATGATTTTATCCTCACATTCATTAATGATTAGTAATAATTCATCCACTCAGAAATTCATTAGTTTGTTCTTGGATTGCCAACCCCTAAGTTGTGGAGGACTCAGGGCACTTATCCACAAAGGAGGCCTCATATAAGTAGCCACAGGACAGCATGGTGGGCAAAGAGCAAACACTTTGCTGGGCAAAGAGCAAACACTTATTCTCATGTCACCAGCCTTGTCTGCCTGGGGGTCTGGTGCTTTTTCTCTTTAACTTTTGGGTTTGCTGTCAGCCCAGCCCTCTAATGCCCTGGCCCTGTGTTGTCCCTGTGTCTACTCAGAGCTGATTAGTTGTGGAGTCACCTGATGAACAGTGGGGGCTGGGTGTCTGTAGTCTGGTTCACATGACCCCCAGCTGGTTCCCGCTGCTAATAAGTGTCAGAGAGTCTGGAGCTTTTCGGGTAGAACAGGGCTTGCAGACAGTTGAAGGACGAATGCAGTGGCTCAGTTCATTTTACTCGAGAAGCAAGGAAATTCAGCTGAGAAAAGCTTTTCTTGGTGCCAGGTTGAGGAGCACTGCCTGCCTGGAGCAGGACGGGGCATTTCACAGTGTTCAAGAGGCATCACTGCAGAGGTGCGTGACTGTGGACACCCTCTCTGAGCCTAAAAAGTGAGGATCCTCTGAGGGTTTGGGGGAGAATCTGGTGAGGGATGCAGGGAGAGCTCTTAGGGTGGCGCTGGTGGTTGTAGGTCCTTGGTAAGGGATCGGACAGCGCCCATGATTTCAGTGGACTGTGGATGAGCACCTCCCATGTGCTGAGACTCCCTGCTGGGGCTCTGCACTACAGGCAGCAGGAGCTGGGAGGCCCTGAGAGGTAATCAGGTCCTTGTCTTCAAATGGCTCTGTGGGTGTATCACGGGAGGAGAGGCCTATCCTGAACCCTCGCCCTGGCCGGTCTCAGCAGCTCCGGCACCATGTGTGTCATCATAGTGCTCTCTGGGTGGGTGGGATGGGCGGCCTGTCAAGTGTCTGTCACGTGAGGATTGCAAGGAGAGATCCCCAGCTATCATAGCAACAGAGGAGACACCCAACAATGTGGAGAGATCTAGAAAGTGCAGCATCTCGTGAAGGAGCAACTAGAGGAAGAGCTCAATCACAGCTGCACACAAGCACCACGTATACGCATGCCTGTGTGTGTGTCTGAGGCCACGCATCAGACATATTTGAGTGGATGTCTTTTCAGAGGGGGCAGAAAGAAACAGGCAAAGGAAGGATGAAGAGAAACATTTATAAGAAAATGAGACCAACGAGGGTCCTAACATAGACCAAGGTCATCAATTAGTGCAGCTTTCTGTGTCTGAAGTCCAAAAGTAAGAGAAGCAAAAAGAGAGTCTAATCCCCACTTCCGACTCTGGGAAACTGAGGCACAGGCAGGGGCTGAGGAGTGCTAAGATGGGGCTGGGGGTCATGATTCCTCTTGGCTTCCCCTTCACACCACTCTGCCTAGACCACTGAGGATATGACCCAACCCAGCTTCTCACACCTGCTCATGTTTGTAAAAGAGCTGCTTCAGGTGGGGTCCACCTCTACCTGTCCATTAGCTGGTGCCAAGGAAGGGCAAGCCTGTTGGGATGGATCCCCTGCTTTGCTGGAGGAGGGGAAAGAAAGAACAGTTCATCTGCATGGCCTTAGACTGTCGATTATGAAGTTTATTACTGGTCTTCCAGGCAAAAACCAGTACATGCTCCTGATACAGAATCTTGATAGTGCAAAGTTTATCATTCCTTTTCCATTATAACATTAACAGAGCTCCTAACATATTATTTGGAAAATACAAAGTAAAAAGGGAAATGAGAGTCACACATGCTCCTGTCACCTGGGGACAACCCTGCCTACACTTAGATGTGTATTCTCTTCTGCATTTTTGTGTGTGATTATATATATACATATATATCTTATAAATCATATATATATATATATCCCAATCTATGATGAAATGCAACACCTAAAAAAACACCAGTCCCCCAATTTCACCTTTTGGTTGGTTTCTACCTTTAAGGAACTATTAGGTGCAAGGCCATGAGTGGGGCAGGGTCCCAGAAAGATAAAAAAAAGTCATATATATATATTTTTTTTTTTCAAAATATCTTTTGAATGGGATTTGGCTTGTTTTGTTGTGAGCCTTGTCAGGTAGCTATTTATAAATTTTTTTCTGCTTTTGATTTCAGTCTGGGGGCAGCAAAAGGATCTTAAATAGACATAGCTACAGGGGCTGGGTTTGGGGGTTCTCCAGGACATCCCTTGCCCCCAGCATGGGGGTGGTGATGTCCAGAGCTCCCAGTCAATGCAGGGTTGTGTGTGTGTGGAGGGAAAGCTTGGCAGAATCCATGGTGAGGAGAGGACTGCTTCCCCCACGGGCTGGCTGCCTGGTTTGGGGGCCTCAGGGAATGGGAGAAGCAGGATTTGGGTACAGGGACATCTTTGAAGTGCTCACAGCACAGCCCAAGCAGAACTTACTTATTTTATACCCTCCTTCCTCCTGCTTTTTCGGTTTACAATTAACATGCGGGGCTTAGTCTCCACCCCTCCTCTTGAAATGGAATTTTTATCTCTTGATTCATGCTACAAGATAAAATCCCTGTTTATCCAGTTGCATGAATAATTGATAAGTTCTCTCCAACTTGCCAGAAGCAACTTAGCAGTCTCGCTTTGTGGCCTGGAACCCCTGGCAATTTCCGGCACACCAGCAAGAGACCTTCGCACGGTTTCTGTGTGGAGTCCACCGGCTTCTGTCTCCAAGCTGGGGGTTTATTCTTGATCCAGATTTGTGAGCTACAGATTGGGCACCCAGGGTCACAGTGCCAGGGACGCGGGGTGGAAAGGGAGCATATCAGTGTCCACTTAGGTTTTCTGAACTCACAGCTGTGACAGGTGTGAACTGGGTTCCACTGGGAGGCTGGCGGGCGGTTAGTTTCGGAGTTCACAGCATTAATTAACTCTAATCTTTTCCCTGACAGTTTAAACCGGGCCCAAGACGTGAAAGCATTTTCTTTCCTACATATTTAATGGACTTAATGAGATAACAAGAGAACCTGTGTTTAGGCTCCTTAATGCACTCGCCCTCTGGACATGTTTCTATGATAAACGGCAGTAGGGTGTTATTTATGTGCTTATCTGGGTTTATCCTTCTTTAAGCAGGTCAGCACAGCAACCTGTGATATTCAGCTCAGCCTGCGCTGCAGAATGGCCCCATCCTTCAAGGCCAGGCAAGTGCAACCTGGCACAGTAGTGAGGGGCAAAGTGCCCTCGAAGACAGGGGCTGACAAGGCACCTGCCTCCGCCCAGCCCCACTTGGGAGTTGTCCCACTGGGCTTCCAGGTGACAGACATGAACTTGATGTGCCTGCGACTTGCTGCCTCTGGGGCTGGCATGGGGCTCTTGTGGAAACCTGCTGAAAGGAGCCTGTGTCCAAAACTCTTGGGAACTGTGCAGTTGCCATAGGGGACTTGGGGCTTCGATTTAAGCCACTCATACTTATCCATATAGGCAGCCATTCTGTTTTCGCTTTCATTTGGAGACGGTGGAGAGAAAATGAATTTGAAGCTGATTTTTTTTTTTTTCTGATTTGTCTCCCCAACGCTCCAGGAAATTAAGAAACATGCCATCAGTTTTGCAAACAATTTGAACAAACTAAAATCTGGTGTCCTGCCATCCCCAGGGTAGGAGGACCTGGAGGGAGGTCTCGGTCTTAGTGGTCCCAATCCTCCCTCTGGGTCCTGCTGGCTGTAGGTGCAGAGCTGTGGAGACACACACGGTGTGTGTGTGGACCTTCTCCTATCACGTGTCTCCCAGTGCCTGTGTTTGTGCACGGTGGCTCCAGAGAAATGGGAACAAAGAAGGCTGCTCGGATCTGGTCCTGCGGGGAAGCTGGTGGACGTCAGTGGGCTCCGACAGACCCACCTCCAGACCTGGAGCACCACAGGCATTCTCTGGAAGCTGGTTCCCAGGGTGACTCTGGGTGGCCTGCCTCTGTGTCCCAACTCGATGTATAGAGTGCTGCTCAGTCTCCAGAGCCGTGTGGCTTCTTGGGAAACCAAGCGTATGTGGATTTCAATGATCTGTCCTCTATGAGAACTGTGAGGGTGAGAGAGGGAGCAAGGCACCCTATTGGCCATTCTGCACCCAGCATGGGCGGGATGGGAAGCCACAGCCCTACCACTCCCTGGGAGGACGCGGTGTCTGCCGGTATCTGCCCATAGGGAGTACACTGTCACACTCTGGTTTTGGTGTTCGAGATGTACCTTAGTTGGACCACACTAACTAGGCATGGGGTGACTATTCGGAGAAAAGGAGCTGATGTGGGTGAAACCCTAGGCAGAGCTTTGCCCAAGAGCCTGGGACAGTGCTGGTCCTGGTGGTGAGGGGAAGAAGGGAAGTAGGACAAGCAGTTCTGGCTGCACTCAAACACTTACACCAGTGTGGCCTCGGCCAGTCTCCATCTCTCTCTGGACTCAGGTTGTTGGTCCACAAAGCATCCAGAGCACACTGGAGGGCGGCAAGCAGTGCAGATGGGCCCCCACCGACCCCGTGAGTGGGGTCTCCCAGCTCAGGCTTCCTGCTTCTCTTCAGTTTGTTACAAGGTAAAACACATTTCACTTACAGAAATCTGTAAAGCACAGAAAAACACACCCCTGGATCACTCATCAACAGATGCCCCCAGCCAGGGGGGAGTGAACCTGAGGCGGGACCTGGCTGGAGATGGGCCTTTCTTCAAGCGTGATAGGAGCTGTGGGAATCTGAGCCTCAGAGTTTCAAAGTCTGTCCTTGGTCGTAGACATTTGTGCCAGGAGAGGTGGATCCTTCCAGTCTGGCTGCAGACACGCCCTAGAGATGGATGCTCCCCCGAGGAGGGGGGAGGTCAGCTATGGGGGTGGCAGAAGGTGCAGGCTAGGGAAGGGAGACCCAGGAAGGAGGCTGGAGTGCTCCTGCTCCGGAAAGGGGGTGCAGTTTTGGGAGAAGGCGGTGGGCCCCAGCCCTGGAGGCCCCGTGTGAGTACAGCTGGGATGACTGCGGAGGTTCTATGGAGCAGGGGGCAATACCACTGACTCTTCTCAGCTGTGGCATCATTTAGGAACAGGCTCTGCTGGGTGCAGGCACACCTCCCCCACGGCAGGCAATGGCGTGAAGGTGAGAGGTGCTGGTCAGTAATTTCTACTGTCCTTAAAAAGGAGTGTACATCTTCCATTTGCCACAGGAGATTCTACTTTGCATTGTCTTTTTCTTCCATTTTTTTTTTTTCCTGAAGATATAATTTACATACAGGAGAGGCAAGCTTGTTTAGTACAGCTTTGAATTTTGATGACTGTATACAGCATGTAACTAGAACACCGCGTGTGTGAAAAACAGAATTCTGTCACCCCTCAATCCTCCCTTGGGGGTGACACCCTCCTCATTCCCAGTCCTTGGCAGCTAATGAGCTGTGTTCTGTTCCTCTGATTTTGCCGTTTCCAGCATGTTCCGTAAATGGAATTGCAGAGCCATAGCCTTTGAGTCTAGCTTCTCTCACCTGGCAGGATGTGTCTGGTGTCCCTCCAGCTGCATAGTTCCTTCCTTTGAACTGAAGAGCAGCATCCAACTGTGGGGACATATCACAATTTGTGGAGGGACATTAGAGTTGTCTCTAGACTTGGCGGTTGCATAAAGCTGCTGCACACGTCTCGGGTGGGTTTTCATGGGAACACAAGTTCTTGTTTCTCTTGGGTGAGTGTCTGTGTGGGACACTGCTGTGTTGTGTGATGAATGTGTTGGACCCACGGGAGGCTGCCAGGCCCCTTTCCAATGTGACGGGACATTCTGTGCCCCCAGCTGTGGAGGAGAGCACGTTGCTCCACACCCTCATCAGTACTGGGTATTGTTGGAAGTTTTGGGGTTCGTTAGTCTAATGGGTATGTAGTGGCATCAGACTGTGGTTTTAATTTCAATTTCCCTGATGACTGATGACATTTAGCCTCTTTTCATGGGCATATTTTCAATGCATATATTTTCTTTGGTGAGGTGTCTGTTCAAGTCTTTTGCCCGTTTTTCATTTGCCTTGCTTATTTTCAGAGATCAGCCTTTGAGTATTCTTTACTTATTCTGGACGCGAGTTCTTGAAGAGACATATCACTCTCTAATCATTTCTTCCAGTTGGTAGCTTTCTTATTAATTTTCTTAATGATGTCTTTTGAAGACCGTGTTAATTTTGATAAAGCATCATTTATCATTTTTTTCCTTTTATGGATCACCCAACATTCACAGTAAGTCTGGGAGCCATCGAATGTAATTCTATTCTTTAAAAGATATTATTTTATTCTATCTTGATTCTGCTTTTTCAAAACTGTTTTGGTTATTCTTATACTTTTCTTATACTTTAGAATCAATGTGTTGATTTCTACCAAAAGATCCTGCTTGGTTTTAGATTGGAGATGTGTTGTCAATAAAAATCAGTTTAGAAGAGTTGACACCCTGACAGTATTGTCTCAAGCCCCATCAACAAAGCACCTCTCTGCAATTATTTAGATCTTTGGTTTCCTTTATCTTTTGTTTGTTTGTTTTCAGCACGTAGAGCTTGCATGTATATTGTAAGATTCATACCTAACTATTCCATGGGGTTTAGTGCAAAAAAATTCAATTTCCAATTGTTCATTGCCACTGTATAGAAATACAAATAATTTTTGCATATGGATCTTGAATCCCGGGAGGTTGCTAAACTCACTTTTCATTTCTAAGAGCTTTTTAACAGATTCTTTGGAATTTATGTGAAGATGATCATGTCATCTATGCACAGGAGCAGTTTTGTTCTTCCTGAATGCCTTTTTATTTCCTGTGGCCTTATTGTGTAGAAGGGATGAGCGTCAACACCCTTGCCTTGTCCTTGACTTTGGGGAAAACAGTCTTTACCATGATGTGCAATGCTAGCTGCAGGGTTTTGGCAGATGCCCTTTATCAAATTGAGCATTGTTATCACAAATGTGTATTTATAAAATGCTTTCCTTTGCATTATATGTGATTATCGTGACTTTTTTTCTTTAGTCTGCTGATATGGTGAGTTATATTGATTGACTTTTGATTGTTGAACTGGCCTTGTGATCTCT
The DNA here is from genome assembly GCF_048772815.1 of Callospermophilus lateralis. NCBI lineage: Eukaryota > Metazoa > Chordata > Mammalia > Rodentia > Sciuridae > Callospermophilus > Callospermophilus lateralis. The sequence goes on along the minus strand of NC_135307.1, from coordinate 185,642,180 downwards.
GATTGAACTCCTCTGGTTTGTGATGTGTTGTCCTTTTATATATATTGTTGGGCTTGACCTGCTTTCATCTTGTTGAAGATTTTCTCCATTTCCACAAGCGTTTTTGGTCTGCAGTTTTCTTTCCCAGTAAGATCGTTGTCAGGGTTATGATGGTCTCATAGGATGAGTCGGGGAGTCTTCCCTCCTCCTTTATACTCTGGGAGAACACGTGTAAACTTGGAATTCATTCTTTTTTTTTTCTTAAACATTTTGAGGAATTCACCAGTGAGGACATCTGAGCCTGGTGTTTTCATTTTTGCAAAGTTAAATTGCACATTTAATTTCCTTAGTAGATACAGGATTATTCAAGTTATCTATTTCTTCTTGAGTGAGCTTTGGCTATTGGTATGTTTAACCACATCCCCCCATTTAATCGAAATTGGCCAATTTGGAGGCATGAGTTGGTTGTAACATTCCCTGATTTTTATTTATTTATACACACACACACACACACACACACACACTATATTGTGTGTGTGTGTGTGTGTGTATGTGTACTAGGATTGAACTCAGGGGCACTCAACCACTGAGCCACATCCCCAGCCCTATTTCGTATTTTATTTAGAGCAGGGTCTCACTGAGTTGCTTAGCACCTCACCATTGCTGAGGCTGGCTTGAACTTGTGATCCTCCTGCCTCAGCTTCTGGAGCTGCCGAGATTGCAGGCGTGTGCCACCGTGCCCAGCCCTTATTATCTTTTAATCTTTGCAATGTAATGCCCAGTCCTTCTTGGTGTTGATAATTTGCTATTCTCCTTTTTCCTTGCTCAGTCTGGTGTTAGAAATTTGTTAACTTTTTTTTTTTTCAAAGCAGCAGTTTTAGGTTTCATTTTTTGGTTGTCATTTTTCTGTTCTCAATTCTATTAATGTCTGCTCTTCTGTTTATTATTTCTCGCCTGTTTATGACTCCATTTTACTCTCACTATTGGTTTATTATTTTTATCTCTTTAAAAAATTTTAGTGGTAGCCTTAGGTTTTACAAGCTGCATCTTTGATTATAAACTCTAACTTCAGATACCACGAGACGCACGCTGTCTGCCCAGGAAGCGCCTGGCAGCCAGCGGTGGTTCAAGGCTTTGTGTGTTGGTGCCGTGTGTGTGGAGGGTTCACAGTCGCTTGCCACAACCTTGCCACACCTGTTTTGGACGGGATTGTCTACACCAGGTGTTGAGGGCCTTTTCCTGTGAGGGGATAGATGGCCAACATTTCGGGTCTTGTGGGCTCCCTGGTTTTGGTCACCACTTCTCCAAGACCTGCTGCTGTCGTGTGGAAGCAGCCACTCACTACAACACAGAAATGAACTTGTGGGCTTTGGTTCTATATCATCTTTATTCATAAGAGCAGGCAGTGGGCTGCCTTTGATCCATACATTTACACACATTTGGGTGTAAGTTTGGGGCTTATCGTTTTTTAATTTTAGTTCTTTTTCCCAGTATTGAAAAACTAAAAAAAAAAAAATTGTTTTTCCAGATTGAAACTAGGGGCTCTGTACTGCCAAGCTACACCCCCAACCCTTTTTATTTTTGTTTCAAGCTTTGGAAGTTCTACAGGCTGGCATCAAGCTTGGGATTGATGTGCCTGGTGCTTTTATTGCTTTAAGGAAGAAATTTTCATTGTCATCTGAGTCACCTGATTTCTGATAAGTGTGATGTCGTTCTTGTCGGTCTTCCCTCCTCTCTGATGCCCACCTGTGAGACAGTCTCTTTACCCTTAGGTTCTGCTGTCTTGTTTTGGTTTAATTTCCCTGGTTGGTGTTCTCTGAGCTTCCTGGATCTGTGGTTTAGTGTCATTAGTTTTGGAAAATGCTTTGTGTGTAATTTCAATTATTTTAAATTATTAACCTCAGTTTCACAGCCTGGAATGTGGTTTGTTTTGGTGGCTGTCCCTGGTGTACTTGGGTAGAGGTTTATGAATGTCAATTAGATCATTATTCTTCAGATAGGCTGCTCTGCCTCTCCCTCCTTCTGGGATTCCAGTTGCTCTTCAGGAAGGCTGTGTTCTGGCCCCAGGGCCTTGGACACGCTGCTTGCTCCACGACCCTGCTCCCCACTGAATTTCTATTCGGGTCATTGCCATCTGCCCCCCTTGGGCCCCTGCTGTGATCTCACTGTGCAGATGCACTAACATAACAGGTCTGTCAAAACGTCCTTCCTCTTGGTCCCTGTGGTCTGTACTTCTAGTACTCCCATTTGGTTTTCTCCCATGCTTTCCCTCCTCTGTGGACGTGTCCCATGTGGTAACTGTGCTCTGCTCATTGGCACCAGGGTCTTTGGTAGGACCTTATTGATTGGCTTTTGTTGTCACATAAGGGACAGTAGCAATGATGCTCTCCAGCCACTGACATCTGAAGCAGTCTGGCTTCTTATTTTCCAAAGAATAAATGAATAATGTGAAGCAAAGTTAACACCATCAAACACCTACATCGTGGCTTGGAGGCAGTGGGTGAGGTGTGATCTGGGGAACGTGGGCTCCAGCCAGGCCTCTGGATCGGACCCCCCACTTCTCACGTCCCATGTGATCCCAGAGAGAGATTTGACCAGTCTCAGTTTGTTTCACCCTCTGTACAATGGCCACCAAATGTCATCTATTCCAGATTCTCCAAAAAGTGCTTGGCTGATTTAGGTGCTCCATGGATGGAGAGGTCCATCTATCTAGATGCGAAGGCTCTCTTTGCAGTGGGGAAAGCAGCTGCACCACTCTGGGAGAGGAGGTGTTCTCTTCTGTGGGAGTCTCTCTCCTGAACTCCAGGTGATGTGCGTGTGTGTGTGTGTGTGTGTGTGTGTGTGTGATGTCACTGGCCAACTTCTCTGAAATAGCATCTGCCTCTTTTCCCACTATCAGAAGTCATCCTAAGGCAAAAGAAGATGTGGCTCAGGAACCATTTAGAGAGAGAGAAGGTGAAGTCTCCAGCCCAGAATCCTGGGGAAACAGGAAGGAGAGCTGCAGAGGGAGCCACTCCCTGGCCTGGTCCCACTTTTGTTAGCCCTGTGTCTGGGTGACCTTGGGCAAGACCCTGGTCTTCTCCAAGCTTCCATTTTTCATCAAAAGATGACAGAAATCATTGCTGCCCTCACTGCCGCCTAGGATTGTTATGAAGTTGAAACAAGACAACGCCTGTGACCATTTCAAAACTCTACAAACATATACAGCATTAGTGTTAAAAATGGTCACTCAAATCCGTTCTGAAAGGTTGAAGGATATGTGAGAAGTGGACCTTGGGGCCTCCTCAATTATGGTTCAGAAGTAGTCGCGGTAGAGTCGGGCGGCAAGTCATCAATTCCTCCCGTGTTTCTTTCCCAAGGAGGCACTAGGAGTTTTGCGGCTGCCTGACATGTTTCTTAACAAGTTGCCTCCAACTGGAGAAACATCAGTAGCTGTCGAGGCCGCGGTTTGTCTGGCTGATTTATACAAATCGGTGAAACAATCTCTCCAGCCTGTTCTTTGATCTTGGTTTGAAGCGAGTCAACTTAAACACTCGTGGGAGCTGGAAGGAGATCCTTCACATAAATGTGTCCACAAATCTTTCTCAGATGCTCAGGGTGAGGCCTCCGCCAGTTGCTTCCAAGGCCTCATCCATCACAACAGGGGGAATAAAAACTCAAGTTATGCTTTATTGATCTTATGATTGCCACCCTTGACCCCGCTCAACCCATATCCAGCAGCGGCAAGAATTTCCAACCCAACTTTGGCTGGAGAGGACTGTGCTTCTTTCACCCTATTCCACTCTGGCTCCTGGGCCCTTCTCTCTGCTCAGGCAGTGAGGCATGTTCCTCATGGGCATCGGAGTGCTGGGGGTGCATCTCTGGAGCCCACTGCCTGTGCCTGAGTCCCGGCTCCAGCAAGTCATGGAAACCTGCCCCAGCCTTGGTTTTTCCACTGATAAGTTCAGATGGTGTATTGGTAAGGATTATTCCAGGCAAATGGAATCGATGGGATATTTGTGTGGTGGGGAATTGCTTCTGGGTCAGGAAGTCAGAAATCTGCTGGGTAGACTCGCAGGTGGGATCTTCCTGGAGGCTAGCCTCGGGGAAGCCTCAAAATTTTGCTCAGAGTCTTTCCCACGGACTGATGGAAGTCCCAGAATACGGAGGATGATCTGTACTTAAAAGTCACCAACCACAGCTGTTGATACAGTCCAGATGCCTCTCAGCAGCACCCAGATTTGTGACACATTAGGTGCAGGGGCCGGATACAGGTGCAAACCAGATATTATTTCTGCTGATTTGTCTTTGGAAATCTGAATTGAATCCCCTGCCCTTCTTTATTTTCTTGCTGTTTTTCTGCTGCCAACCATGTCATCTGTCCCATAGGATTTGCCTCTGTTTGGATCTTGCCAATTACATACACATGGTATCTCTTACCATGTTCCACTGTCCCCTGTGCTTCCAGAAAAACCTGTTGCTAGCTCTCTTCATCTCAAAGTTGAGGAGATTCACATTTGATTTTTTGGCAATTAAAAAAGAAGCAGTAATCAGAGTGGTGTGAGCTTGCAGGCACTGTCCCAGGATGCATGTGATGGTGAAATCTGTCTGTAGGTCTGCATGATGTCTGTCTGATCCCTCTAGGATCTGCTGCCTCCTTAGCCTCTGATGGGACTTTATCAGCAAACTGGAATCCTCAGCTGGACCATTCTTCCCCGGGGTTGCAAGGTGTGAGGTTAGAGGTCCTTTTCCCTCCGAAGTCACCAGCTGGGATTTTTCTATGAAGAATGTGACTTCATGTGGTCATCCTGAATTTTAGTTGGTAAAGGAAAGGCAGAATCTAGTTTAGATCTTACTTACTAGTTTTCAGAATAACAAGCTAAGTCTCTGGCAACCTCCAAAGGTGACGAGGGAGTTGTTGTTTTTAATTTGGATTTCATTATGAACTCAGACACAGAACATATTTGGGGTCTTTAAAAAAATTTTTTTTGTAGTTGTAGATGGACAAAATGCCTTTATTTTATTTGTTTATTTTTATGTGGTGCCAAGGATGGAACTCAGTGCCTCACTCGTGCTAGGCAAGTGCTCTGCCACCCGCCCCAGCCCCAGCCCCAGCCCCAGCCCCAGCCCCAGGCCCCAGCCCCAGCCTGTGTCTGGCGTTTTTTAATCCATTGCAATGGTCATTCTTTTTTTAAAAAAATATTTATTTATTTATTTTTTAGTTGTAGTTGGACCCAATATCTTTATTTCATTTATTTATTTTTATGTGCTGAGGATGGAACCCAGGATCCTGAACATGCTAGGAGAGTGCTCTACCGCTGAGCCACAATCCCAGCCCCTGGTCATTCTTTTTGATATTCAAATTGTCACATTCTTGGCCAGTGAGAGCCTTGCTCTCTGTGCCCCTTCACCATCTTCCTTCCTGCCCTCAGGATGATCTGGCGATGAAGTTCCAGGCTCATTTTAAGTTCCAAGGAACCCCCTTCTTCTAGGGGGAGCTAGTCTGGGGCAGGATGGACATTTGCTTTTCCACGACGCACTGGTCATGGCTCCTAGGCTGCTCAGTGGACAGAGTTAGGAAACAGGGATGGGGAGATGTGTCACAACTGATTCCAAGTTTAAGAGGACAGGAGTTTCACTTGGTCACTTTGACTTTATATTTGTGTTTTCCTCAAGGCTGGAAATACTTAAAATAATTGCTTATTTTACACACACACACACACACACACACATATGTTTATATATATCCATACACACATATATGTGTATGTATGTTTGTATTTTTTCAAAATAACAATACCAACACCATTACTAACAAGAAAATTTAAGATTTCCTCATGAAGATCCTTTTCTGGTGGAGTAAGCCAGGGGCTGCCAGATATTTTCTTATAGGGCTAAAGAAGAGGTGTCTTCAGCTTTGCATGTCTCGCTGTCTCTGTTGCAACCACAGCTCCCCCAGCCTCCTTATCCAAGGCTTTGCTTCCTCCATTTCAGCTACCTATGGTCAACTTCTCTGAAAACATTATATGGAAAGTTCTAGAAGTAGCAATTCCTAAGTTTTGAATCACGTGCTGCTCTGAGCTGTGTGAGGAGGTCTTGCGCTCCCGGCACCTTTCTGCCTGGGACTTGGTCCTCCCCTGGTCCCGTGTGTCCCTACTGTGTGCTACCAAGTCGGCTTCACAGTGCTGTGTCCAAGTGAACCCTTGTTCTAAGTAAAAATAGCCGCAAAGCACAAGAGTGAAGGTGCTGGCAATTTTATTACAGTGTCGTGTTATCATTGTTGTTATTATTTTAACCTCTTACTGTGCCTACTTAGTTACACTTTACCATAGATGTGTTACACAGGACAAAACACAGCAGCATACAGGATGTGGTACTAGCCAGCTTCAGGCACCCACTGGGGGTCTGAAAACAATCCCCTTGGGACATGGGGAGACTTCTGTATTCAGCCCTGCCACCGCAGCACAAAGGCAGCTGCAGAGACAATGTGGAAATGAGTGGGCTTTGTCACGTTCCAATAAAACTGTATTTACAAAAAGAAGCTGAGGGCTGGGTTTGGCCCACCTGCAGGACATAGTTTGCTACCCCTAGCTTAAGCCATTGCCCTGATAAACACACTCAAGTTTCCTCTTTGCCGTTTTTAGGGACTTGCCTTTCTCATTTAAAATTTCTTTTTTTTTTTAAAAATTATACAACTAAATTGTTTTAAATTAAATTAAAATAGAATTTGTTGGCTTATTATTTACTGGGAAGTCTAAGTCAAAATGACTTCAACCCTGATCATCGTTCAGACCAGCACTAGCCTACGTGGTATTTTTGTATGACTTTGAAGACGGCACCTCCTCTGGGCAGACAGACTTCAGGTACCCCCTGCGTGAGTGGCTCATGCCTTTGTACAAATTCAAAAGAGATGCCACTTCGGGTGTGTGGTTTGGTGGTCACGGTATGGGATAGCTGGAGGACCCCAGGCAAGTGCACAGCCTGCCCAGCTATATTTGGCGGCTGTAGGTGACTCTTTCAGGGCCCTCATGTGAACTTCTTGGGCCAAGGGCCTCCAAAGGGAAATGGAGAAGATTTTATTAGGAAAAAGAGTGACTTAATTCTGAGCAGGAAAGAAGCTCCCAGCTATCCTGGTGCAGTAAGCCGGGGGCTGCCAGATATTTTCTTTTTCTTTTCTTTTCTTTTTTTTTTTTTTTTTAAATTAGTTGCAGATATTTTCTTATAGGGCTAAAGAAGCAGTGTCTTCAGTTTGCAAGTCCCACCACTTCCCTTTGCTTCATTCCACTCTCTCACCAGGAAGCTCTCGCCCCAGAATGTCCATTCCCTGCTTGCAAAGCCCATGCAGACACGGCTCAAGGCCTGTGAAAGCCTCAGACATGGGTCCTCATCCATTATGAGCTTAGTGGGCATTGGTTTTTCTCTTCAGCCCCCGTCTTAATCAAGAAAGAATTACCCAGTGGCGAGGCATTAGGGTTTTCTTTTATATTGGGCTCGTTTAAAAAAAAAAATTAATTTCAGTTCAACTTTTAAGCGAGGGAAGAGAAAGGATAATTGTGTGGCGTTTCCTGAAAAGTTATGAAAGGAAGCAGAGGGTCATTTTTCAGAGCTCTGCTCCTTGCAATGAATACTCATCAGTCTCGGGTCTTTCATGCATCTCGCTGCTGAGCTGGGAGCCCTGGGAGCCCTGGAATTGGCCGACTGGGCTTGGCTTCCAAAGATGCTGCTCTGATTCTGCTATTTGCAAAGAAGGTGTTTGGAATTAGGAAAAGAGCCAGAGGGGAGGGCAGACCCTCCTCACAGTAGGGCCTGCCTTCCAGGTCCCTGGGGTCTGCCGGGCAGGTGCCTGCTCTCCCCTCCCCCGCTGCAGCCCTCCCCTCTGCTGGGTCCTATTTTCATTCGAGTCAGTGGTCACGTTGTGCTCTCAAGCCTGGGCACTGATGCAGGGATTTTTCAAACTGTAATTTATCATGTGGATGAAGGTTTTATCTTTCGTTTGGTGCCTACAACATTGGGGTTCTAATTCCCACCCCAGGGCCTGTTCCCTGAGGATCAGGGCAAGCCGCACCTAACCTTTCTGTGTTAGTTTCATCTCCTGGAAAATAGAGTTAATATCTACCCTGCTCACAGGAGCACAGGAATTAGTCATTGTTTCCAGAGAGCTCATCTCCTACCTTTGCCAGCACAAGGCAATTTCACCAACAGCCCCAAATGATAGCTGATGGCGTAGCTGCCGATGAGCCTGTTCATTATCACCGTTTCCATCACCAGGCTCCCAACCAATACTTATAAGGTCGCCACTCAATTCATAAATCCAAGGAGCTGTCATAGCACCGCAGCAAGCGAGGATCAGAGCTGAGAGCCTGAAAAAAAACCTCTCCCCACCCAGCCCCACCAGCCTTCATCCCAGGCTGGGCAGGCAATCACAATGGAAATTAGAGGGTCACAATGGGATGTGGCTCCATCCCTTTCAATTTCAGGCTATGATTAATCTCTTCTGATGTTATTTTATTTGAAAGAATAATCTACAATCGGCCCCAGACAGAACCAACTCTTTCAAAGAGAAACCCATGTGAAAGGAAGCGAATGTTACAGAGAAGAGGGGTGCGACCTCAGCGGAAGCCGGCGGCTATTGAGGAGAACACGGGAGGCCCAGGCCCCCGTTGATGAAGAGCTCTTTCTTGTTGAAGCTCTTTCTCTTTGAGAGTTGGTGATTCACAGTCTCATTCGGGTGTAACTCCATCAAAAATACATCCAGTTCCGAGAGTTGCCAACAGAGTGGGTTTTCTCTGACCTGGGAGGTCCCGCACAGTCTCTCCTGTCTGGGGAACTGGGTGTGGTATTTGCCCAGGAGTGGTAAGTTCCCTGCTGCCTGAGTTGTAAACAGTCCACAGAAAGATCTTTCTAGAGGCAAGCTACTTCAGTGTGTCTGGAAGTTTCTCAAAGGTGGGGTTTCTCATTGGGCTGCTAGTGACGCTTTGGCTGGATTACTCAGTGTGGTGGGGGTCTCTTGGGCATTGTAGGATATCCGATGCTATTAGCAGCCCCTTCCCCTCCAGTGTGATGACCAAAAAATGTCTCCTGACAGTTTGGGGTTGGAACAGACAAAACCACCCAGGTAGCCTCTGGGGAGCTGTGCATTCCCTGAGCCCCTTCAATGCCACCTTGGTGCTGTGCCTGTCAGAAGGGAGGTTCAAAGTCCAGGACTTCTGGCCAAGGGAGCAAGCCCCTGGGGATGGCAGAGATGGAGCCCTTCTGACTGGAGAAGCATTTTTCTGCCTTTGTGCGCACGTCTGCCCGGGCAACCATGCTACAAGTAATTGTGGCCTGCCTCCCAGGTGCCCCTGTGAATTGTGCCCGCAAACCAGGTGGTTAATCAGCTCTCCAGCCTGCTCGAAAGTGTCACTGCCTAAGCGAGCATGTAATTACCAGCTCGCACCCTCTGCCTCGGGCAGGCAGTAGGATGGGTTGGAAATGGGGAGCTCATCTCAAGGGGGGGTGGACACTGGCCCTTGGAGCATGACAGCAATACCAAAGAGTTGGTGTCATCTTCTTAGGAGGCTGGATGCTGTGTCTGGTCTTCACTGGACACAGCCACCAGACCATGCAGGTGTAAGGACCACCTGACCTACTGTGTGAGGCAGCGGCTCCCTCATGCCCTCTGTTAGCTCTAGGCAGGCTTTCATTTGGAGGCCTTGCTCCACACCGAATCAAGCAAATTAAAACACACCCACACTTTAACTATAATTTATTTGCAGTAAAGATATTTGAAAGGAGTTTAATGATTTTGCTTCTTAAATTATCTGGTGTTGGGTAATTCATCATAGTCGCAATTACCTGTGATTTGCCCCCCAACCAATCGGCATCCTTAGGAATTCTTGCAACTGTTTTCTCAACTGTAATGAAGTTTTTATGACTACTACATCATGAAGCCTGCATCCAGCAAGCGTCCGGAGGCTGCGTTGCCGCATTTGGCAGGTGCTTAATGAAGCATTTATTAATTTTGATTTTGCAGCTTTCTTGTTGAATTTCAGAGCTGATAATTTCACTCCACACAGCCCGCACTTGCACAGGCCCCAGAAAGACCTGTGTTTAAAGCTCTGAGGGGGATCCTTGCTCTGTCTCTCCACTCTGTGGAGGTGAGAAGAAGGTTCCAGAAGCTGCTGAGCAGTGGCTTTGCTGCAAAGAGGACTCCCCTGGTGGTTGGAGTCACTCCCAATCTCCTCTTTCTTAGTCTTTATGGTGGTAAAAATTAAGTCCAAACATCTGGAGATCCACATGTGTGATTTGCAAACATCAAACGAGCGCTCGCTCCCATTTCTTGATTAATTTATTGGACGTCAGCTTTCTGATCAGCCTGCCAGCTGGGCACTTTACTTTTCTGTTACAGCAAACGAAGTGTAATTGCTAGGTCGTGAAGCTGAGGGGAGAACAATGAGGAATTAGACATAATTGGGGGGCATTTCCTGACGAGTCACAACACCAAGCGGGGAGGGGATCAGCCAGTGTTTTCTTTTCATTTTTATTTATTTATTTATTTATTTATTTATTTATTTATTTTTACAAAAAGGGACATCACGGTTATTCACAGTGAGCCGAACTCTGCTCCCTGCTGCTGTCTGATGCTGGCATGGCTCCTTCCCTCCAGCCCAAGGTCGCCCGTCTCCTAGATGCTTATGGCAACAGTTAAAGATATAGGAGGGGACAAGACAATTAAAGATGTCCACGAGCAGCTTTAGGGCTGACGTTATTGATGCCGTGTGATCAATAGTGCTGTTTTTATTTGGATTGCTGGGTAAGAACAAGCCTTAGGAATCCACGGCCACAAAATTTAGAGAGCCCAACAAGGGGACCGTAAACCCTGCTGTAGCTGGCGTCAGGCTGGGAATGGTGCTGATTTAAAGGCTTTGGGTGATGGAGCGAGTGGGTTTCCATCAGCCCGTGCCCAGGAGAGGGGATGCATCTGCCGGCTTCCCGACCTGGGTGGAGCGGAGCCACCATAGCAGGGTTTGGCTGTGGTGGGTCCGAAGATCCTGGGCTCCACCGATGCCTGGGGCGAGCTCCGGGAGCAGCCCCCCCACGCAGTAGCACCACGAAGCCTGAGAAATCCCTCCGCCTGCTCCGCTCAGGCTTGTTTTCACGGAAGGGATTTGAAAGAGAAATTTCATCAATAGGAGCCGCAGATTGCAGTCCTTTCCGGATGACCTGTCTGGTCATCGGCTTTTTGATAATAACCACAGCTAATATTTACCGGGCGCTAATGACACGCAGGGGCACTGCTGAGCGCCTTTCATGTCCTGTTTGTTTTAAAACTTGCGATGACATGCCACACTGTGCTTCGAGGCCTGTTTTCTGTACCTGCACAACAGATCTGGCAGCCGCTCGTGTAGCACTTGAGGGGTGGCAGGTCCACAAGGAGAGGAGCCGAAAGCGCAGAACGCTCACAGCCTTCAAACTGAGGGCCAGAAGAAAATGTCACCCATTTAATTAACATTTTTACTTGATTGCATGCTAGAATGATAGCATTTGGACGTATTTGGTTCCATAAAATATGTTATTAAGATTATATTCTTTTTTTAAAAAATTTTATACCTTCATTTTTCCTTTTTTTAAAAAAAGTCTCTGCTAGAACATAAGAAATTACATATGCGGTTTGCATTGTATTTCTATTATGGGACTGTGGTCTAGAGGAAGAAAAAAGGCACATAGAGGTGAAGTAACTTGTCCCAGGAGACACTGCATGGGAGTGGCAGGGCCTTTGGCATGCTAACAGCATGACCCCAAAAGGGTGTGCCCTTCCCCCTCGGCTTTCTGTCATTGACCCTCTGTCCCTGCAAATTCTGGCTGAATTCAAAGCCCCTCTGTCCTCAGTTTCCCCAAGCACCATCACCAGGGTCTCTCGTGTGAGTTTGTACCTTTCTCCAAGGGTGAGGACAGGCCCATTTGGTACTCCCTCGCACACAGTGGTGTGATGTGGGAGAGGTACGTCAGCTTCTCTCTTAATGCTTAATTACATTTAATTAGGAATCTTGTCACATTCTAGCCTGCAATTGGACTCCTGGGGCTATCTGCTGCAAAGATTTTTGAAAACTCTAAACTTTATTTCTTACCATTGGTCCATGTGGTTAATGGGTCTGAATAGGAAAGATTGCATTGTCCTTTGGACTTGGAACAAAAGGCAAAAGGAGAAAAGTAAGCACAAATAGGCTGAGTACCAAAGAGGGAGGCTGGTGAGATCCTTCTTTTAGGGGGTGTGGCAGGTACCCTGAGAGTTATGCCTGCCCCTGATGTCTAAAGGTGGTTTGCATCATGGGAACAGCATAGATTTGAGACCCCCAGTTCTTTTGAATTGGCCACCCTGTTCCCTGGGTGCCTCCAGGATGGCTGAGTGGCCCTGATGTCTGGCTCTCTCCCTCTGGTTGAATAGGATTCTTGTAGGAGGGAAACACTTGGGAGAAGGGGCCCTCCTTTGTCACCACCATTAGGTTCCTCATGGATATCAGGTTAGGAGTTGCAGTAAGATGGACACCACCCATGTCGTCCCAGGAAGGAGCGCCTCACAGCCCCACATTGGGCATTGAACCCAGAGTCGACTAGCTGCAGGGCACCCCATACAGAGCTTTGCAGCCCTGGCTGGCGTCCTGCTGCTGACATGTATGGCTGGCTAATTCCAGGCAGATCTCCCCACCCCGCTGAGCCTGGATCCCTCATTTGCAAAGTGAGTCTCATCATATCTGCCCTGTCTCCCTCCCCGAGTGGCTAAGAGGTTCCGGCAATGCAGGAGAGAGTGATATGAAAATGTGGGTAAACAGGAGAGTGGTATTTAAATGCACACTATTACCATAATTGCCTTTGTATTGTGTGTACATCTCATCTCCCCAATTAGATGTGAGATTCTCAGTGACAGCCACCACGTCTCGCCCCTTTTCATATTCCCCGCACAGCCAGGATGGTGTTGAACATATGGCTGCTGCTCAATAAATATTTACTGAATTGAGCTGAATTTCATTTTGGTTCCAAATCACCCTAAAAACATCATCAGGTGCAGCCCAAAGGTTTTCTCAAGGAGAAGGCGGCACGAGGGTGGCTGCTCAGCCTGGCTCTGTGGCAGTTGTCAGAAACGTCTGTGGGATGAATGGATGGGGGAATGAATGAATGCCCGTGCTGTTTGCTTTACTCTCCAGGCTCGGGGCTTTGACAGTAGCTGTGAAATGTGCTGCTGCCGCTCAAAACCGACTTCTCTCTCTTGCCCTGCGGGACAGACTTTCCATTGCGTGCCTCGGCGCAGATCCGCTTTCTATTAAGCAGTCAAACATAATATAAAATTGCCAACAAAAAGATTGTTCCTGGATTAATTAATCTCCTTTTATATAGGGAGAGACATAAAAGCATAAGATAAGAAAAGAAAATGAAATTAATCTTATACTTTCTATGGCTGCCTGTTAATTTCAAGCTTTCCTGCATCCGGGTGCCTGTACTTCTGCTCGGTGTCTGGATTGCTTGGTACTTAAGTGAAACATCTTATTAATCATTTCCCAGGAATGCTGTGCAGCCAAAGAGGGGGGAAAAAAGGCATTCGGGAGCCACAATGAGTTTATTTTTATAGTAATGCATACCTTATCATCAGGTATGGCCAATACATCAAAATGATAAGCCAAATTTGTATACTATCTTACACAGCTATCGATAAATCACGTTAACACTAAGCTGCTGAATCAATTCTTCCCTGACACCAACCTCTCCGCAGAGGAGAGATTTGAGAATAAATGTGGAGGTAACCAGGGAATAAAACTGTCTGAGAAGTTTCACAAAAGAGGCTGAACTCGGCTAATCAGAAAGTAGATGCATCTTTAATTCAGAAATGACCGAGCAGCAATTCAACAGTCCCGAGGACAAGCAATCTCTCAGCCCCTGGGTTGAAACGGATGGCTCCCATATCCTTCCCCTGCCAAAACTGCATTCTCACGTCTTCCAAAATGTCCATTAACCCCAGAGGACATTCCAGCTGGCCCTTCACCCCACTGAGGCGATGTAAATAAAATGATTATCCAGTCCACACCAGCATCGAGATTGCTAGGCGCTCCTCCTGGCTGAGCAATGCTTTCGCTCCTGGCAGTCCTGTCTAGAGATTAATCCACGGACCACCGGGCGCCATTACCCACGATCTGTTGGGGCTGGCTGCTCTCTGTTAGTGAAGTTGGGGATGGCAATAAGCCATTTCTACCCGCTTTATCAACTGGAGACCTTAGTTCATAGTGTGTCTCTGGTGAGTCCTGCTAGTATAACCTGTTTGGAGAATTGCTATTATTATTCTGCAGAAGCCAGTACCCACCCAAAGCCATCAGCACGATGCCTTGAAGCCTTGAGATCAGTCCTCCATCTCCACTTTGAAGTTGTTGGCAGCGGCAAGACTTTTATTTCAGCCCAATGGCTGTTTTAATTTTAAGTAGTGAACTATTTTCCCCAAACACTGAAATCCAAAGGCTGCTCTTCAAATGAAGCACAGCTTGGGAGGAGGCAGGAGGCCTTTGCCAGAGGTCCAGGGGCTGGCGGGTGAGGGATGAGGCAGGTGGAGAGAACCTGGGGGCTCCCTATGGAAAACTTTGGGCTTGGTTTGAGCCACTCTAAAAAGTGCCCAGTGAGTGGTGCATGGGCTTCTGGCAGAGAAACCTACAGGGAGGAGCCCCGGTGGCCTGCAGGAGTGGACACCACCCATCCTGTGTTGCTTGCATGTGTGGCTCCCTCGGGGCTCTTCCTCAACTGTCCACCCTTGCTGGCTGAGGGGCCCTCCCAAAATTTGTAGCCTGCCTGGGTCCCCAGACTAACCCTAACCCTCTACTGGGCTTCCTGTGGACACTTCCCCTGCAATGTGTCTTCCAACCCCCTTGTCCCCGTAGTTTAACCTTTGCTCTCTCAGCTGGAGTGTCTCCTCCAAGGTGCAGCCTGGGTGTCTTCCCCTGGACCTGCTGCTGGTTCCTGCTATTTATTTACAAGCTTGCTGCTCTTTCTGTCTGTCGGCATCCTCAAGGAGACGGGGGCCCCCAAGACATGATCTGCATCCTGCTCATTTGAATTTTCCCTTCCCCTGCAGGGTTGAAGCACAGTAGGTCTCTGCAAATATTTATGAACTGAATGCACATGTATTCAAACCTAGGAGATGAAGGAGAGAGATCAGAGGGAGGATTTGGTAAACAGAAGGCTCCCAAAGAAATAGCTTCCAACTCAAATCCATCTTTTCTAAAAATTTTTAATTTTATTGTAGTAAGAACACTTAACATGAGATCTACCCTCTTAACGAATCTTAAAGTGAATTGCAAATTATTAAATCAAATGATGATTGGGAAAAAAGAGTTGAAAAGACACTCAATATTCATGTGCTGCCTTGGAAACGTGTTAATTATCATTATCTTCATCACATGGCTGTCACGGAGGGAGCGTCCAGGTTGGGCTAAGCACTGTGCCAAGAGCTTTGCATCTTATTCCGAGGCCCTCCCAAGAGCCTCGGAAGCCAGAGCTGCTCGCACCCACACCTTGTTGGAGGTGAAGTGACTGCGGAAGCCTTTCCTATCAGCACCCATCTACATAACCCAAGCTGGCCATGGAGCCCCCAGAGGACTCTCTCCCTGCCTCTTGCTCCATGCTTACTCTCTCTGGGTTTCTAAAACGGCTGGACAATGCAGAGGCCTGTCGAGGACACTCTGCAAAGGGCACATTCTTTCTTTCTACCCTCATCAGAGCGTTTTCCACCCACTGGTGTCCTCTCCGGCTCCAGGATGATCAGTCATATGTGCTGGCCACAGGAGGTTCGTGTGTGGGCTGTAGTTGGTCACAACCAGGCAGGGACTTCACCTCAGAGAGAAGCTAATGGCCCAGTTTAGGGGGGCACAAGCCCCTGACCTTGGATGGCTAAGCCCCAAGCACTAAGCAACATTGCGGAGGATGCCTGCGCACTAACAAAGCATAAATATTTGGTCTCTATTGAGGGTCTCCAGGGCCATGGCAAATGCACACAGTCCATCTGCCTGTTAAGGAAGGAAAAACACACAGAAAAACAGCCCTTTGAATCCATTCTTCCCCATAGAAACAGCGACCATGTCCTGATCATTATGTCTAAAAAAGCAGTAGATACGAAAATTGGATTTGGTTGGAGCTGGATTTTAGCTGCAAATGGGTGGTTTTTAATAAAGTGCCTCATAGCAACCGATCTGTGAAAAGCTGCTACTTAAAAGCAAGTTCATATGATCTCAGAAAATGGCTCATCCAGACAGGGCAGCCTGCAACTGTTCATTTATCGTCGTCTGTGCCAGATCAGATACGCCAGGGCTTGTGGAGGTGGGGGCCTTCTAGAAAGTACTATGCACTGGGAGCTAACAGCCTCAGACTGTGGGTGTGATCAGGTAGTGGATCACGTGCTCCGCACTTTAGAAGGAGGGCTATGGTGGGGTGGGAGACTGGAGGAGGTGGACTCTGCTCTCTGCACAGACCCCATGCCCGTGCTGGGACCTGGGACTTGTTGGTGAGACTTGGGCCACAGAATTGTACCAGGTTTTTGCTGATGGACAGGTGGACCTGGGCTAGGTCCTGCCTCCAAGACTTTCTGGCTGTATGACCTTGAGTTAGCATCTTGCCACCTCTTTCTCTTGCACACACACACATACACACTCACACACACACATCTCCCTCCTTTCAGAGGCGACGCACACAGTGTGCAAGCTCATCCATTTCAAATGTGGAGCCCCAATGGTTCTCACTATATTGAGTTGTGCAGCCTTAACTCAGTCCATATTCTGGAATATTCTCATTGCCTCAGAAAGGAACCCCATGCCCTCTGGCAGTCACCCAGTCCCCTGTCCCCTCTAGCAGCCTCTAGTCTGTCCTGGCAGGTCGTCCATGTTGGACATTTCCCATGGACTCAGTCGGTGGCCTCCCGAAGCTGCTTTCCTTCAGCAGTGTGTTCAAGGCCCGTCCCTGGGCTTTGTGGGCGGGTGCCTCTCTGACTTGGTGTGCAATTCCTCTCTGACCTTCAGACTCCTCCCTGGCTGAATGGGGCTCCTGCAGCCCAGGGTGGCGCCTGCTCTGTTCCTGACTGTGATCTCACTGCGGTGAAGCGCGACTTCATGAAAGTGCTTCTCTGGCTCTTTCATTTGTACCCCCCCAAATCCGTGGGAATGTTGGATGCTACTGTATTTATCCACCAACAAGGACGATTCCTTTCTCCCCCTGCAGGAACGCCCCTTCTGCCCCATAGGAAGCATCAATTTGCATTTGTCTTGATAATCACAGGGACACCATTTGCTTGTATTTGTTGAGCTTTTAGAGAGACCGGGCTGTGTTTGGGCTTTATTTACAGCAGCCACTATTAAGGCAGAGAATCGTCACCCTCATTCAACAGATGAGGTAACTGAGGTTCTGGGACAATGCAGCCTTCCAGGTCCTCTGTAGAAACTTCCACTCTTCTCTAAATGTCTTGGGGATCAAGAAACATGGTTGACTTGGACTTGACCTTCCCCATACCAATCTCTTGAGTGGGCCAAGCCTCCTTGGAGAAGCTGTGGAAGGAGTGAGCTGGCTAAACACACGGCCGCCCAGGCACCCAGACTCCTGGCCCCCAGGAACCCAGAGATGTCAACAGAGGGGGCCAGTGTGACAACAGGGCTGGGGGTCTCAGTGGGCCCAAGCAGGCCCCGGGAGAGGGATTTGGAAGAGGTTCCCCCAGAGGTAAGGCACAAAGCCTTCTGCAGCAGGCGGGGGAGGCTCGGTATACCCTTTGATTAACTGTGCTTGAAGGAGGTAGGTGGAAGATGTCGCAGGGGCGTGGGGCGGGGTGATTAATCC